>NW_026000048.1:3967232-4136723 GCF_001458135.2 Marmota marmota marmota
TTTTTTTTAATAGTTCCCATCTAGAGATGAGCTTGTTCTTGGGTTCTTTCTCTAGCTGTAGATAATTACCAACCAGCCCCACTTTCCTATATTTAAAAAATCATTGTAATAAAATCACAAACCTGGAAAAGCTTGGGCTATATAGGGTCCTGAAGATATTCCCCATAGCCTGAGCCTACAAGATGGAAAAACCTCTCAGGCCAGACAAATATGAACAGAACTTATTTTCAAAGACCTTCTCAGATTGTGATTCACTAGCTCTGTGAATATTTGAATGTAAAACCACATTCACAGGCAGGAAATCTTTTCCACTATCTAACCTCTGTGTCTCATTTTTTCATGTTTAATTAATCCTCTTTGTCTTTTCCTAAATGAGGGAATTATCTTGCTACCACTACATATAATTAAAGATACTTGAAAACCTTATTACTTCTGATCCTACTAATTCACAAATTGTGATAATTCCAATAAGACCTGGACTGCAAAAATAATTAGATAAGCAAATGAATTGAGTAAACAAGACTTTAGGTACATAACTCAACCTGCTCAGCAAAATGAATAGTGTCAAGCACTTTGGAGACCTGCTTTATATACCTGCCCCAAGTAAAGTCCCTTTTAACAAAACAGGCACTTGAGTACATCCTTGGACTGTGCTGTGTGACTAGACCTGGACCATGCACAGCTCTTTGCCATTATAGAAAGAGGCTATTGAGAAAGCTCTGGAGACCAATTCTTTAGAAATCTCTTTAGGGTCTCTATGTGGCTGCTGTGCACGGGTTCACAAGCCCACCTGATCTTACACTCTGGCTTTACTTCCTCATCGGGCAAGTCCAAAAATTATAAGGAATCACTTTGCAATTGAGGAACTCTTCCCATCCATTCATTTGCCTTTGTTGGGGAGGGCTGGAATGAGGGGAACTTGGAGGCACTGTTGAAAATAAGAAAGTGCTTTTGGGAGGTGTCCAGCCTTCTATGACACAGACAATGACTTTCTTTTCCTTGTAACTGTTAATATGTATTTTTTTCAGGATCCTTTGTTCATTTAGCCATTATTCATGAATACATTATATAGATGAATAATATGCAGTTCTTTTAATTTAATTAAACAATTAAAATAGTGTTCACCACCCACAGTATCTTTGTAAGCAAATTACAAAGCATGATGCATTTTATTTGTGCTCCCCAGGGGACACCAGATGTAGTGGAACATTCAGTCTGGGATAAGGAGATTCAGATCAACACCTTTAACAGAGGTTGAATCCAGCTTGGAGAATCTGACTGAGGGTCACCACTGCATGGCTCTTGAAAGATCAAGAGGAGTTTCTCAAATGAATAACTGGGATCATTTTAAGCAAAGTGTGGGCTTGGTGAGGTCAAAGAACATGCTGATATATACCCATGAAAGACAAGGAGAAGGTCACCTTGTCCTTCAGATGCTCATTTTAGTTGGCCATGAGAAATCTGGATGGAAGAGGGGAGAAAGCCAGAATCAGCTGGTGTTCAGCTAATAATCACTTCAGGAAATCCAGGAAAGAGGTGAGCTGAGAGGTTAAAATGTATATTCAAATGATATATGAGAACACCCATGGCAATAAAGTAACTTGCCAGTTGCCAAAGCTCACTCTGCAGTGTGGAAGATTTTGTCACTTCAAAAGTCTATCTAAGAAATGACTGGAGAACACTCTGGGTGTTTTTGTTTGTTTTGCTTTTGCATAAGGTATAACCTGTGATTTATTCAGATTATGTGATTTTTTTTTTCTGGGGAGGACCAGGTCATAGGATCCTTTGTAGATTTCTGTGAGGACTTTGACTCTGAATGGATATCACTGGAAGTTTTGCGCAAGATGTGGCATAAATGGACATTGAACCCACAATTTATAGCATTCTTCCTCCTGCAGTTTTGATAGTATACTGAGGGGGCAGGGCAGAAATGGGATGGTCAGTAAGCAATTGTGGGTGAGCAGGTAGGAGATGGAACTTGGACCCAAGCAGAAATGGTAGAAGTAGGAGTGGCCAGAGGCTATACATATTTACAAGTAGTACCAACTGAATTGGCTATAAGTGAGAGGATTGTGACATGGACAGTGAGGCTTCCATGTGCTGGGGTGGGATCCTGTGGGGGAAGCAAGATTGTCAGCAGTTCAACTATGGTCAGCCTATAGTTGCCATTACTTGTGGTTTAATCCTTTTGTGATTTCCTCCTCTCCTGACTCTGTAGGTAAGACATGTGAGTTCTCTCTAAAACACAGAATATGGGCAAAGCAACAAGAATGTTTGTATGTGCATGATTTTGCTGCATATAATTGTAGCTCATCCCATTAGAAAACTCTCTCATTGACTTTGAAGAAGCAGAGTGCTATGCTGTGAGCTTCCCTATGGAGGGGGCCATATGGCAAGTAACTGAGAGCAGCCACTAGCTGATATCAACAGGAAAAAGAGGCCCTGCCAACAACTGAATGCTACCAACAACCAAGAAAGTTTGGAAGTAGATTCTTCTCTGGTCAAGCCTGCAGTGGCACTACATGCCTGGCCTACACCTGGATTATATCTTGGTGAGAAACTGAAGCAGAGGATTCACATAATTCATGCCCAGACCTTGATCTATAGGAACTCTGAGATGATAAATACGTGTTTCTGATTGTGGAGATGTAAACTATATTGCCATTTCAGAAAACAGTGTAGAGGTCCCTTGAAAAATTAAAAACAGAGCTACCATATGACCAAACTATTCCACTACTGGGTATATGTCTAAAGGAAATGAAATCAGTATGTTGAAGTATCTTCACTTTCATGTTTATTGCAGCATATTCACAATAGCCAAGGAATAGAATCACCCTAGGTGTCCATCAATAGATGAATGGATAAGGAAACTGGTATGTATGCACAATGGAATACTATTTAGCTTTAAAAGGAAGGAAATCCTGACATTTATGGCAACATGGATTAACTTAGAGGACACTATGTTAAATGAAATAAAGGCACAGAAAGATAGGTGCCACATGATCGCATTTATTTGGAACACACAGAGTAGAACTGATAAAACCAGATAGTGCAGAGGCCATGGTGGGGTTAGGGAAGAGTAAGGTAAAGGACACAATGTTCCAGTTAGGCAGGAAGAATAAATTCAATAGAGCTGTTATAACCTGACAGTGACTATAGTTAATAATAGCATATTGAAAAGTGAAAAATGCTGGAGAGTAGATTGCAAGTATTGCCAAGAAGACATATGTGAGATAATGCATCTGTTAGATAGCTTGATTTAGCCATTCCACAATGTGTACCTGTATGGGAACACCATTTTGTACACTATAAATATACACAACTTCTACTTGTCAATTTAAATTTTTTTTAATTAAAACAAATGTGCATTTTTTAAAGAAACTCAATTGATGGTAATATTATTATTTAGTGATGGATGACGGATACATGTCTTGAATACATCAGTGTTGTCTTGGATAGATTGTCTTGACTATATCAATCCCAAGTTGCTGGAGGGATGATGCTGAAGAGGGGAAGGACATAGGGAAGGGGCTGCCTGGAAATGAGATCAGGGAAGAGCTCCAGTTCTGGCGAGGGCACGGGCTACCACATGACTATGAAGAGTGTGTGACATCCAGGAACTGAGGCTGGAGCGTGGGGAGCCCTCTCCTTCCTTGGCCTATTTGCAATCTGGGCAGAGTTGATGATTTTCTCTTCTCAAATAATGGCCATCCCTGGGCCTCTAATGAGCTTCCCTCTTCTGGTTTTCCTCCTTCTACCTGGGAGGCTCCTTCTCTGATTCTTTGTCTAGTGTCACCTCTTGTCTCCCAGGTTTACAGGAAACAGTCCCTGGACTCTTCTGTCTGTCTTCAGTCTTTTCCATGGTTGTCTCTTTAACCATACTTTTGGTCCCATCTGTAGTTGATGAATCCTGCACAGATATGGGCAACCCAGAGCTCTCTTCTGAAATCCAGACCAAGCATCTTTCTTGTTGGCCAGTGCACTGGGCTGTGGGCCTGGCCTCCATATGAGTCTGATGGCACAGTGGACAGGAGGACAATGTCACCAAAGAGGCCTTCTCCAGGAAGCTTCCTTATCCACTCAGGCTGCTGAGACTGAGCACTAGAGACTGGACATCACAAACAACATGATATATTTTCTTAAAATTCTGCAGGCTGGAAGTTTGAGATCACGATGTCTGCAGGATTGGTTCCTTCTGAAGTCCTTGGGTTGTAGACAGCTGCCTTGCCATATTCTTACATGGCTGTTCCTCTGTGTGTGTATCCTGATCTCCTCTTATAAGATCATCAGTCATAGCAGATTACCATCCACCCTAACTACCACGTTTTATCTTAGTCACCTCTTAAAAGACCCTATCTCCCCGAACAGTCACGTTCTAAGGTATTGGGTGTTAAGAGTAATAGTGTTTCCAGATGACTCCAGCCCTGGCTATGGGGCTGCTATGACAGAACCCCATGACCTGGACCTAGATACTGAGGACCAGAAACAAGCTGTCACTCAGTGCCTGTGTGAACTCCTGCCCCTCAGGACCCAGGAGCAGAGCATGATGACTGTTCACAGCACTGAGCTCCAGTGTAAAGGTTGCTGGGTACTCAGCAATAGCAGTGGTAACTGAGATATCCTTGGCAGGGGTGAGGTGAGGAGTTGTCATACTATCTCATTCACTCTACATCCATCAGAGGCACATGTGATGATGAGGAGATTGAGACATGCATGGTTAAATAACTGCCCAAAGACCCACAGTCACTATGTAGTGACCCCCGTGCCCATCCCCCATGGAGTCTCCACAACAGGTAGAGACTCCATGCCAGTGACCACTCTCGCCCAGGCCAGTCCTGGTCTTCCCTAGATCCAATATCAGAGTGTCCCTGCCAGTTCAGAGGACATCTAACAAGGCCAGGTCCCAAGACAATTCTGCAAAGACACAACACACACTCCAGCAGAAGCCAGGGTGCCCCACGGACAGCCAGTGGGGCACAGCCCAACTGGCTCCAGACAGCTGCACATCTGGAGCAGCCTTGGGAGCCCTGAAGTACAGGCTGTGGAGGACATATGCAGATGGGCGCAGGTGGGTACTCATCCTGCAAAGCCCCAAAGAGCCTCCGTGGGGCCACCTGACCTTCTTTGCCACCAGATGGACTATTTATAAGGCTTATTGTTCAAAAGGAGCAGACGCTGCCTCTCTGGCTTTTCACTGATTCTACCCAGGCCAGTGGGTGGCAAAGGCACGAGGGGAAACCCAGCTCCGGGTTATTTTTAATTGCACTTGCCTACTGGCTTTTTAAAAAAGAGAAATGGATATAGCATTCTTCCCCTTTCCTCTCTCCCTCTCAAAACCATCTGGAGGACATATCGTTTTCTATTCTGGTACTCCCTCTTGGGCAAATAAAATCTTAGTTTTCACCTATTGCGGTGGCAAAACTGAACCCGAGGAAGGAGCATGAAGTTGTGGCGCCCTTGTGTCCCTCTCTGGTTGGGACAGCAGCACCACAGCAGCTGCTGTGAACTTTAAGTGCCTCGTAGGGCTGTTTCGCTATCCTACTAACTGCAGTTGTGACCGTCCCTGGCCTGAAAAGTCTTGCTCGGCTGCCTTTCCCAAGGCCCTTTGCCTCCCAGAGCTTCGCACCTGGAACCTGTGCAGGCACAGGAGAAATTCAGCTTCCACCTTATTCTCCTGGTTATCGGAGCATCAAATCCAAGTTTGACCTACATTGCAGGGTAGGTCAGTCACGAGCACACACTGGACCATGACCAATTGATATTCTGGCATTTATTGATGTCAAGGGAGATACATCGCAGTGATTAATAATTTATGCAACTGATAAAAGCTTTTGTTGTTGTGGCCACACTTAAGAATCGAAGGTTTCATTGTCTCAGGTTCCATCCAGCACGAACTGGGGAGATGTTCACACTTAAAACTTGAACAAAAACTGACAGCGGAAGATCCCTTTTAGTCTTTTCCTTTACTGCCCTCTGAAACAACAGTCTCGAGACAATGATTGGGACTCATAGTAAATGATGATAGAAGGAAACTTGGGTTTTTCTGTCCTCAGAATTTTTCCTACTCTCCCCACACTAAGGGTTGGCTTTTGATATAAATACAACACAGGATTGGGAGATGCCTGTTTGGTTGCATTATATTGAGAGACTAAAAGAAGATGCAGACACGAATGAATTTTTCCCTAAATCTCCATGGAAATACAACCCCTAGTATAGCACATGGCATGCTGTAGGTACTTTAAAAAATGCTCTTTGTGTAAAAGCAAGAGAGACAATTACACAATGTGAACAACTTAACATTAGACAAATTAATCCCCAGCCACAGAAGGAAAATAATGGAGGCTTTCATTTGAATCTTTTTTTTGTAACTAATTTTTCTTTTCTTTTGTATTTTTTATTCTTTTTGTTTGTTTTTTTCTTTTCTTATCAAATTTCTTCACTGTCCCATCACCTCCCTTACTCCAGTTTCCACCAAATGATTGAGCAAATTAGATCTTATGTTTCTGGATTGGCGGGGACAGGATTGAAGAATCAGAAAAAAGCCAACATCTCTCTCATCACAAACTTCCAGGTTAGAGTCTAGCAGTCATTTGGGAAGCTGGGCAATCATCCATGGGCTTCCTTCTGAGCAGGTTTGGTTCAGAACAACAAATGAGGCTGAATTGTGTGAAAGTGCCCTGTGCTTCTCTTCTGGGAGAATCTCTAGAGCAGATCAAGAACATTAGAGAAGAGAAACATTATTCTGTGGGAATCAACTATTTGTATCCTTGCAGGGCTTGTGGAATTCAGCTTTCTCAGTAAGTTATACACTACATAGAGAAGGAAACTGTTTTGCACTTAGGTACTACATGACAGAGGCCAGAGAACTTTGCAGATTCACCCCTCTGAGCACATCCTGAAATCTGGAAGCAGTGCCAGCACCATCATTCTGGAAACCAGGACATTCTGGGCCTGAGATGTGTTAGACAACTATAGGTACAATGCCTAAAGGCTCAACGTCAGCAAAGGGAACGCCAGGGCTCATTGTGAGTAATCAGATTTTCAGGCCACAGGTCATTGTCAAACTGCAGCCTAGAAAAATAATATATTGATTTTCTGAGTCAAAAAAAAAAAAGCTATGTCAATGTTGAATTAAATAGACCGTCACATAGTTGTAACATCTCCAAAGATGGAAAGACCACATATCAGATGTGCAGGAGGTTTCTTTCTTTTTCTTTTCTTTCTTTCTTTCTTTTTTTTTTATCTGCTTCTTCCTGTGCTTTGTCGCTATCAGAAAAACACATCTAGCTTTGCCACATTACAGCTTGAGAAACCACCATGTTTTGTAAATAACTCGTTGGTGTACAACACCCATTTTCTGAAGTCTCAGAAGTCACTTTTATTCTTTGCTAGCTGTTCACAAAAAGTCACAAGGTGGTGTCCACCTTGCATCCTGACTCACTCTCTCTCACATCCTCATCATCTGACCTTGGGAAAATTAGTTACACTTGTTGTGCTCAATTTTTTTTTTTCATTTCTAAGTTAGAATAATAATAAGAGTTACACCATAAAATCAAAGTGAGGGTTAAGTCAGGTAATATACGTGTGGTGCTAAGAACCATCTGGACCCAGGTATGATGTATCTGCTCACTAGTGGTGTCAATATCTAATAGCTTAGGAAGTGAGAATGGCTCCAAAGTCCATTTCAATTCTTAAATTTTTACCTCTGTCACAGAGAAGACATACAATCAGATATACTTTTATTTCCAGTCTTTCCATTAGAATTACCTAGTTTATTACCAAATTCAATTGGTTCACATTCCAAGGAGACCAAGTCCTAGGACATGGCACCACAGCTGCCACCACCCTCAGGTGAGTCACCTGGCATGTTGTAATGACTAGTAGGTTACTCCCTCTCCTTGCTTAACCTTTAACCACAATTAACTCAGTTTTACAGATGGATTTATAGTACCAGAATAATCTTTAGAGGCCAGAATTTTCTAGAGGTTAAGAAAGACCTTATACATATGAAAATTTTAAAATTCCATTGAAACTCGAGGGAACATAAGAATGAGGAACATCTGGGGAGCCCAGGAACTTGCAAACACATTACTCATGGAGATCCATGGAACCAAGGCCTATATGGTGAGCAAAATGAAAGGGTTTTTACCAGAGGGATACAAATCATATGAAACTGGGAAATGGAAATCTATCAATATCTTGAAGAGTACTTTCTCTTTACAGCTAGTACTTTCTCTTTACAGCTCCTTTATCCAGAATCTGACTTTCCAACCAAATCAACGTGTGTTATATATCTAATGATGAATCTCAGAGCTCCCAGGTGGATGTGGTGAGTCCTGTTCACACCACAGAAGAAGACACTGAGTCACAGGGTCTTAATTGCATAGGTTAATTTGATTGGCATAGGTTGGATTAGGTGTCCAACTTGACTGTGGCCCTGGTAAGTAAGGCAGAGGCACAGAACAAATGAATCATCGCTGAGAAGCCACTATTGGAAGGCAATGAGGAATTATTTGGGGTCAATGGAAGGTTCAAGGACTTGGCAGACTCCCCAGAACACTCTCATCGAATGACCAGGACAGGTATCTCCAATATGGTTAGCCACCATGAACAAAAGGATACCTTATAAAGTAGAGGGTGAGTGCTGCTGGGTGCAGTGAATATTCACCCAGCAAATATTCACCCAGCTGGGTGATGGAGACAGAGGGACATAGAGGTAGCTTTGCCTTGTAGCAGTGGACAAGGCTTTTGATATATATTATTTGTTGTGATTATCATGGCCATATGTCAAGAATGAGGAAAGAAAGGAGGGGTTTGATAAACTGGGAGTTCCCACCTATGCTATTTGCTGAAGAATGGGCAGCATTTATAATTTAGGCCATTTATGCTAAATGGTTAGAACTATGATGACAACAGGCATCAGAAGAAGAGAATCTAGTCCATTTATGTAATTTTCTTTTTTCCCTCTAATGAAAGTCCTTACAAATCAGAAGAGCTCTGTTAGGAGAGAACTTTATAATCAGGAAGAGGTGTAGCTCAGCCCTAGTTGAAAAGCAGGCAGAGGGAACACAGGGGTGTAATTCAATTCAAATAAACAGGTATTTAATTAAGTCTGTCTCTGGGAAGTTCCATCCTATGAAGGGCATCACAGCCTAAGTGAAACCTCGTGGCCTCTGAGTTCGAATGCCATTGAGCAAGTTCTCTTACCTCTCTGTTTCTTGGGGTCCTCATCTGTACAATGAGGACAATAGTATCTAACAAATGGGATAGTAAGGAAGATCAATATAAATAAAGTAATTAGAAGCAAATGTATTGCTTGCATGTGTTACATCACTATTATCTACTGTTATTGTTCTAATTACTGAAAGGTCACTGAGAAGGCAATGAGTTATCAAAATGTCACCTTCTAACTTTCTGAACTGGCATTGTAACATAACAACAATGTTTTGTTGCACCAATTTTATAAACTTTTACAGTGCAATACGTGTTATTTTTCTGAGGCAAACCAAAGGTATATTTCTCAAGGTTCTTGCTGCTTTCTTTAGCAGCATTTGATGGTGGATCTTTTATATACATTTGTAATAGATAAAAATAAGCCAGATTGCAAATTCTTTTTTAAAATCTTAAACCATGTACCAAGTTTTTGGTTGAAATTGTGTAGGATAAGTTAAAACTTAAATTGCATTCTATTAACCAATGTGAGTGTATTTCTGTAAGCATAGTTATGTTGAAATAAAGTTTTAAAAAGCATAAAAAAAATGTCACCTTCTGATCACCTTTCATAATCTCCTGCTTTGCCATATCTGTTCTTTCTGGTACTATAATTTATTCAGTTTTTATATGACATCATGGGTGCATTGTTATATGTTTATTACATTCATTAAAGTGAGCACATAAATATTAAATTAAAAGTAAGGTGACCTGTAATTCCAGAATTCCTTTTAAAAAGTCTCAAGCAAATAAATAATACCTTGGCAGGCTGAGGTAGGAGGATTGAGTGTTCAAAGCCAGCCTTTGCAGCTTTAGCGACACTCTAAGCAACTCAATGAGACCCTATCTCTAAATAAAATACAAAAATGGGCTGGGGATGTGGCTCAGTGGTTGAGTGGCCCTGGGTTCAATCCCTGGTACAAAAAAAAAAGTAAGCATTTGTGTTTCATTACATTTATCCCTTCTACCATTTACACAGCAATGCTTGGATGTCATGTGCAATGTATATGTGTTTATATCTATGAAACAACTGGTCACTATCCATGAATCAAACCGTCAAAGGCCTACCTTGACTGACAAAGTTACTCCCAACATTGCAGCTTTCTATGTCTGACTTTTCCTGACTCAGATTGAAAATTTTGGCCTCATCTCTCATTAGTCTTATACCAAACTCCTTCTGATTGAATTAGGCTGGTAGATAGATGGTTCATACTTGTATCTTCTGGATCTTGCTATGCTGTTAACTCTGAAGTAGTACCCTTCCCCAAAATGTGTCCAATATCATGAGTATTCTTACAAATCAAATCCTATTTATTTGATTTTTTTATAAAATTTTCAGAAGTGAAAAATTTAAATTGACTTTTAACTGGAGATTTCTTTTACCTTCTCAATCTAGAAGATTCTTCACCCTTTCTCTTTGTCCAAAAATCAGTTGCAAATTGCCATAATACATCTACTTAAATATACTATAGAACAAATGCAAACGAACAGTATAAAAATTGTATGTTAACCAATTCAACAAGTTAGGTGTAATGGACAAATTACTTGAAAGAAACGAGTTACCAAAAAACACCACAAGAAGTAACAGAACATATGACAAGCCCTGTATTTATTAAAGAAATTGACTTTGCAATTGAAACAATTCCAGAAGGAACAGAGGATTCCAGGTCCAGGTGAATTTATTGTTGAGTTCCATGAAAAATCTGAGAAGAAAAAACATCAATGCTATACAAAATTTTTCAAAAAATTTTGCAAATTGTCATAAAGGCAATTACTTTCAAATTCAGTTCATGAGTCCAATATTATCTTGACATAAAGAAGAAGAAAAGACAGAAAAGCTAGGGAAGCCATAGGTTGATTTTCCTTATGAATATACCTGTAAATCCCTTCACAAAATATTTGCAAATCAATGTTAAAAGGACACTAACATTAGGACCAAGTCGGCTTAATCTCAAAAATGAAAAGTTGCTTCATTAATCAGATATTTAATGCAATTCCCCATTTTGATAGGATAAAAGATAAGTATAATATGATCAGCTTAATAGATGCAGAAAAATCATTTGATCAAGTTCAATACCCATTTATGATGAATACAATTAACAAACTAGGAATAAAATCAAACTTCTAAATACGATAAAAGATATCTATGGAAAACCTATAGCTAACATTATATTTACCATCCTATATTAAATTATTTCCCCGTAAGACCAAGAAAAAATCAAGGAAAAATACTCTCAGACCTTCTATTCAACATTGAATGGAGGTCTAGACCTGCACAGAGAGAAGAGTAAAGGAAAAGAGTACAAGGACATTTAATCACAGATAACATAACTAATTACACAGGCAACTTCAAGAATTCCTTTTAAAAAGTCTCAAGCTAGTAAATAATTTTATAATGTTACAGGAAAGATCAATATTCAAGAATTAATTCCTATATGGTAGCAACAATTGGAATGAATTTTTTTAACACATTAACAATAATATCCAGAAAAGCAAAATACTTAAAGATGCATCGGTCAAAAATGTGTAAGACTCATGCACTGACAACTATAAGTATTGCTTAAAAAATTAAAAGTGACTTAATAAATGAAGAGTTATACTAGGTTCATAGATTGGAGAACTCAGTATTTTAAAATGTCATCCTTCCCCAAATTGATCTACAGATCCAGTGTAATTTCTATATATTTTATTTTGTAGAAATGGACAGGCATAATCTAAAATTCACTGGAGCAGCAAAAACAGATTTGGAGGACCTATATTGTCTGAGTTTCAGACTTACTATAAAGCTAGAATAATAAAGACACTACTTAAAGTTAGAAATTTGATAATAAAAGAAAATCAAAAATTTATGAATAGACTCTCACATGTACAGCCAGTTGATCTTTGCCAAATTGCTGAATTAATTCAATGGAGAAAGACAGTCTGTTTAATAAATCGTGTTGAAACAAATGAATAGTCAAATTTTTTAAAAGGGACCTCAACTTTTACCTCATATTTTATATAAAGGAACCACAGGACTAAATGCCAAATCTAAAACTATTAAACTTCAAGAACACACACAGGAGAAAATTTTTGTTATGATTCAGTCTAATTCAATCATTGACAAAGATTTCATGAGTAGGATATAAGAGGGACAAAAACATGTAAATAAAAAATTGCCCAGTTGGAATTCATCAAAATGTGCAAGCTTTGAATTATTAAGACAATAGAATCAGAAGAATGAATTGGGAGAAAATATTTGCAATACGTAATTCTGACTTTTAGAAAAGGCAAGAGGTTTGATCTGGTACTCATCCCTAAGAACACCTAAATGTGGGCATGAAGCTCATGAAGATGTTCCATACTGTCATTCAAAACCACAATGGAATACCACAGTTCACTCACTAGTGCAGCTATAAAACAAAGAAAAAAAAAAAGAAGATGAAACAAATATAGGTGAAGGTCTGAAGCAAGTTTAAAACCTTTAAAAAACAGTTTTGGTTTCTTAAAAAACACGTCATATGCTTATTATGTTAAGCAAAACATTCACTGACTGAAATATAATACCCCCAAACTGCAAATAGTTCAAATACCCATCAACTCATGAATGTATGAACAAATTGGGGAACCTGTATAGTGCTGTGCTGCTCATTAATGAAAATAAGTGAACAACATCCAAACCACAACCACTGAGAACATACACACAACAGTGTGGGTAAACCCCAATGCTTCACTATCTGAAAGAAGCCAGAGATAAAAGACCATACACCACTATGTGATTTATTTGCATGAAATTCTAGCTGAATCCAAATTCATGTAAAATGATAGAAAGACCCGCTTGGGAGTGTCGGAGACATTCTATACCTTGATTGAACTGAACACCTAAAATGCATGCATTTGGGTATGTCTGGATCACACCTTGATAAAGTCAATTTTAAATTTCAGGGGGAGGTCTGAGAGCTCTAGAGAGCAGAGAATTCTCATTCCCAGGGCAGTTACAACTGAAGAGTTTTACACCTGTTAAAACATTGTAACTCACAACAAAACAAGCAGTAGATATTGTTCGAATACTCCCCAGGAGCAATCTGAGGCTCAGTATGCGCAGGGTCTGTCCAGGGTTACTGGGCAGGACATAGCAAAACAGATTTAATTTTGTTGGTTCTGATTCCAAAGTTCCCCAGAATGAAGCAGGGGTGATTTTCTTCAGGTGTTTTAGAAAGCATAGATGCAGAAGCTGATAGGAAGATAATCAAGCATTAACTGTCACCCCCTGGTTTCTGTAGAAACAATTTTAGATGTGTTTGCATGTGTGTGTATCTGTGTATATAATGTGTACATTTATGCAAGTGTATTCATGCATATATTATAGGATTATAGAAATAAATGCACTATTATTTCATTGAATCAGGCCACCAACATTCAAGTCAGTAAAAATTTTTCTGAAGCAAAAAATGCCTCTCACCAGCAGTATTTCCCAAGTGTCCCTTTTGGATCTACCTTAATCAAGACAAAACTCTAGCTGCATAGAAAATACTAGCTGTCTTAGCAAAACAAAGAGAACTTGACTCATAGACAAAGAATCTTATAACTTGAATACTCCTGAGAGATGCAGTGTATTTCTGTTGCTCTGAATTTTTGGAAAGAGGTCTCCTGTACAGAACTGTGTTCCACAGTGATCCAGAATTTCATCTCAGCCATTTTGACCATAAACTGTCAATAGGCAGAATGTAGCAGAAATCTAAAAGCAAATTCTAGAAGAATGATGTAGCAAATTCTAGCAGACTGATGAATAATTCATGGAAATTTTTTAATTTTAAGGAAAAAAATTATATATANGTATATATATATATATATATATATATATATATATATATATATATATAAATAATTTGGTCAAAGAGTATAAGGAAAGTCCTATTATGCTGATTCATTACTTCCCCAAAGTTTGCCACATTTGTTTAACCTATCCCCATTTTTCTCTTTCCTGATATATTTTAAAGCAAATCACAAAGATCAGTTTTTCATTCCTACATGATTTAGTAAGCACCTCTTAAAATATGAACTTTTAGTAGAAACCCAATGCTACTTTAATACATACAAAAATTAACAATACTTTTGTGGCAATATAGAATCCCTAATTGCACTGATGATCTCAAAAATGCCTTTTAAGAGATCCCTTTTCCCATTCCAAGTTCAAACAAAGGCCACCGAAATGGTGGATGTTATATATTCAGTTTAACTTAGATCAATCTCCTTTCCTTGTTTGTCCCTTCTTTTATGACACAACTGGTGTGTTGAGGAAACCAGGTTAGCTGTTACATAAGAGCCCCACCCAGATATCTCTGCTGGCTTCCTCATGGTGGAGTTTAATTCTCCCTTCTCAGTAATCTCCTGAAAGGGAAGTCAACACTAGGGCTTAGCTAGATTTGGTTCACTTGGCATAGCTTTATGCCTAGTGCCTTGGATTGATCAGGAGTTGTGGGGCTTGAAGTGTCCCCAAACTGTCATTTGAATATTGAATTTGTTAGACTACTGAGCCTTTAGTTCTCAGGGTGACTCCCCTGAGCTCTTAAATAATTGGGGTGACTTGTTCTGGGAGCTGAGGATTCCCTTACCCTCCCAAATGCAAGGCCCTATCCTGTGAAAGATGCACTTTTCTGCCCTTTACACATTTCACACCAAGCCCTCCATCTCTGAAAGGGCATCCACTTATCCTAATGAGCAGGCGAAAGATAAGTGGGATAGTAATCTTTTCTAATTGGTTGCAGATCCAAAAGATTAATTCATTATTTCCAAGTATGGCTGTCAGTGTTCTGCCTGGCACTCCTTGTCCACTAACATGCTAAATGTCTGTTCTGCTGTAGCTGTCAGATGAAACTAGCCCTATGTTGGCAGGCTCAGTCTTCCCCCAAACCAGAAAATCAGCAGGCAAGGTGAATAGGTCCCTGCATAGCAGATCATGTTTCCACTCCTCCATTGCCATGATGCCCTTGCTCCGGCCTCCTATGCAGGCCCACGGCTTGCAGACTAAGAGAATTGCCTGCCCCTGTGATGCCTGGAAAGGTCTCTGCTTCCAGCATAGTCTGGTTTCCACTGCCAGACAGCAGACCATGCTCTGCTGCCATCACTCACACTGAAGGTTAAAAGCTGCCTGTGTCCCCCTGACATTCCTTTAAAAAGGAGATAGAAAAGGCACAGAGGAATGATGTAAAATGGTGGGCTTTCAGTGACAACAGGACGCACACTGCTGGACCTGGGCTTCATGGCAGGACCAGCTTCCCCTCTGGTGGCCCCTTTTACTCATGTGACACATGGTTCACTTGGGACTCCAAAGACCTCAACTTGCAGACTACACATCCCACCTTCCTCATGCTGGGGTTAGTGGTGACTTCTGGTGTTCTGTCATAATTATCAATAATGTCCTCTTCCTTTCCTAAGGTGTCCTGGTTGGGACATTGGAAGCATATGGTCACGATCAGTAGCATGATCCAAGAAATGTGAGAGGAAGTCATTTGGGGAAACACCTTCCAGGTGCTAAATTCAGCTAGAAAATGCAACCTCTTCTTCCTACACCCTGCAGGAGAACAGAGATGAGGCTTGAGGCTCCAGTAGCTCCTTCAGAGCGGGGAGTGGTGTGAGGATTCTCAACTCCATGCACTTAGAACTCCTTCTGTTCTAAGATAGTTACTTCTGAACTCATTAGCCCACTGCCAGACCATGCTGCCTTATGCTTTCATGGGTAGAATAAGGTAATTCAGTGACTTTCTTATGTGTCCACTTGTCCTGGCTGATTGATGTTCCCCAGTATGTTTCTGCTGAAGGTCAGCCACAGGGAGATTCTTCTGCAAAGTCCTAGCAAAGGGAAGCAACTGTCAGCTTGTAGTTCCCACACGTTGTCACCTGCTCACCTGAATGGTGTGATGCACTGGCAGCTTAGATCTGCCTTTCCCTGATCGTCCTTTAGCATATCCCACTTCTGGGCCAGGGGTGTAGTCAGACCTGAGATGCGAAGCTCCAGCTTCTGCACAACACCTCAGTTCAGTATCAGACACCTGGACTGACGCTGTTTTGGGGATACCACATGCTCCAGTTAAAGCATGAGGTCCCAACTTATTTTTGATCTCTACTCTCTCTCCGTATACTTCCTCCATTTCCCTCCATCTTCTCCACTTTCTTTTCCTCTTCCACTTTATCTCTGTCTTTTCTTCTTGATGCCTGTACCATGAACTCCAGGCTCCAGAATCAGAGGTGAGACACTCACCTTATAGGGACATCTTAACCAGCTCCCATGATGCATAAGATCAAACACGATAATGACTGCATAGATAAATGCATAAATACTACATGAATATTTACTTAATTTGTACATCTTAATAGTTCTGCTTCTCTGATTGAACCCCCACAGAATCATCTCAAATGAGGCATCTTTCATGTATCTCTTTTCTCTAGCTTTTTTTTTTCTTCCCTGTAACTTCAGCAAATCAAGCAGAGACTATGGCAGAGAGGACAGATTGCCTCAAATAATTCCATCCCATCCCTTCTTATAGCTTGATTTCGTGAACAGTCAAGGTTGAAAGGCTGAAGTTTACACACTGCCCTGTAGCCTGGAGTTTGCCCGTGGCACCCAGCAGATATGCCCAGAGTAGTCTCCCAAGGTGAAGGAGAAGGCAGCCAGGACACACAGAGATGAGGGAGGGAATGGCTTTCCAAAGAAGCTCATGATAGGCTTAAGCTGCAGGTGTCAAAAGTCAGGTAAGGACATCTGTTTGCTAGTGTGGATTTCAGCAGACATGGACTCTGGACTGGGGTCTCCCTGCCTCGTGCCTGTGGTGAGGAAGCAGCTCCTTTGCCAAAGAGATTGTCATGTTGCAGTGTCCTTCCTAGAAGCTGAGCCCAAGCCTCCTCCTACCTTCTCACCAGCAATTTTGCAGATCACCTAACTCCCTTCTGCTTGGGCCAGCTGGGTGCTACCTGCCACTAAGCCCTAAGGAATAGGTACCTGCTGGCTTTAAAGGAAGAATGTGGTTTTTGGTCAGGTGAAACCAAGCCTCAACCTTCACATTGCAATTAACTGGCTCTGTGACTTGTAGGACATGACTTTTGAGTCTCTGGTTCCTCATGTGTAAAGGGAGAATAATAATATTTGTCTTGAAAATGTTAGTAGAATTGAAGGAGGTAATGTTTTCTGAACAAAGGGCAGTCCTTAGCACAAAGTAGACTGACAAATGTAATCCTTCCTGCTTTCTAGGTACATGCCTTCCTTCCCTCAGGGAAAACATTCTCTCCTCTTTTCCAGATTTCTTTCCTTGAATAATTTTATTTTATTTTTCTCAACTTTTTTTTTTAGAATTTATTGTCAATTTATTAGAATTATAGGAAAGAAGTCTGAAAAATTATGTCAGAGATTGCAGAGAGGATTGAATGTTAAATAAGGAGATTAAGCCAAATCTCAAGTCATTTAGTTTGGTTATTTTACTCAACTTTTTTTTTTTTTGAAAACTTTAAGCTTACAGAAAAATGGAAGGATGGATGTAACGAAAACTTAGGTACCAAGATTCAGCCATAACTAACGTTTTGCATCATTTATTTTATCTTCTTACCTACAGATAAATTACTTATTTTATTTTCTGCTAAGATAGTTAATCCCAAAATGCATCTCCTAAAAACAATACTGTTCTTACTTTACTGCAATGCCCTTTCCATGTGTCTGCAATTTAACACCAACATATTCCAGTTTACCCATCGCTGTAATTGTGGCCTTCCTGGGAGTTTCCCCTGCACAGAGCCACCAATGAGGGATACACCTCAGTTTGGCTTGTTTTGTCTTTTTAGTCTCCTTTAGTGGAGAATAGTCCCCGACATTTTTCCTTTTCTTCTGTGCTCCATTGTGTTGAACAAGCACAGGATGAACTTGGTTAGATTTGACTTAGACATTACTTGACAGCTGGCATTGTTTTCCTCTCCCTTCACACCTGGAGACATATCCCCCTGTCTCACTTCTGGTCATATTAACTTTGGCATGGCTAATGGTTAAGGTGGGGTCTGCCCATTTCTCTGCCATTAACAACTAAGAAGGACATGGATAGTTTGAGTCCGGTCACAGTTGCCCTTCATCCATAGATTTAGTATCTATGACAATCATTGTGGAAATTGTTGCTGTATTTATGGTTGCAAAATGTTTTTTCAAGGTTATTGATTTTTAATTGCTTCCAATATGGTTTCTCTTTTTCTCTCTTTTCAATTATTTTTGCATCTTTAAACTTTCCTTTGTCTCTACAAGTTTGTTTCTGATTTTCTCATGCCTTCTATGTCCACTTCTGTCCACAACTAATGGCCATGCTGGGCTCTGATGTCTTTCTCTCCTTTTAACATCTAATATCTTGTAAGAGAAACCAGTCTGCACCTTTCTGTGCCTCCTGTTTCCCATCTGCACATCACTCATTTCCCTGACAGCTTTTCTGCTGTGCCCACACTTCCAAAGTGCTCTCTCCTAATCCTACCCCTAACCCTTCAAGGGAGTGTATCCCTATAATAATTTTTTCTCTTCCACTTTTATTTTCAGTTTAAGTTTTCTATGCTGAGAAGGCATTAATATGTACACACATATGTACACATGAGATATCATCCATTCTTCAATAACAAACACTTCAAACATTTTCCTTCTTTCTTTAAACTTGTTATATAGGACATCAGCATGCACTTCAATTCATAATACACATATAGAGCACAATTTTTCATGTGTGGTTGCACACAAAGTAAGGTCACACCATTCATGTCTTCATCCATGTACTTAAGGTAATGATGTCCATCTCATTCCACCATCTTTTACTTCAAACATTCTCTATTCAAACTCCCTTCTCCTCTTTGAGATGCCTTGCACATATAACATTGTTGGCTAACTTTTCAGTACTAAAAGCCTCCCCATGTCTGATAATCATGAAGATGCTCAACATAAACTTTCTTTTGTCTCTTGGTCTTCATGTTCATCTTATTAAAATTAAATTTCTGTCCTTTTAACTCATTAAGCCCTAATATCTGAAGCTAATCTCTTCATGCCCTTGAGAATGCCCGCTTTCCCTGGGCCCGCCTTCAGGAAGTCTTGGTCTAGTTTTTTTTTTTTTTTTTCTTATTTTTTAATTAATTTATTTTATTTTATTTTTTACACAAATGGAGCCCAACTTTTCATTTCTCTTGTCATACACTATGTAGAGTCATACCGTTCCTGCAATAGTTTTATTCCCCACTTGTGACTGTTGGACCAAAACTCTGCTGATGAGGTTTCTTTAACCAGATTTCCTCTGGATTTGCTGTTTGCCTTTGGTTTGGTGTAAACAGGGTGCTCTTTCAAGTCTGCCACATCTCCTGTCCAAAATAGGAGGCTGTGGAGGAGAGACCTGATGGGCTGCTGAGGAAAGCTTCCTGTAGGAAAGGACAATCAGCAGGGTACTGAGGTGTGAAGAGCAGTGATCCAGGGGGAGGAGGGGAAAGTCCTGGCTCAGCAGAGGGCAGCTGGGGCAGAGGACAAAGTGAGCAAACCTGGAATGTCTGGGGGATGGGTGAGTCATCCCCGTGCCACTGGCTCAGCGACCTGTGTGGAAGGGTGGGGTGAGAGATGGCAGCAGAGAGGAGCTTCCAATGGCATATAACAAAGAAGGGGCCCTGCCAGATGACCCAGAGAAGTAACATTGGTAACAGGTGGAGAATGGCCATAGGGGGAGACTGGAGGTAGACAGCATAAATAAATGTATGCACCCAAGGAGAAATGACGTGGCATTCCACTAGAGCAACAGTGTTGGGCATGGAGAGGTGAATTTCATTGAGGTGCACAGTTAACTATTTGGAAACAAGGTCATTTGGTGATCCATCCATTCTCTTGATGTTTGGTACACAGACCAATCAACTCAGTTGACCCTGTCCTCTCTTGAGAAATTGAAGCTTAAATTTCTGGAAGCATCCTAGACCCAAGCTACCCCAAATCCCAGTGCCGTAGCCTCATGCAACTCTGACCCTTGCTAGGCATCTCGATTTTTGCTAAATCTTTCTTATCTAGTGTTTTTGACAAGGTCATGACAGAATTAGTTAGGCAGGAACATCACATGGAATTTCACCAGAAGTAGGACAGGTTTGCAGCTAGGAGAGGCTGACAGCAGTTAGCCATGGGTGGACCAGTAAGGCCAGGGCCCAGCTGGGTGTGACCTCAACCCTTCCTCTCCTCTGACTGCCACTCCTGGCTTTAATGAGGTTTCTTTTTTCTTTTCTTTTCTTTTTTCTTTTTTTTTTTTTTTTTTTACCACTGCAGCTCTCTTCCAACCTTACCATCTTTCAGGATTAAACTCTCTATCTCATTTCTTAACTGTTTAATTTATCTCCTAAAACTCCTTCCCCTTTACCTCTTAATTTAGTCACTTGTTTTGCATAGATTTATTGAATGCCTACCATGGCTCTCAATATTATGCCTACAGCACATAAATCCAGGTACTTTATGATCTCACATCCAATGGGCTCCCTCCACAACCTTCTACCCATTACTGTCGTCCTCATCTTTCTAAAGTAACATGCCATTCACATCACTTGGTGATGGAAAGCCCTCCAGGACTCCCCATAGTCCAACCGTAAGTTCCAAACTTTTCACTGTGCTATCCAAGCTTCTGAGAGCTATCTTAGTGCATTCAGGATGCTCTCACAAAATGCCATATAAACTGGGTGGCTTATAAACAATAGAAATTTATTCCTCACAGTTCTGGAAAGTGAGATTAGATATCTCTGAGGAACTGCTTCCTGTCTTGCAGATGACAGTCACACTGAATCCTCACAGGGCAGAGAGAGGAAGCAAGCTCTCTAGGGCTTTTTATAAGGATGCTAATTCCGTTCATGGGTACTCTAGGCTTATGACTTAGTCACCTTCTGAAGCCTCCATGCCAATCATAATTCCAAACAACACAATCCTCCATGCTTCATTCCTGAATGTTGAAATCTTACAAGATCAAAATCCCTAAAGTCTAAAATCTCCATTACCTAAAATCCTGAAAGTTACCATACAAAAACAAAAATCATAATTTTAAAGGATTAGAATCCCAGATATTGAAATTCTGGAAGCCCCAAGCCTCCAATCCAAAAATCCTATTGAAAAACAAGACGAAATAAGATGGAAAAAAGGCAAATTCTGGGAAAAAGATCAGTGTGTTTTTCCAAACAACCCAGTCCCAGTACGAGAGAAACCAGCACCAGGCGCCAAGAGAGTAGAGAAAGAGGCAGACAGGTCTGGCTGATGGATTGCACAGAGCACGACTTACAGAGGACTTACTGACAGAAGCATAGTCCTGGGTGGCAGCAAGACTAGGGATCCACTATGATTTGGATCAGAAAATGGGGCAAATGTGATGGTGAGGACAAAAGTGACTTCATCCAAACTGTAATATACCTGGATAACCCCTGATATCAAAGACTTCTGGCACATTCCTGTGTTGATGGTGCCAGAGCCCAGAGGTAAAACTCCACATGATTTTGTTAGTTTAGAGCTTTCTGGGAAACTATGCAGGGAACACGGGCACAGGTTTCCCAGGGGCAATCTTGGCAATTTCTGGTCAAGATGGCGGCAGTCATGTCAAACTGAATCCATATGTGTGTGTTTGTATATCCCCAGGACAGATGGAGTGTCAGGACAGGTTAAAATGTCAAGCATACAGCTTCTGCCTGGAAACCTGGGGAAGCATTGTGTTACATTTATTTAGAGATTTGGTGCTTCTTTACAGGAGAAAGCAAATTCCAATTGAATCCCTGAACTGCAATGAGAGCTTTGGAATTAGGTGTGATCCAGACTTATGAAAATGAATTCCAAGTCCTGATCGATAGTTTGGCTTTTTCATTCAGCCCAATTTGTTTGATGGGAAATTCAGATGAGTGTGTGAGCCACATAATATGGCAATAATGAAGTCTTTGGCTTAAGAACACACGGGTTGTCTGCACTAGCATTCCTTCCAGCTGATGAGATTCCATGAGCTCTTAATGACCTAAAAGCCTTGTTGGCGTGAGGATACCCGTGAAGTGACTGACTGGTTTGAAAATACTTGTGTCCGTTTTGCCCAGGACAACCATGAGCAATCTAATTCTAAACTCTGGATAGGTACATGATGCATGAACAGCACCACACACAGCACATAGCAAGGATTCAAAAACCACGTATTGGACAGTGAATTTCTTCCAACAAGAACCAAGATGGAGCAGTCATATACTAAACTCTATTCCTCAGTGAATTTATAAATAAATGAGTAATAATTTATGATTAGCCATTCCAAGTCCCGCTTCACAGATTCAGCTCAATTTTAGTGGTGGCATCTGCAAAAGCATCAGATAATATGTTAAAACATCAGCCACGGGTTTAGTTAGGACTCAATTAAAGTAATATTGGATGCCCTATTTTTCACACTCAGCCTAAGGATCATCTAACTCCTATGATAAAGTGACATCTGTATCTTTGTACTATACCCCACTTCCTGAGAGTTGTTTATGAGGTTAACTGGAAATATTAGCACTGTGAGGACTTCAATTCTGGAAGCCCCTGGGGATTTATCAAGAGGCAGAGTTTAGAAACTATTTAATGGCTCCATGAATGTGTGAATCCAGTGTACCTCACAGGCAAAGAACACAGCTCTCAATTTGCTTGCCAAGAATTCTGAGTTAGTTTAGCAGTCATCCATTATGATTTTGCTATAGCATGATCCATTGTAAGGCCATAAGAATGCCAAGTGTGTATCTGTCTCTCAACCTGGCTGCCTCCTGACATGATATTCTGAACCAGAATTCTGGGCTGTCTGCATATACTTTTCCATGAATGTCCCTGGAGACTGGGCCTTGAAAGCAGCTGCCTGCTTTCCCAGGACTGGACTCACCATTCCTGTCCCACACCATCAAAATCATGTCAGAGATAGGAGAAGGATGTTTGTTTTTTTTAAAAGCTACATTAGTATCTTCTGCCTTCCTTTATATATCAAAAAACTTTACTCCAATAAACACAACAGCTTCAGGCAGGTTTTAGCAAAAACAAGCTAAAAAGTGTTTATGCTATTTCCTGCACCCTCGATGAATCCACAGGCCACCAACACCCCTGTGGAAATGCCATTAAGGATGTGAGAGCGGGGTGGAGAGCCTGCGAGCCACAGGCCTCTGCTAATTGCTGTCCTCTTGATTTTATTTTCTCTAAACTTGAAATCAGGATGACAACTCACAGGAAAAAATCACAAGGTGGTTTCCATTTGTAACCTTTACATAAGAAGGATCTTGATGTGCAGGAAGTTTTAGGAAAACTGTAATTAAGGAGGCCTGGCCTCTGAAAGAAAGAGAGAAATAAAGAGAGCCATCGGTGGTTAAAATGTCAAGCATACGGCTTCTGCAGTGAAACAGGCTTTTGTGTCTTAAAGACTCGGGTCTGTAATTAAGAGACTGAGTGTCAGCCGGGATTGCTGTGTTAAGCAACGCACGTCCCCACCGCTCTTCTCCATAATGTCTTGGCTGCTGCGTCTCAAGGAAGCGCGAAGAAGCTAATCATATTAAGAGTAATAACAGTAATAGAGTTAGGAGAGACACAAACATATAGGATAAACAGCTCCTGGCGCCTTCTCCCCACTGGGAGCGGTTTCTTCTTCTCCCTCTTAGATCTGAGGTGTAAATTAGGACTCAGCCCCACATTTACAGGGGCCCTGGTGGGGCGGGGGTGCGGATCATTTGCTGTCCAGCAGGAGTGGCCCTGGGCAGCTGTACTGCATTTGCTCCGAAGCATTTAATCTTCCCCACTAGTTCTTTCATTTGCAAAAGGGACAGGGGAAACAGAATGGAAAGCGTATCTTGGAGCAGGAGGCACTGACAGCAGAATAGGAAATCAAGAAGCCGCAGGGTTGCTCAGCAGGAGGGGGTGGCAGACTTCCTGTGGGCGAGCAGGGCTGGCATGCAGAGACATATTGATCCTCTGTGGTCTGTCTCATCGGCAAGTGGTAATGGTCTGCATATTAAAACGCAGCCTGAGCACTGCTGCAGACAGAATGGACAGTGGCATTTTGGTCCTGGAGCCTGAGAGCAAGTGTTAGTGTCTAGTTAAGATAAGGAAAACTGCAAAACGGATCCAAGATTACTGAGCAAGAATTGTAGGAGTAAAGTTACTGACAATTACTTCCACCTAATTACAATAGACTGAAATCCATTATAATTAAACCCCAAATCTATAGAGGCTGGTTTCCACTGGTTAAAGTCAATGTCCTACAGTATGGGCAAAATTAAAGACAATTTTTTTTTTTTGCATTTTCTTTTGAGAAAAGCAAATTGCTGTGTTAAAGTCAAATCTTGATTGCATCTTAATGTAATTCAAATACAAAAAAGGGAGAAAATATTAAATTTCATTAATTTATAGAGATTTTCTCCCGTAGTTCATATTACATATCTTCCTGAAAAATGAGGTTTGTGTTCAGTGATTTCTAGCTATTGATGTAATTGACTATGTTGGTGGCAAGATTACATGGTTCAGCGGAACTCTAACAACTCAAAATGATTCACTAATCATGCACCAAATACTTACCTTCAAGACCCAAATAATTTTCCCATAGGTGTTAATTGATGTGTCTACAGTCTAGGTGGTACAACTAAATATCCTCTGGGGAACAGAGACTTGCTTGTCAGAAATTCAAAATAGTCTAGCAAGAGATGGTCTGACAGTGGCAAGGGGCAGACTTTTAACAAGTTTTTCTTTTGATAGCTGTACGCTTGGCATTTCATATTTGCTTGTAACTGAAAAGAAAAGCAAGTTCCTTGAGGCGAGTTCATGTAAATTAAATCTAATCTTCTAGTTTATGCCATATCATCCCTCCAAGTAATTGCTAATTAAGGATGACATCAAAACAGGGTTATGGTGCTTAGGCCACTAATAATTCTAGATTATACCGAAGGAAAAGGCTAAGGAGTAAAGGTTAAAAGCAGAGAGAGACCAAGATGGCAGGTCCTTAATATGTAGGCAGAAATCAGAGCTCCAGAGGAGAGGTGAAGGCAGGACACACAGAAGCTCTAGACACAGCCTCTGACACACTATAGGGCAGAATACCTGCTGGAAGTTGTTATGCTAGCATTCCTATCCACCAAAGATGGGGACTCAATGGTCCAGTAGAGAAACAGAGTGAGTGAATGTGAGCAGGACCACAGCCATGATCAAAGTCAGGACCGAGGACAGAGGCGGATGGGTAGGAGGGGAATGGAAATGGATAATCCTGGAACAAACTTTTGGGCAGCTTTAAAATCTCATGGTTGCTGCAGTGACAACCTCCTCCCCCTTGCCCTCCCCCTGGTTTATTGACTTTTTCCACTTCTGTATAGTTTGCAGTGTTTAGTTGTAGACTTAAATCACCATTTTTCACTACTACATGTTACTGTGTATGAATGATTATCTTTATGTGTGCCTGTATGGTGGTGTGATGGGTGAATCAGGAACAAATAACACACACATGCACACACACACACACGCAAACACACACACAAATAGAATGAAAAAAAAAGAGAACACTGTGAACTAGAGATACTACCTTTAATTGAAGAAGTCATTCAGAAGGGTCAGTTGAAAGGAAACTTTAAAGCAACATTCTTCTTCAAATATAATACTCTAGTTTGGATCCAGAATGTCCCACAAAGGCTCCTGTACTGAAGCCTTGTTCACCAATGCAGCAGTGTTCAGAGGTGGGGCTTTCGGAAAGTGATTGGATGGGTGGGCTTTGACCCATTGATGGATTACATAATTTGAAAAATTGAAATGACTATTGTGAGGTGATGAAGCTTCAGGAGGTGGGCCTAGTTGGAGGAAGTAGGTTGGTCATGGGGGCAGGGGAGCATGACCTATATAGCTATTTCTGATTCCCCCCCTCTGCCATCTCTCCCTCCCAGCTGCTGTGAGCTGAACAGCTCTCCTCTGCCAAGCTCATCTGCCTCACCTCAGGCCCAAACCAATGGAGCCATCCATCCAGGGATTAAAACCTCTAAAATCAAGAGCCAAATAAGTCTTTCCTCCCTTAAGTTGATTTTCTCCTGTATTTTAGTCATAGCAATACAAAATTGACATATGCAGTATGCACAATCTCTGCCTATTATCAGCCTAAGTACTCATAGTGCAGTTGTTGAGGCTCTCAGTGTGAAGACAAAGCTCAGACTTAAGTGATTATATATATATATATATATATATATATATATATATATATATATTTTTTTTTTTTTTTACTATCTTAGCCTCCAATCATTAAACCCAAGGAAGCAATTTACAAACTGTGTTCCAGGTCTCAAGGGTGCCAAGGTGGTATCTTATACTTGCATGTATGGAGAAAGGGGACAGGTTGGGTGCACAGGGAGAGTAATAGCTACTAGGTTCCCTGCTTTAATCTTTTCATGTAATTTTGATATTACACTTCTTAGTATAATTTATTTAAAAGAAAGAGTTTTAAGGTTTAAATGAAACACTTGAAAATGGTTTAACATTGTTTTTTCTTACACCTGGTCTCTGATCAGCATAGTTCTCAGGTCCATTTCAGATTATTTTTTTTGGGGGGGGGGAGATTTTTAATAATCTGATAAACTTTATATGTATCTTTCATTAAATTGATCATACTCCCCTGGGAGATATCCAGACTGAGTTTATTTGAGGTTAAAGAGACAAGTAACTTAAATAAAATTTATTTTATTATTTTCACACATACACTGTAAAGGTAATCAATCTAAGCAAGAGATTGTGGTGATTTGAAGGAAACATCCCCCTCAACATCTCTGATGCACAAGAGAAAAAATTAACACACACACACACAAATACATTTTTTCATAACTATACTGAAATATCAAATCATAAGTGGCTTAAAAGAAGAGCAGATGATATAAAATATAATTCAATACATATAATGAATACTGTATTCATATATACTCTATATAATTGTGTTTAAAAGCCATTTAGGAGGAAATGATAGAAGAAATAAATTGAAGACAGAAAACAAAGGGTGAGAAAACAGGAGAGATTAAAAGGAAGTGAAGAAAATAAAGAGAAAGTTTGAAGATGAATGTTAACTTCAATATACTGCTGCTCACTTGGGTATTGGCTTCAGAGTAAATTATCATCTATTATCATGGAACTTTGACAGGCTGATTAATCACCATCTAACAAGACTCCTCAACCTCTTTCATAAGCGTTGAGAGGTTCTGCTCTGTATGGTATGGCCAGAGCAGTCCCATCAGGAGGAGCGGTATATTCTTGGAGGCTTCTTGGATGAACTGTGCTACTCTGTGCCAGAGAAGATGGCAATAAAGATGAGTTCTAATATCTGGAGAGACAGGTTATGCTTAAAGAAAATGCACAGTTTATCACAACGTGGACTTTTGATTATTCCAAACAGATTATCTATATTATTATATACTAGAAGTTTATTTTCCCAGTAGTTGACATATTTTACTGGCCCAATACTTAAATATCTTCAACAAATCCTCTCAATCTAGCCTCACTCTCTGTTAATTTGGAATTAATCTATTATTTATTTTCTAAATTATGGCAAATAGCCCATCATTGCTCATGATCACAAAGAGGGCTATGTTTTTTGTAGGCCCAGAACTCATCATCTTCCTTGGGGTTTTCCTGGTTCGATAGAGTTTGGTCTTTGGGTACTTTTCACTTTCCTCTGCATCTTCATGGCAACTCCAACTGAAAATAACATCAACAATAATGATAAACATAGACAATGAAAGTGAATTATTCCATAATATATTCCGTGGGGAAGACCACAGGAAGTCATCGGAATCTCCAAGGTGAACGGGAAGAAAGTTTACAGACCACTGACAGGGCCCCCCAAAAAAGAAACAGATTAAAAACTTAAAAAGCAGACAAGACACAATTTAATATGTCTGCTGGTTTTAGTTAAATCTGGAAAGCAAAGATTGGACTGGGATTCCAAATATCTAAATTTTTTTTTAATTTTTATTGTTGGTTGTTCAAAACATTACATAGTTCTTGATATATCATATTTCACACTTTGATTCAAGTGGGTTATGAACTCCTATTTTTACCCCGTATACAGATTGCAGAATCACATCAGTTACACATCCATTGATTTACATATTGCCATACTAGTGTCTGTTGTATTCTGCTGCCTTTCCTATCCTCTACTATCCCCCCTCCCCTCCCCTCTTCTCTCTCTACCCCCTCTACTGTAATTCATTTCTCCCCCTTGTATTTTTTTCCCTTTCCCCTCACTTCCTCTTGTATGTAATTTTGTATAACCCTGAGGGTCTCCTTCCATTTCCATGCAATTTCCCTTCTCTCTCGCTTATCTAAAAATTTTTGAGAAGAATTTAGGGACTATCATACCACTAGAAAGACCACCTTCTTGAACTGTGGCAAAAGAAAGTACATTAAACAGAAAGAGATTCCTGTGCCAGGATGGGGGGACAAGTCATAAAACTCACCCTTGAGACACTTTTTAAGTTTGGATTAAAAGTCACACTAGGATTCTGATGGCAGCAGTTTCCTTATATCCCTTCCATCTTCGCTGTTTTCATCATTTAGCATTGTGTGCAATTCTTTCCAAAGCAGTGCAAGGGGCTCTGGACTCTGCCAAAGCAGTGTTTTTGATAACCACAAAACAACTGGGATTAGGAGAATTTGCATTCTGAAAAAATCAACAGATATATGTGTTACTGTGCATGTCCAGAACTGAGATTAAATTCT
The DNA here is from genome assembly GCF_001458135.2 of Marmota marmota marmota. NCBI lineage: Eukaryota > Metazoa > Chordata > Mammalia > Rodentia > Sciuridae > Marmota > Marmota marmota. The sequence continues at coordinate 3,996,148 of NW_026000048.1, forward strand.
CAGTGCTATTTCTGACAGATGTTTGTTGTTTCAGCCCTCAACTCCCTTCTTCTGACAGTGAAAAATATTCTCATCTTAGCTCTTCCTCCAAATGCTTTGGATGGGGTTAATTCCAATTCATTTCTGAGAGTTGGCGTGTAACCCAACCTCATTCTCTTGGGCATAGGGCATAACCCACTGCAATTTGACAAAATTCCCAAGTTTCTGCCAGAACAATTAGGGGACAGACATTCTCTCGTGAGCCTGCCAAGGGTCAGTCTAAACCTCCTGGCAACCATCTTTCTACTACAGAAAATCCAACCAAAGAACTAATCTACACAGAAGAAAGGGCTGGAAAGATCAAGCTATTCCTGATAACATCATTTGAGCCTCTGGATTCAATCATGACTGAAAACTAATCGACTCCTGGACTTGGGGAACTTCTGAATCAATGACTTTTATTCCCCTCTTATATACTTTTATCAGCAAGTTGGATTTTTATCATTTGATATTATCAATCAACAGAGTATTTAAAAGAAATATTATTACTTTCAAAAAATGTATCTTTAAATACTAGGAAGATAAAAGAATCTAGTTAGTAGATAAGACTCAAGTATATATATTGTCCTCAAATACTTTGAAAAATGTTATTTAGAAGAGGGAGAAGTCATCCTGGGGAGGGGGAGGCTAAGGCATGTCCTTGTATCACCAGGGTTACTTAGGAAGGGTATGATGTTTGCTGACAGTAGCCTCCTTTACAGGCCAGCATTGAGTTCTAACTGGCTTTGGGGTATTTTGAACTCAAAGACTCTGACTCAATAATTGAGGGGGGAGGAATTTTTGTGAGTTTTTATGTGTAAACTCTAATTCACCCAATAATCATCTAGGAAGGCATTCAGAGAAAAGTCAGACTCATCCCTCAGTGGTAGAAGTGGACTGGAGAAGAAAAAGGGTCCAATTGAGAAAAGATCACATTTTGAACTGGAGTGCTGCCCTTGATCTAGAAGAGATTGGAAGTCATTTCCATCCAAATCCAAATTTTCCTTGGCTTAAAGTCATTTGGACAGGTCCACATACCTGATACACAAGCTGTTGCATGCTGAAGTCATAGACTGTGCTTGCTGAGAATACCACAAAAATTTGAGCAACTATTCACAACAAGGTAATATTAGAGTTTATTTTTTTAAGAAGAAAATATTTTGGATGAATAGACTTTTATCCAGATTGGATAAAATTCCCCAAAATAAAATTTAATTATTGGTTACCAGCTTATAGTGGGTGCTAAAATTTGTTGGCTGAGAGATTGACCAGTTGTGTCTGGAACAGTCTCAAAATATGTTAATTATGAAAATATGATGGATTTATTACTTAAGTGGGTGGTAGGACATCTGGAATTATTTCCATAATAAGTAATAATTGTGACAGCAAAACATTGATTTAATTGTTCTAGCTTCTGGTGCTTACTATTTAATTGACTAGTGGCTAGGATTTGTAATAGATAAAACACCAAACATGCTTTTGAATAAATATTTAGTAGACGAGTTGTATCGATAGTGTGTTAGTGAATCTTGATTCATGTAATGTGATCTTAGAAGGGCACAGAGGGCATGGAGGGCAGTTTCCCAGGCCCACCCCATCTCCTCAGTGCAGGTTCAGAGTCTTGGTGCTCACCTGACCTTCCTGAGATCACATAACTAAAAGATATCAATCAGCCTTTAAGGCCAGTTCCCAACAGCATGGAGCTTATTTTATTTTTTTCCTCATTGGTATGAAAATCCTTGAATCTTTGAGGCTGCTGTGGAAACCCAGCCTGTCTTTTTTATTTACCTTTCGATTGCCTTAGCAATATTAGTTGGTATGACTTATAGGGCGCTGTCATAGTGTGATTGGGCTGCCAAAGCGAAGTAACACACATGGTTTGGCTTAACCAGCATAGAGTCATTGTCTGTCTCACAGTCTGGAAACTGGAAATACCATGATCTAGATGCTCTCAGAGTTGGTTCTGGTAGACCTCTCTCCTCTGGCTGCAGATGGCTATTGTCTTACTATATCTTCATGTGCCTTTTCTCTGTATGTGCAAAGAAAGAGATCTTTAGTGTGTCTTCCTTTTCCTATAAGAGCTCTAGTTCCTTCAGAGTAGGGTCCCACCCTTCTAACTCAATTCACCTCTGTCTCACCCTAAGCTACCTACCTATCTCCTAATTCTATCTTGTTGGGACTTAGGGTTTCTACATATGAATTTCGGGGATAGGCAATTCAGTCCATTACAAGCATGTATGTGTTCTTAGTATATTGTTTATTTATTAACTTATACACTGTTCAGTATATTACTTACTTATTTATTGTTAATTACTAATTGAATTATCACTGTATCTATTATTGTCCACATTTTACAGATGAGGATACTAGGGCATAGAGCACTTTAATAATTTACGATGGTCTATGGAATATGAAGCCAGAGTTTTCGAGCCCAGTTCTGGAGTCTGTGGGTATTCATTCCCTGACCATATGATTCCCCTTTACTTCTCTTCTGAAGCATAGGCTACTACCACAGACTGGTCTTCTATCCTTCTGTGAATGTGTCAGACTATAAGGGAACCTGGTTTCCTAAAACGAGATCTCACTGGGCTAAAGGTTAAAGCCCATCCATTAGTGCTCCCATTCCCTTTACATTGTAAGTTCAACAATAGGTAGAGTTTCAGCCCATAATGCTGCATGGAAAGCCTTTCTCATTGTCCCCCAGGCTGTCCTGCTTTCCTCACCGGCCACACACATGTCCCCCAAGCTCTTCCCCAGATCCAACTCCACATGCTAAACTTGAGCCATTCTCTGAGTGTGCTCCATTCTGCTCTCCTTATTGTAAATCCTCTCCTCCCCGTTCCTACAAAGCAAAGTGCAACATCTTCCTGAACAATTTTCCACCAGACTCAGAGAGCATAAACAGCACTGTGCCCTTCATTCCCCACCCCGTCTCTCCATACCTGAACTGTGAGGTCTGCTGGCTGCATGGTTAGGATTTGTTTACAGGTTATTCATCATCTTTCCCCTACTAGACAGAGTTTTCCTGGAGGGCAAAGGCTGTATACATGTTATTTTTGAACGCCTAGTTCCTAAATCAAGCTGGAATATGCTTGACAGTCAGTATTTGTTGAATGAATGGTTACTCAAGTATTATGGTCTATGTCAAGTGCTTTTGGTAGGCAACCTGAGGAAAGCCAATTGGAACTCAATTTTGTTGATATCTTCCTTTTGGCCATAAGTGGGAATAGATGTCATCTATATTGAGATCCCCAAGTGGAATGTAAATTGCTCCTTCTTTCCATGGAGTTAGAATATCACTGATAAACAGGACTCTAATGAAGAATTTGCACATTTTAAAAACTGAGAATAGCAACCTAGTTGTTCAAAAAATATTGTTTCCTTTAAATAAATACCACCTTTAGAATACACTTGTTCTGTTATTTTTCTTAGAATTGAATTCAACTTTTGGACACAAATGCCGCAGATTTATAAATTAGTTTCCTAACAGAAATCATAATATTCAATTGTAGGCCCATTCATATACAGAAAACTGAAATCTCCATGTATGGCATGTGCAATTGACAAATCCCCCCTCTGTAGTGAATTCTATTTGCAAATGGTGATCATTTATAGCTGAGCAGTTCTTCATAGTTTTCAAAGTATTCTCACCTGGTTTTTATTTGATTCTCATAGAAATTTTTTGAGGTTTTTGGCCAGATGGGTTTTTTTCTTCCATTTTTGCAGTAAAGAAGCTGGTACCTTTAAGAAATTCATTAATTGCATATGACACAGGTACAGATTTAAGTTTTCTCTATACAAATGTAACCTGCAATTGAATATTATTAATTCTTTTATGAAACCATGGTATAATCATGTGGTATTTGTATTCCAGAAGTTGGATTAAAATCTAATAAAATTAATAGAAGAAATGTATTCTAAGATAAACCCCTTCAGAGTATATAGATGATGGATTTAGGAACAAAATCCAAACTTCAGGCCCTAGTACATTTTTATTTTCTCTCCACATTTCTGCCCTCGATCATGTACAGGATTTGTAACGTAAATCATCAAATTCCCCTTGCTTTAGAAATATTTTAAGCTGTTAAATATAAAATTTATGTGCAGAAATGCACATAATTGAGAATGATAAAAAATTGGCTAAATTGCTAATGATGTGAAACAAAGTAACTTGCTTATTAAGAAAATAGACACTTTAAATCAATTTCAATTAAATAAAGTTATTGGTGTAAGTAAGAATTTTGAACTGTTTAGTATCATTTAAAGAGGAGCCAAAATGTTAACCAACAATGCCCTCATGCTTTCATTTATTCATTCATCAAACTTTGGCGAACAAGGAACAGTGGCCTTTCACAGAAAGAAGTGCTTCTATTTCCAAATACAAAAAAGAGCAATGATGTAGTACTCCTAGCTTATGAGGCAGTAGAGGTAAGAGTCCATATAATTTGCAAATGAGGGCAGCTTTGGTTCATGGGTCTGATTCAAATGAATTCTAAGGAAAGAACACGCCCCTCAGCAGAAGCCCAAGTGGGGTGAATAATGGGATGAAATGCTGGGCACCGACTGGTTTCCTTGCCTATTTGCATCATCTTTTGCCTAAACTATCTCCTCCTAGACCATGAACTGCTGGAACACAGCAAATGTAACACCCCAAGAAGTTTCACAGTACCTGGCACAAATAAAGACACCTGGGGAAAGTCAGCTAAATCACTCACCTCATGATTGGAATGCACACTTACCACCACGGACGTTCACACAGAGTTTGGGCCTGTGAACTGTGTACATCAAAGGCCACACACCAAGGGCTTCAAGTGCCATTTTGGTTTATTTCAAAGGAGGTCCATATGGATAGGATGAGCTCTGAGGCAGGTGGGAAGCTCTGTACTGTGCTCCCCTATCAAGAAGGAATTTTGCTGGGAGATATTGAGGTGGCTAGCTGAGAGCCCTAAGACAGTTCTGGTGTCTGTGGAACATACTGGAACATGGAACTCCTGATTCTGGAGTCATGCTTCCCTTGTAGGACTGACATATCTGTGTCGGACCAAGTACGAGTCACCATAAAGGTAAGGAGCTCACACTCTCAGCAGAACAAAAGTGGCTGCCATACTGTCCACAAAGACAGGTGACACATGTTGTCTCCCAAGAGCAGAAAAGAAGTGATAGCAAACCATTGGAGTCAATTTGGTGTTTTACCCTTTTGATTATCCAAGATGAGAATGCAAAGCTTTCAGAGTTTATCAGCAATGCACTATTTTTTTTCCTGCAAACTCAAGTATTTTGTTGACAATAAAAGAGTAAAGAGTTAGGTGATTTTTTTTTTTTTGAGCGGTTGTGGAGGTGATCAGAATAGCAGCCCAAGAGCTTTTCATTACTCAACCCTAAGTCATTTGGATAAATGCTGCGTTTCACTGCCCCGTGGAGACCTGACCCAATGGATGCTGGAAGTAGAGGCTCTTTGTGCCCACTCGTCTTTCTGCAAAGTCAGATTTTTGGTCCAAATAGCTTATGTATTTATATCTGGGGGTAGTGTTTTACATAATTAATAAAGCTTATTTTCAATTGAGAAGACAGCAAATAGATGAGGGGCAAGAAAGTGAAATGTGGCCAACTCTTAGTCATTCAGTCTGCTTGGCTGCAGGAAGATTAAAGCCTGCTTTGGAAGGCTGCATGAGGTCAGAATATTCTGTAGAGATGTTTGGATGTTTTCTTAAAACTGAAGATAAATATTCACAAGAGGCAAGGGTGATAAGAGATGTCATAGCAAACTTTGTCTTCAAGGGAGTTGCAACACAAGCCAGAGAGACCAATAATTCTCTCAAATGATGAATAAAAAGACTTTCTGTCTCTTTTAAAAAGCAGCTTCCTGAACAACAGAAATTTTAGCTTCAAGGAGGCTCTGACAGATTAGAAAACTCTGAGCTTATCTACAAGTGACAGAACCCACAGATTATGACCAAGAAAGGCTCAGGTAGATAAATATCTCTGGAGAGGTCATCATTATCTCAAACCACTGGATGTGTTTTTGTGATTTTCATAAAATGATCAGGTAAAGGCAGTTCACTGGGCGCAATGGCAAATTTGAGTGACTAGAAATCTGATTACCTTCGAGACCTTGTGCACATGTGTAAGAAATTCATCACATTTCTCAGGTACTTATTTTATTATTAAAGTCATAGTGTCTAAAGATACCTTTGTGTGGTTTTGGTTAGATGGATTAGGAGTCAAATCCTTCCTTTTAATAACATATTTCAACATAACAGGCTTATTGAAAGCCTGTTAAATACGAAGCACTGGAGCTCTCTCACATTCTCTCGTTCCATCACGCCACAAAGAACACTCTACAAGTGTCCTTTATTCAGCTGCAATGACAACTTCCAGCAGATAGGGACTAAAGGGGCTAAACGAATTCAAAGACTTCCAATTCCAGACAGCTGTGGCTGTTTGTCTCTGCTCATGGGAGTGTTTTCTCTCTGCTCTACTGAGCACCCACATTTTCTCGCTGCGCAATAGCTGGATGCCCTTGTAGTTGTGTTTCAGAGTGTCTGGGTGCTAAGTCCTCATTCACAGGCACCATTCAGAGATGCCTTCTGCAGTCCTACCTGCCTCACCTACCCTGCCCAACAAATGGGGTTCTTCAGAGGAACGTTGAGACATGCCCTGACCATGCATATGCCTTCCCATTTACAACAAATGATTCTGTAGTGTTTGCTGGCAAGCAGACTCTATCTTCCATAAAATAAGTACATTCTGCTTAAACAGAGAGTGGTGTTTGGCAGATTGATGACCGGTTGTGGACACCTTTGCTTTGAGTCAGATATTTCTGGCCAGAATTCATTTAATACTTTGCCCAGTGGCCACTGAATCTTTCTGCATCAGAAAACTCAATCATGAACATCAGGATGATAGGTTTCTTTGTGCAGTGACATCCTTTTCTATCTAAATAAAGAGCACACACACACACACACACACACACACGGCAGCTTTCAGGAGAAGATCCCAAACTTACCCCATCTCTTTTGTTGATTTGGTTTTTGAAACAGGATAGATGGGTATTATTGCACTGGGAATTCATTCTTGATTTACCCTTTCTCCTTTTGTTTTTTGTTTTCATAAATATGCATGTGGAAATGATCAGCCTGGTTTCTGAGAAGTTTCTTAGAAGCTCAAATTGTCTTGGAATGCCTTAGCTATTCCCAAGCCCTCAAACCAAATTCCAGAATTACTGCAATATTTGTCCTAGGACTTCCTACAAAATTGTGATAGTTCTTACAGAGTTTGGATTTGTAACACTCCAATTTGATTGCTAGGCATGATACCTATGGTCCTTTTTTAAGTGTAGGTTAATGGATGCCCATATCAAACTTCCCAATTCAATAAGGAATTGTATTTATATCATTGCTTAAAGAGAGAATATGACCTCTGCAAGGCTGTTCCCTTGGAAAAGCACCCTTAGAAGGAAAGTAATCTACTTCATTTTTTCATATGTCGCAAACATTTTCTATCTTTTTTTCTTTTCTTTGATCTCTTTTTTGTTGTCTTACAGTATATATTCATAAAAGGCAGGTGATATAAGAAGAAAATAGAGAACAAATAATTGCAGGTGTATTGCATACATTTTCTCACAAATATACCCAATAGCCTTTGGAGATAATCAAAATGAAAATGTGCAAACAGATAAGGAAGCAGAATTTCAGAGAAGTTCAACAATTTCCAAGTTTATACAACTAACAATTGGCTAAGCCAAGATTCAAGTTCAGCCTGATTTCAAATCTTTGCTCCTCCTTTTATGCTATTAAGTTGACTCAAATAGGAAGAAATTGTGACATATTTTTGTTTTAAAGTACAACTACTATTAGCATTTTTTTTTGATGTGTGAACTTTTTTTTAAGAGAGAAAGAGAGAGAGAGAGAGAGGAGAGAGAGAATTTTTTAATAATTATTTTTTAGTTTTCAGCGGACACAACATCTTCATTTTATTTTTATGTGGTGCTGAGGATCGAACCTAGGCCGCACGCATGCCAGGCGAGCACGCTACCACTTGAGCCACATCCCCAGCCCAATGTGTGAACTTTTATGCATGTCATACACAAGTATAACCTGGTCCACTCTGTGTTATAAATCTTTCAAACATTTTAGTTATTATAATCACTCTCTTAACATTATAATGTTCATGGACTAGTCCATGAAAATTATACCTAGGTTAGTGAATTCTTTAAATTCTCCTAAACTGTTGAATATTGAGTAATTTTAAATCATCTACTTTTAAAAGCCAGTACATCTTGTGAACTTGCTGTAATCAGCTGGGCCTGGCTCCAGACGGTGGGGTGGTTTCAGGCTTCTTCCATTTCATAGTTGGGGCTTGTTCTCGTGAAAATGCAGAAGTACAAGTGGACAATCAACCAATGGAAAATCACAGGGAAACATTTAGAGCCTCTACAACTATTATTGCCCATGGTTTTGCATTGGCCAGACCAAGACATCGAGCCAAATGTGAAGCCAATGAGACAGAGGTATACATTTTATGCATTCTCTTCCTACTGGGAAAGCTGCAGACACATGTAGTCCTACTGCTAGAGGGCAAGATGAATGGAAGCTCCAATCATCTACAAAACATGTTCAGAGTGGGAAGGTAATCAGATAAGAATGCATTTTTAGAAAAAGTAGTAAGAGTCAAGTTGATGTTAATATTGGAGTAGGTGGGTAATAATAGAGATCTATAAAAATAGATATGAGAGCTTTTTATGAAGTGTATCAGTTGGTGTCCTGGCAGAAAACAGATGGTCCTTATGGTACAGACAGAAGGGTTAATTGACTATGTTAATTAAAAGAATATTTACAATAGTACAGAAAGTGTTGAGAATAACCAGCAAAGGATAGTGAAGCAGCTCAAACTAGCAGGAGTAGATCTGACCCCTTGCTCTCCAGTGTGCTTTGCCAGTACCCACCTGTGGCCACACCTGTGGAGAAGGGTCAGCCACTACCAGAGAGTCAAAGTTGATCTCAGCATCAGGGCATCTCTCCTTCCATGACATGAACCACCAAGAATGCTTCTGGAAATTTCATCCACTAACCAAGACCACTCTGGCTGGGATACAGCAGCCATGGTCTTTTGGCTGGAGGAGACACATTGTTGTGATCTATCTGTAAGCCAGGCCCATATATTTCTAACTCTGAGAACTCCCTGTGTGTTGGTAACACGTATTGTGTGAGAGGTAGCACAAGACATGGAAAAATTTCTCATGGAAATCTGAGCAAAGCTGTAGAGAGTCATCTTGGATGACCTGGCTATGCCCCTGTACCTGCTCAGAGATAGTCTCACATGTATACTTATCATTTTATAACAAAATGTGATCTGAATATTCAAAACTGAACTTTATGTTTCCCTAGGTCATATCAACCTGACTTTGTACAAATTGTGACACATAATACTGTTATCCCACAGTTAGATATCAGTCTCTACCAGGATTTGGAAAAAAAAAAAAACAGAAGCCATTTTTCAAATATAGGATGCTGTCATTAGGTGCAGGCCAGGTTTATCTCAAAACCCCTAGGTTTGTTTTCAATTCTTCTATTTGAGTTTTCCAGAGCTTGCAAAAAACTTCTTTCTTCGCGAGATGTCAGTAACACTGAGTCAACTGGACAGAAGGTTCTAGGACAATGATTGTTTCAACCATATCTTGATTTATGGTGAACCATTCCTTGTTCCACCTTCTTCTCAAAGCTGACTGGTGGGCTACCTGGGACAAAGGACAGGAGAGCAAAACCCAATATATATTGCACCAAAATCCAGAGATCTTTTGAAAGCTATACCCCACAATTGACCTTTTGCTTTGGAGGACACTTCCCCACATTCCAGACATCAGAAGTCCTAAGGGCTTCCCCAATGTGACAGACACCTGAATATCCACAGCAATTAATTTCTTATGCTTATAAACACCTCCTCAAATCTATTTAGCAAAAGCTACCAGTATAATAAACTTAGTATGTAACTCTGTGAGACGCCACATAGTCAAGATTCCTCTAGACTCATCAAAGAGGAAGAAGTTGGGCATAACCCTGTGACAAGGCAGTCAGGTTGACTGCTTCCCTGGAAGATGAAGGTGAACTGTGTCTGATTATCTTTATTGATGGGCATTGTGAAGACAGCATTTATTCAATCCTTGGTAGCATGGTGCATATCAGCAGCCAGTGGCTATGTTGATTTATTCCAATGAAGGAACCACATCTGGCACAGCAGCTGTGATTGTTATCACTGCTGATTAAGTTTGTGATAATCCAAGTCATTCTATAAATTCCATCTGGCTTTTCTGCCAACCAAACAAGCAAGTTAAACGGAGGTGTGATAGAAATCCCCACCTCTGCACCTTGAAGTTTTGATGGCGCACAAAACTCGGCTATTCTCCCAGACAAGTTCACTTACTATTGGATGATGAGGACATCTTCAGGCACTTTTATTTAGGTCTTCCTATTATAATAGTGCTTACTCCAACAGTAGGCAGACCCATGTAGGGATTCTGACCAGTATTAAATATATTTACCTCTTCCAGAACTTTGAAAATTGTCCCAAGATAAGCCCATGGCCCTACTGGACCTGGTGTGAAATAAATTCATGCCATATGTCCACTTTTCACCTCCTAGTTTAAGCCACCCTTAGGCTAGCAATCTAGAATAATATTTTGTGCCTATAGGGATTAACATTCTACCAGAACTATTTGTCCTCTAACCCCTCAAAAAACTCCATTATGTTCACTCTCCAATGCACAGTTGTCCTATTGATAACTCACCATCCCTCTCAGGAAATCTTGGAGTCATAAATATGGTTTACTTTGCTATGAGTGGCAAAGTTTTCCTCAAATATTTGGTGAAGATAGGTAATTCAAGATTCTCTTTTGTGAGATATGCTGCTTTAAAGGATGGTTAGAGTAGTCTTATGTCTAAAGTTAATGGATACAGGGAAATCCAGAGCTCCATTTGTGATTGGATGAATTCAAGCATCTTCAAGATAGCCAAAAAGAAATATCTAGTAAACATTAAGAATATAGGTCTGAGACAAAAATCTCAAACCAAAAGGCATCAACAGTATAATAATTGAAGCTCTAGACATGGATAGGAACTTAGGGCTACCCTAAGTTACTATCAATGTTTAAACCTTACATAATAAAAAGTCATCAAACAAGTCCAAGGAAAACCATGCAGAGTTATGGAAGAAAAAACAGATAAATGAAACAACATAGAGACCACAGAAGAAAGTGTTAAGGAAGGAGGAAGTAGCCGATTGCATCAAACATTGCTGGAAATTCAAGACAAAATGAGAACTAAAAGTACCTCTCAGATTTGGTGATATGGAGATAACCCCTGCCCTTTGTAAGATCTGTTTTGAGGAGCACAGAGGTCTGAAGCTAGACTGGGCATTTCCTGAGTGTGGCAAAACACTGCTTTGGTACCAAACATTTTTTTCCTCCAGGAGCCAAATAATTTGACCTATTTGAACTTATATTATGTGGTTTGATTTTTGTTTCTCCATTGTCATATTTATATTTACCACAGTGATGACTTGCTGCTGCTTAGCCATGAGCAATCCTTTCATTTAGCTTGCTCCAAACATAAATTAGGCCAAGCTCCAAGATCTGTACAGAAGGGCTAACCTTCCTGAGTTATTTGTCTTTAAGTGTGTGTGATGATACAAAGGAGGTAGCAGGGAGACAGTGGTGAGGACCTAGGCATGCTAAAAAGGATGCTTCATCATTAACACAGCATCATCCATCACAAAGAAAACTCAGCCTGGGATTTTTCTCACCACACATCACAGCCTTTAATTTCGCACACTAACTACAGCCAGATCCAGAAATTTGCATATTTTGTAATGTTTAGCTTTCCTCTGCACACATTTTATTTTTGAAATATTCACCCATGAGTATTTCTCTCTTTCATTCTATGAGTTTGTGCAGCCTTGTATCTCTAAACCTGCTGGTTTTATACATTGTCATTCAGAGTTCAATTATGTTTGGGCATGAAATCAATATATTCAGTTCCTTCGGGAGTACAATTATTCCAAAAAGACAGACAAATTAAAATAAATGTGGAATTGAGAAACGGAAGGATTAAGAAGTGCACAGGACTATGGTATTTGCTTGTAAAGCACATTAATACCTAAGCAAGAAGAGTTTGGCTAACTAAATGTTAGACAAAGATTGAACTGTCCATAATGCTGTGGTCAAGTCAAACCTAAAACAGAACCAAGGCGAAGAAACCTTAATATTGACTGACGGCTCCAGAGTCTATTAAAATTGTTTGCTGCATAATGATTCCAAGTAAATGTAATACAGAATTCATTTCCATCACTTTAACCATTTGTTTGGGTATAAGTTGCATTCTTCTACTTTATATTTCTCACATTCATCATAGAAGTGGTTTTGTGTTTCCGTAAGTCTAAATTGTTTCCATGTGATGAGAATTTACACACAGTGTTAATTTCATTTGACTTGCATGTTTTGACTCCTGGAATGTAGATTAGTGATTAAGGCAGAGCCAGTGGAGATGAATCCATCAAGCTGTTGACTCCTCTTTAGACGCAGCTCTTCATGTTAAGAGGGAAATAGAGGAACATTTTCATGTGGAAGACAGAAGTCTGAAGAGAATTCACCTAACTGATGTAGAAATAGTAATGAATTACAAATTGGATAGAATGCCACAGTCAGTTGATCCACAAATATGATTTTCTATGTAGACCACGCCTAAAAACATTCCAGAGATTCATTAGACTGCATTTTCCACTATGTCTAACAGGGTACTCTACAAATACAGATGCAAATGAAGGGTGGCTCTTAAGGACCAGAGTCATAATGACACGAGCAATCACCAACACCATGCATTATACTATTGCTCTGGACACAAGGCATTATTTGATGCTCATGACAGTGCTGAGAGGTGGATAGCAGTGTCTCCATTCAAAGAGGAGCACCTGCAGCTCTGGGGAATTATGTACCACAGTCACTCCAAACAAACCTTGACCTTGACTGTAGCTCCTAGGAACTGGCTGACTATGAAGCTTATGTAGAAGAACTGAAAGAGCTCTCCACAAGAACAGTAACCCACATTAATATTATAACTCTGTCACTTTATATGTAAAGGTGAAGTAGTATATCAAAAAAAGCGAAAACAATTTTTTTTTTTACTTTTAGTGAGGTGGTACTTGAGCATATATTCATTCTCTCTTTCTCTCCCTCTCTCTCTCTCTCCCTCTGTATAAATATACATATGTGTATGTGTGTATGTGTCTGTATGTGTGTAATATATATATATATATATATATATATATATATATATATATATATATATAAAATGTTATGGTTTGGGTGTGAGGTGTTCCCCAAAAGCTCGAGTGTGAAACAATGCAAGAAGGTTCAGAGGAGAAATTATTGGGTTATAAGAATTTAACCCAATCAGTGAATTAATCTCCTGATAGGGATTAACTGAGTGATAATTGAAATGGTAGTGTGTGGCTGAAGGAGGTGGAAATTGGTGTGTGGCTTTGGGGTATAAATTTGTTTTTGGCAATTGAAGACCCCTCTGTCTGCTTTCTGATCATCATGTGAGTTGCTTCCCTCTGCCACACTCTTCTGCCATGATGTCCTGCATCACCTTAAGCTCTGAGGAATGGAACCAACGTTCTATGAACTAAGATCTCTAAAACCATGAACCCCCAAATACACTTTTCTTCCTCGGCAGTTGTTCTGGTCGGGTCTTTCAAGTCCCAGCAGTGTACCAGGGATTGAACTCAGGGCACTTAACCACTGAGCAACACTCCCAGCCCTTTTTATTTTTTATTTTGTGACAGGATCTCACTAAATTGCTTAGAGCCTTGCTAAATTGCTGAGGCTGGTTTTGAACTTTCAATCCTCCTGCCTCAAGTTACTGCGATTACAGGTGTGCACCACTGTGCCTGACCTATTTTCTATTTTGTAATTGGAATATTTTTGATAGTTTTTGGAATGTTCACGTAACTTTCTTCCAAACTAAAAAAATTAGAAAAATAATTCTAATTTTATATAAAACTGTATGGTTTTATATAAAAACTAGCTTTCAAACCAAAATGTTCTTTTGATAACAATAATTAATTCTGAAGGAGAAAAATTCAAGCAGAATCAGAAGCAGCAAAATAAATATTGACACAAACAGCATGTAATTTGGCCAGCCACCTAAAATTCTTTTTCAAGGTGGATATGGAAGTGTCCAACCAAGAAAACTAAACAAAACAAAAACACTAAGAAGACAGCTCTATAGAGAAAATATAAGGATTTACTCTAGTAAATGAGCTATTACTAGGGTAGAGAGAAGACAACTTTCAAGTGTCAAGAATTGTTCCATCATTAGAAAGGACCATAGGCAAAGGAATGATTTGACAGTAGATGGTTGCATGTGAGTTAATTTTACTTTTAATATTATTAAAATAGGTTAAATATGCACAGACTTTTAAGAAGGAAAGAATTTCAAAAGCCATGCATTCAATTTGATTTTTACTATGTTACAATTATTTTATGTAAAAGAGGTCAATCATCATTTGGACTTTCTAACTAGCAAACACTTGAAAACTTAAGATATTATGACATTAGTACCACTGATAGCACTAATCTCTCAGGCACCGTGCATTGAGCCAGCTCTGACACTGTGGTACCTGTGTTCAGAACAGACCTATGAAGAGGCAACTGTTGCTCTCTCCACTGAGGATGATGAGCACTTTGCTCCTCAATGGACAGCTCACACAAGTTTGAGCAAGAGTACAATTCAGGTCACTCCCAGCAGCTAAGTGCTTAACCACCATGCTCTACTCCCTCTTCAAATCACTGGAAAGTTTTCATCTGTCATGATTCAGTGGAGATAATATTGAACAACATTTCAAGTGAAAAAAAACAAACTAGGAAACAAGTAAAACTAAAATGTTAAAAACACATGGCAAATAGTTCTATTTCATTGTTTCAGCAAAATCTGTTTAGAAGCTAAACATCAATCGCTCTTTACAGTTTTCATATTAAGGAGTAATGGAGATATTTAACTGTTGTTGACACCAATTGGATGAGAAATATTGCTCAAACAAGACTAAGTAGTTTTTCTTTACTTCCTTTTCAATATGTTGCCTTGTCTGAAACTGGCATATTAAATATTTCATCAATCGCTTTTACTATCTAAACTAAAATGGATATTGCCAAAAAAAAAAAAGAAAAGAAAAAGAAAAATCCCCAAAACAACTTTTGCAAATTAGCCATGATAAAACAACATACTTCCTCAGTTATTTTTTTCTGTTGTTGTTGTTATTATGAGTGATTTTCCAAATGATTTGTGTGTGTTTTCTTAACAGCATTAGACATAACCATTAAACAAATTAGCCATTGGCTAAACTTTTCCATTAATACTCTTAGAGTTGATTTAAGAGATGTTTCATGCAAAATATGAATAATAAGAATATATCAGCAGAAACAAGAACATGATGTGTTTCTTTTGTCAGGACGAATTTTACAAGATTGGAACAGAGCCCACACAGAGCAGGAGTGAAAATTCCCAGCTTGGAGACAGCAATTGGCACAGCCATTGCAAGCAGGGTGACTTTTTGAGATTTCTGTCTATAAGCTCACAATGGCAATAATAGCAATGCCCTCCACAGAACCTTTGTAAGGATGAAAAAGAGGATGCACTTCAGGGCATGGAAAAGGATCAGTAAATTTTGCTAAGAGACCAGAGAAGAACAGTGGAAAGGAGGCAGTGAGATCCACCTAGTTATAAAGGGCGCTATGGTCAAGGGAAGAGAAAATGCCATAAATGTTGGATACGGATCATGGTATGCTAAGTATCCATCTTAAAAAAAAAAAAAAAAAAAAGAACAACAAATGTCCCAATGTTTTAATTTCATTGAAAGAGCTATTTTACAGGAAAATTATATGATTTCTGGGTAGTACTTAAAAGTGAATTATAGGATGCTTGTCCCATGTTCTCAGAGACTAATGGGTTTCTTTTTACTGTTTTCTAAGTCCACCCAGAAATCTCCTGGCATAGCCTGTAATTCCAAAGCAAATAAGACCACAAGAAGGACAAAACTGTATTTTGTTCCCTAGTGACACATAATGATGAGTCATGGTCCCATGAAATAGCACCTGAGAGTCAAGGCACATGGTCAAGGCCTTTCAATAAATAAGCTCTAAGAGAAACCACTCCTTTCCCCTCTTATTTGGAGTTACTGTGATTTTCATCATTTTCCCCAAATAGAATTTACCCAAAGGAACTAGGCTGTCACTCACACATATGAAGCAGGACTTAAATAAGTTTCTAAGTTGGCTCTAGGTAATCATGGAATTTCTCAGGGAGGTCTTCTGGTTTATCTTTGCCACAGGTGACCCACTTCCACTATCCCTTAACTGTTTGAGGGTGTCCCTGAAGTGTTTCCCTGGATCGTTTCTTTTATTTCATTGAGTTATCCATTATTTCCATTCTGTAACCTCCCCAATAATTTGCATGACTTACTCAGGCCTCCACTTTACTCTTCCCCAAACTCGATCTTTAATGGATGTTTTATTGTTTGTTCTTATCATCCTAATATCATTTTGGGGGGTTGGGGGGGTACCAGGGATTGAGCTCAGGGGCTCTCAGCCACTGAGCCACATCCCTAGCCACCCCCTTTTTAAAAATTTTTATTTAGAGACAGATCTCAATGAGTTGCTTGGCACCTCACAGTTACTGAGGCTGGCTTTGAACTTGTGATCTTCCTGTTTCAGCATCCAGAGCTGCTGGGATTACAGGTGTGCGCCACTGCCGCCACTGTGCCTGCTCATCCTAATATCTTGAAAGCTTAAGAAAAGGGTATATGATAGCAATAGGAACTTGAATATTCATATACTCATTTATATATATATATATATATATATATATATATATTTGCACACATAATTTTGAATGTGACTTCCCCACTATTTAGAAATTCTTCTAATACTCGTGAGACTTATGATTGATATTAACATGGCAGCATTCTACTTCAGCATTTCCCAAACTGTAACCTATAAAACTCTGAGAGTATGCCTGGACCAGACTATTCAATGGTCTTACAACTGTGCAAAAAGCTGGAATAAATAAAGATAAAATATATGCTTTTACCGCAGGAGTTCTCTTACTCTTGAATATATATTAAGGCACATTATGAAGACCCAAGAAAGAACAAGTGTGCAAATATTTCAAGACATTTTTGTTTCTATGATGTAAACAGATCATACTTTAAACTTTTGTAAAACTAGGGTTTCAAGGATTAGAACATGTTTCAAAATATGAATTTCTTGTCTAGAACAGATTTGCATAAAAAAGACAATGGATTCAAGGATGAATCTGCTACATTGTTTCCTAGGTAGCCAATATAGAGGGGTGAGAGAAGATTAGAACAAGTCAGCATTGGATCCTCAGTAAGAAGAGACTCTCCTATACACCTAAACTGCTCTGAGAGAGAATAGCAGGAAGCATGGAAGAATATTCTAGATACTAAGGATGGGAGGTGAGATCCCCAAAGAGCAGCATGACTAATCCTAACCAAAGGGCAGACAGTGCTACCCCAGCCCTCCTCTGGCACCCTTTGCCTTTAAATAGGTGCTGACCAACCCTTCAGATGAGAGACCCAGTGACCAGCCAACTCAAGGATCTGTGATGCTGATGTGGGTGCTCTCAATGTAGGGCTACTGGGTTCTGTGACTTCTCTTCAATATTTTCCCCTCCTCTGGTTCTTAGGCTGTTGATAGACATATGTGAAGAATGTGCTAGAATTATTAGCCCTCTATATGGTGACCAGGATTTTATACTTGTCCTACAGAGCCCTGGACTGTGTTTGAACCCAAGGCCAGAGCTTGTTAGCCACTGAATCTCTTACTGGTAGTTTCCTCCTTTCCTCTTATACCTCTGTGAAAGCAGAGATTGCTCTTCCCAGGTATTCTTGACTTGTCAATCACTTTAACTTTTAGAATTATTAAATGTCTTGTTTGTAATCTTATTTATAAAGAAGTAATCAAATAATATCTGTTAAAGTCTAAGTATATGAAAATTTTAATATGCTGACATAGTTCGTACGGGGAGCACTAATCTTCCATAATGAAAGACATTTCGTAGGAATCACCTGTATACAACCATCTCCATTGTCAACTTGCTTTTGTTAGATTAAATTTGAGCCTCTTGAGCACAACGGCTTTTGTCTTTTTTCTCAGGGCCTGGCTCATCATCCACATTCATTGAAAATTTCATGATAATCAAGATGGAAACAGTGCTGATTTGAAATTTGCAAAGTCTGCCCTCTGAATTCTGGGAAACATTTCCATTTTACAAAATGAGTTGGACTTGGAGAAAACATCAATAAAATAAACACCTCTAGCTAGGGAATTTCCCTCATTTTACACTATTTATTAGCTCATTCATAAATACATTAAAGCCCCTCTGCAGGTCAGAGAGATATTTGTTTAGTGTCATGAGCTGAAAACTACTCTGTTATGGGTTTTTATGTTTCAGGTTTTACCCTGCTCTTAGACAACTCTTTGCCTTTTTTAACCTGATTATTTAGAAATTTTGTAGACACAGACAGCATTGTTAATATAAAAGTGACTAGTTTTTGTCACAGTTACTGTTATTTTTATAGATTCTTTGTGTGTAATTTTGTTTTCATGGAAACCATTTTAACTGAAAGATACGATTCTCTCATTACTGTATTTTCATCTTTATTTTGGCAAGTGATTTGCTGGTCGCAGATTTACTGAGAGAACAATGAGTGATATAAAGACATTGACATCAAATCTCTCAAAACAGAAAATTAATGTGTTGCATTATCAAACTGCTTTCTGAAGATTTCTTAAAAACTCTTGTTGTTATTGTAATCACTGTTTAACATTCTAAAGTAGACAAAAAGCAGTTTATTTATCCTAAGATTGTTAAGAGATTCAATAAGACCTAATGTGTAAAGGGATTAATACAGTACAGTAATCAATCAGGAAAGAGGGGCCTTATTATTTTGGTTTCAGATATTAGTAAATCTGTCAGACCTATGTGTGAAATGTCTGTAGAGTAGAGCATATGCATTTCTTTTTGTTGCTTATGCAAACTTTATACAATGAAGAAAAATAAGATAAGAACAAAGCAAAAGACAGAGAATTTAGTCAAGTAAAATTACATTTTGAATATTTCAAGGAATGTTCCTTCTGATGAGTGATTGGTCATATTAGGAAATGTCAGCATTAACTGCCCTGTTTCCCTCCTTAGGTAACTGCTCACCTCTCTCCTCACTGATGCTTACAGGGCCCTGTGGCAGACACCGCCCACACATTTGTGTCCCATCCATCCTGGGTCTTTTCTATGCCATTATTTAAGTTCTTTTGAGATTTTTGTCTTTGTATTTGCATACTCGATCCCTTAAGAAACTCTATGAGGCACTTCTTGACTCATGTTCTATAACCGTCCCTCACATTTGGTCTGCCCTTACATAATTTAAATCTTGATATTTTTAAATACCATGTGCCATATCATTGGCATGTTGCTGCTTTGATATATTTGATTTTTTTCTGTAGTAATTTCTCATGGGACATGAAATCAGAGATGCCCCTTTAAGAGAGCAGAGCTGTTCTTTTGTGCATGGAGAGGGCAATATCTAAATTACATTTATCGAGTATGAAAACAGCTAACAGAGAGGGCACACTGTGTCAAATGTCATCTCTCAGGAAATTGAGAACTTTCTTGAGTTCAGAGCCCTTCGGTGCTGGTCCTTCTGCTATCTTTGCAAATCACTTTTCTCTTCCATGAACTGTCTCTAACTTTCACTGTCCTTTCCCCCTTTATTTATGTTTTTCACTTGGGGAAAGAACCTCACGTAACTGTTGTTTCTAATACACTTTAGCTGGCTAGTTCTTTCTTTTTTTTTTTAACATAAAATAAAATGCAACCTTTGGAAGGCTATTCATCTGTCTCCAGAAAAGGTCATGGGAAGAATGCCATAGAATTTTCTAATGGTTCATCCATCAAAAATGCAGCTCTCCATTGATTCTTCCTGAATTGTCAATTTCCAAAGAGCCTCAGGGATCAGCCTCATTCTGTGAGAAGAAATTCTTGATAAGGAAAAGGATGAAGTGGTAAAGGATTTTTCTGGTGTTTTCCTTTGGGAACAGTAGCTTGCACTTAGCCTCCAGCAGTAGCCATTCATGAACTTCCTGTGTAAAAGGAGTTTTTGATGAGAATGAAAATGTGAGCTTGGCAATTAGAATTTAAGAAAAAGTCACTGCCTAAATATTAGAACTGGAAATGCTGTAAGGAAATACCCCAGCCCCCATGTGGGTCCATGAGCCAATACACCCAAATAAATCTCAGAAAATATCCTATATTTAATCACATCTAGCACTAAGAAGAAACATATTCAATGAGAAAAGACGGTTAAGAAAGAGTTATAAACTGAGTCTTTTTTGCGTAGAATGTTATTAAACACTTCGCACTTATCAAACTGGAAAGTGTTTTGATAAATACAGCTTTACCCTGATCTCATTTTCATCCTTACTTTAATATCACTATCCAAGCAAATGTTTACTTTTCTGTATTTGTTCAGGGTTCAATGGCTCTTACTCTCAAAATTAAATTTTGTCTCACCAAGTTTTATGGTTACTAGTAATGGCATAAGGGTGAAGTGACTAGGAGAACATATTTAGCATTGTTACTAAGTCTCAGGGGCAGTAAACAGAATCCATCCTCTAAGAGAGCTCATGGTCCTGTGACACACCAAATAAACAGGCATTCAGCATAAAGTGTGATGAGTTCCAAGGGAGAAAGTAGATGGGTGCCAGATCAGTGCACTCAGGAACACCAGATCCACAGTCCATGAGAAGAGGGTGATGGGAGTGAGTATCCAGGGAGAACCCCATAGCAAGAGGGAGAAGCCAGGGAGTGTAGCACACAGGCACACTACACACATATCACACACAGAGACATGTGTAGGCACATGCACAACCAACTCATGTGTGCTCAATACACAGCATAGTATACTCACCATGTAGTTGCACACACAAATGCTCACACATGCACACACAGATAAAAAGACACAGAGGCATGCACCTGTACACACATGTACCCATAACATACACACACAGGCACACACAACGCATGCAGTATATCCATGCATACACATACACAATGCGGCTCACGTGGGTGCTCCTGGCATACAGGTATGCCAATCACAACATATATACATGCATACATATGCAATTTAAATATACTCAGGATGAATGTACACAGCACACATAGGCCTCACATACCATACACATGCACAAATGCATACACAAATACACATGGCACATATACAACACACATGTACGTGCACACCTGGAGGTGAGAACGGAGGAGATATTTTGATGTTCCTGATATGAAAATATACACGTTTGAAGAAGAGAACTTGAGAGAAACAAAATACTTCACTGTATTGCTGAATTACAAAATTAAGAAGTAGAAGAATTGTTTGCATGTTGAAAAATGTGATTGTGCTATTCTCAAATGACTGATATTAAATAGCTAACATTGCTGGCATCACAGAGACCTTGGTTTTTGCTGGGCTAGACTGAGAAGAAAAGAAGTTTGGCAAGAGGTCAAAGCTGTACCTAGGAAGAGAAGCATTTTTTGAGATCTACTTAAGCCCATTCAGTTGCATTTGTCACATTATGATTTTTAGCCTTAATATTGTAAAGCTTCAGAAGTGTTATCTTCCCATTTCTGCAAATGGCTTCCAAATGATGCATTTTCTTCCACCTTAGAAGTTCCAGTTTCATGTTTGCATAACTTCCATTCTTCTCACTAGAGCAGAGGAAAGTGGGACATCCAGGGTGAACTCCAGAAGCAAAAGGGAAGAGCCAGGAAATGTAATATACATGTACACCACACACATGCAAAACAGACAACATGTATATGCATATGCAGAGCCAGTCCATGAAGGCTCATGCACATATACACAGAGCATTCACACACATGATTTACACAATATACATACCATGCAGAAATGTACACATAAGTGTTCAAATCTGCACACACAAATATATACTATTAGGTATATTTTCAAGATATTGCAAAAGCTGTCTTAAGGGTTTTCTGCTATTTTCATCATTCTCTATTTGTATATTATTTTATTTTGTTTTGACTATTTTTCCCTCACAACGACACATTTTTTTTTATTCTTTCCATGTCTAGTGAATTTTGATTGGAAGTTGGACACTGTTACTTTATATTGCTGAATGCTGGATTTTTCTTTTCTTTTTTTCTTTCTTTCTTTTTTTTTTATTTTTTTTGGTACTGCTTTAAAGAGTTGGCCTTTGTTTGGGCATGCAGTTGTCAAAAATCATTTTAGTCTTTATGAAGTTGCTGTCAAGCTGTGACAGACCAGGTCAGCAGTCTTTCCTCTAGGGCTGCTATAGCTCCACAGTTAAGGTGTAAAGTTCCTTAGGATTCTAACAAACGTCATGTATATCATACGCTCTCCACTCTGACCAGAGAACACAGCTCTCCCCAGACCTAAGACCCAGAAACAGTTCAGTCGGCTGTTTTTCTGGAGGCTGTTTCCCTAAACCCAAGGATGTATAGGTCAGTTTTTAGGCAGAGAGGGGACCCCTGTGATGGTCCTAGGAACTGGTGTGATGCCTTCTTTAACAAGCTCTAAATTATACACTTTAGCCACCTGGCCTCCTGAACTCAGTCTCCATAACTCAGAAAAAATCTCCAGGCTTTGCTTCTATTTCTTTTCTTAGCACAGTGGCTGGAAAATACCCTAGACAGTGATTAGAGACAATTTTAGAGTTTACATTATTTCTCTTTCCTCAGGAATCTACCCAAGGTTACCAGTTATCTAATGGCTGAAAAAATGTTGCTTTGTGTATCTTTTGTATGTTTATATCAGAAGACTTTATTTAATGTAGCCTTGGTGCTCCACAGTCATTAAGAAGACTGCAAGACAGAGAGAGAGGAGAGGCGAGAGACTTGCAATCAGACGCTTAGAGTGACACACAGTATCTATGGTTCTGGAGCTGATTCTGCACTGACTTTAAGTGTACCAACCAGCACCATGCCAAAGGCTGTCTCTGAAGCAGATATAACAGATTTTAACAAGCAGATCTGCAGGAGGCACTGTCCTTCAAAAACCCTGAGACAGAACCATATGTCTCCTGACCTCGGGTCCTACAATGGCAGGGAGAGTGGCTGGCTGAGTTTTATACTTTATGTTTGAAAGAACTGTGCTTCTATAGCTGACTTTTTTTTTGCCAGCAATATATCATAACTTACACAAATTTCAATAATCAAAATTTATTTCTATTACTTTTCTTGGTAATAAAGCAATGCTGAATTATTAATACCAATTAAGATTATTGTATTTACATTGTATAATATTAGTTAACTAAGTGTCTTTCATCTGTGAACACAAAATATGCAATATTGGTAATGAAGGAAATATAATACAAAAAAATGAATGACACTGAAAAAAAAAATATATGTATACATATATATGTATATATATATACATATATACACACACACATATATACACACACATATACACACATAATTTTATCTATGATAAAATCAAACATTTTAAGGAGTAGAAAAATTGCATTATTATTTTTCTTATAATAATATTTAGCAGTATACATCTTTCTCTTGATTCAACTGCAGTTTATGGTAACTAGTAAATGAATATTTTGACATTAAATTATCCAAACTAAAAAATGAGTGTACACATCTTTGAATTTCGATAATTTAATGTCAAAATATTCATTTATTAGTTACCATAATATACATTCTCAGAAATTATAAGAATCTTTACAGCTACAAATGATTACTTTTAGTAGAATTGCAGTGTCTCCCTACAACAGGATGGACCAAGCATCACACGCAGGAGCCTGAGGGTGGGGGCGGGCAGCGGGACCCCTGCTGGCTTCAGGGAGGGCAGTCTTTCCTGGTGAAGTTGTGCCTGCAGTCTGGGTAAGGAGGTCAGAGACTCTTTCACCTGGAGGCTCTCAAGATGCAGTAATAAATGATGGCAGATTTTTTCAAGCACAGAACATTGTCTGCAGAATGTATTGCTCTTTCACTTTTGTGCCACCCACATAAATAAAAAAGCCATTTGTCTGAGAATCAGGAAAGGCAAGCAGGTTAGAGTTTAGAGAAGATGTTAGAAAATCTGGACAACAGAACTTGCAGTATCAATTTTTATCTCCGTTCCTTTTCTTAGGAAAAGATAAGCTTCAGCCATGATATTGTTTCTCCAATGAAACTGTTTTCAAAAAAGAAAAGTGGTATCCTCTGAAAATTAATCCAAAGAAAAACTCCAAGAGAATGAGGAAATCTGAAAAAAAAAATGTTGTAATGGTTGAATCTGCTGCCCAAAGGAAGAAACAGGGATCATAAGGAAGGAGGATGTCACCTTCACTGACAAGGGACAGCTGTCCTCCACACGCGACCTGCCTCGAAGGGACAATGTCATTCTGGTTTTTGCCTGCAGCTTCTTTCTTCAGGAAAAAGATGGAGTCTCTGTCCTACTTTTACTCAAACCATATATAGAAGAGTCTTACCAGGAAATTTTTGAGATTATGAAGCAGAGCCTGCACATGCCACTTAGGAGATGTCTGAAGTGGAAGATAAGAAAGGTATTCTTCCTTTTAAGAAGAATACCTATATTTTAACTAGATTTATTTATTTATTATTATTATTTTTAGTTTTTAAGAACATGGAGGGTGCATTCTCAGTTTAGGATTTGCTCAAATGTTTCTTTGGTCAGTGCATTGGTCAACTGGTCTTCACGTTTCTCAAATTTCTCTAGGCTATCAATAACATGCACAGGGATTATGGAAACACTGTGCTCCTTGCTGAAGGTCCTTTTGGGGAGGAGGGCAAATGTGAGACCACCCAACCAACCTGACAATGGAACAACTAGTTATCTGAAGATGTTCTTAAGGTATCCATACTCTATATCAAACTTTTCAAGATAAATTCAAAGCTTTTCTTTATGACATCAAGTGAACAGTTTCACATTTAGGGAAACCAAGCAAAGCTTTTCATGCTGATAACGTAAAGAATTAATAATATAAACATGACTATATCTTAAGCCAGGAAACCCTCACACAAAACATACATGACCCTTGAGTAGAAGATAATTCAAAGTGTGGAAATAGCCATTAAGTAAAAGAAAGATTGTGTGTTGCTGGTCATTTTTTAAAGCTATGTTCCTTTCTCCTGTTTACTAAATTTTTTATAGTATTGTATTTTTCAAAGGACTGAATCACCTTTACTACTGGCTAGTATAAAACACAGAACCCCACATTTCATGGATTCAAAGTGACATGAATGAGCATGGTAGAAATCAGCTCTTACCTATCTAAAAGGGCCAGTGACCAAGCTGCTGAAGCAGCCCAAGTCCAGTCTGTGGACACACACCAACCTGTGAAGATGGCCTGGTCCTATAGAGGTGCTTGGAAAATGCTCTTGTTAAAATGTGAAAGTGCATCCAACCTGAAAATATGTAAAAGTGAATCAATATTTCTCTCTTTATTACTTACACAAATAGCAACATACCTGTATATGAGAAAATGCTGAGTTGGATTTTCACATTTTGCTTCTAACATGCATTTCTAGACTTGCAGAAGAAAACACTTCTGCCTGTTGACTGTCCAAGGTAAGTATATGCAGGTCTGTGTGTTTGTGTACTCAGACATGCCTGTGGGTCCACGAAACCAAATCCCAAAGTCTGCTTAACACTTAAGTAAACAATCATTGTCTAAGGAAGATCCAGGCAGGGTCACCTCTGAAACAAAATAAAACTTACTCCAAATGTTTTCCTGGTCTTCAAGAGGTAGCGTGCAAAAAGAGTTTGAAGCATTAAGGGCTGCTTTTCCCTCCAGGGGCTGATAAATGGATGAAAAAAAATTGCAGATGTGTTCTTCTCTAGATGTGGCCTTGACAGACTTTGAAGCCAGCCTGTAGAACTTGGACCTTTGCCATAGCTCTTCTCCAGAGATTATCTTCAAAAACTTCCATCAAACTCCATCAAACTGCCAGTTCTCAGAATGATTTCTCTTTGCCCTAGAAATCCTCCCTTGCACTCAAATTCACCTCAGAAAAGAGTTTGGTGCCAATAGATGGGGTGCTTAGAGATAGGAGGTAGAGAAAGGTGAGAGAAGAAGAATGTCTTACCACTGGTAGACTCCCCGGGCTCTCTGCTCTCCTGGACTTGCATCATGCCTGACATATACAGGGGATCCCACAGACATGCAATAAGCAGGATCCGCTGTTTTTTTTTCATACATGCACATTCAGACATACTACCCTCTCCATTCCTGGCCTATCCCTCCTCAGTGCAGGGCTTGAACTCTAGTGGAGAATGAGGCTGCATCTCCTCTTGCTACAAACCTCCAACAAAACCAGCATCAAAGCACAACTTAGCATGCTTCATGGAAAATATCAAACACCATGATTTTAGGGCTTGAGGATTAAGTGTATTTCTTTCTTTTTGTGTGTGTGTTGTTGTTGTTATTGTTGTTGTTGTTGTTGTTGTTGTTGACAAGTTCTGCTGCCTATATTGCTGAGGCTGCTCTTGAACTTGTGGGTGGGCTCAAGCAATGCTCCTGCCTCAGCCTCCCAAGAAGCTCGAACTACAGGTACACAGCACTGGCGACAAGCTCAGATGGTACACTTTGTAAAAGAAAATTTCCATAAAAGTACCCAATCCAAAGCAATGTCCAATACACATTTCTTACCAATGCAGACATTTCAAATAGTATTAAGATATTGCCACACATGAAACTTTGGACTACTTTAATTCACCATTTGATAGGGTTTGGCTAGTTTTTTTTTTTTTTTCATTCATTTGTTTACTAATTTTTTCATCTAGTCAAGAAATACTAATGGAATGGCTCCATGGGCCAGGCTTTGCACTAGAATTAAGGATGAGTGTTTAACACAGAGGTGAGAATAGCATGACTGAGCCTGTGGGGTGCAGATCCTACTGGTGGAAGGCAGCCACCCATTCCTTAGGGCTGTCACTGTGACAGGGGCCTCTAAGAGAAGATGCATAATCCTGTGGTGTCTTCATCCTGGGGACTGATCTGGGCTGAAGAACAGCATTTTCTGGAAGGTCTAAGGGAGTTGGCACTCTAAGTAGCAACACAGGGTCCAGGAGTTCTGTGTGGAAGGAATCACCCGAGGATCAGAGGGAAGGACAGTGGGAAGAAACCCAGGAGGTAAGAGGGAGAGGCAAAGAGAGTAGTGGGGTGAGACAGTGGATGGCCTTGTTAGCCACATGAAGGCTCTCGGCCTTTACCAAGAGGTCGTTGACAAGCCATGGAAGCAATTTAAATAAGGAAGATTTGGGTGTTAGAAAGGCCACTCGAAGCTCAATGGGACATGAATGAGTGCAGAAGACAGGACAAAAGATGGCTTTACACAAAGCGTGCACTGGTGATGGGTAGAGAGAACAATGAACAGGTACAGTTAGGAGGCAAAATCAGTGGGGAGTTAGTGAGGGATTGCAGGAGGCAGAAGAAGGAAAGAGAGATGCTTAATTTCAGGAGTGTCTTCCAGATTTCTGGTGAATACAGCTGGGCACATGTCAACTTCTGACTGTATTCAGGACCCTGGAACAGGAAGCAGGACTAAGGAGGACTCAGCTGGGTTTCATTCAGGTCGAAGTGCTTTCAACACCCTCCAGCAACAGCTAACTGGGTGGTTGGTTGTACTCTTCTGAAGTTCTGAGACAAGGTCTGGGCTCAGGTTACACATCTTTTAAGCTCCACCTGTACTAATGGTCTTTAAAGACGTGGGTTGAATCAGTCCTGTGGAGAACTGTGAGGGCTCATGGACCTCTGTCCCCTATATTTCATCCCATGGCTGAGCCTCTCTCCTGGACTGTGGTGAGTCCTGGAGCTGGAGTTAGATCCTCAGAGAAAATCTGCAAATGTTTCTTGATCTATTTAATGCCTATAAGAAAGTTCCCTTGGGTAAGGACATCATAGAACTTGCTCAATTGACATAGTCCTCAGCCTATCCCCGGGAAGCAGCCCAAAATTCATAGATTTGAACTTGTATCACACACAGGCCAGGGTCAGAGTAGTGGTGGAGTAATGGTGGCCCAAGCATCTGCCCAAGGGCCCCTAGCATCAGAGCTGGGTGCAAGGACCTCTGGGAAGAACCTTGACTTCCAGGACAAACAAAATAGGATCACTAGTCCCTCTTAGCAGGTGCTTTCTCCAATACAGTTTCTTTATAGATTTTTTTTATAACAATTAAAATCCAAATGACTGCATTTCCAGCAGAGTAAGACATGCTTGGGGACAGAATGGGAGGGGAATCAAGATTCTGAAGCTACCTGCATTGACTGAAGAGATTTTACAATATGAGAGCAGGGCACATGACATCTATCAGAAAGTTGAGGTTTAACTTTCATTTTCCACACAATTTCTCTTGCCATCTGTTGCCCACTCTATGTGCTACAATTTCTGACTCCCTAGTTGCACAGAGTACGCCTCAAGTTCCCTTTCCCTGTCAACTTCAGCTAACATTCTACACAAGGGGCATGATGGTGACATTGACCTCATGAATATCTTTACTCAAAGGTTCAGTGACCCAGCTGTCCTGCCTCTCTAAGCCTCACACCATCATCTGCAAACAGAAACCCACAGGGTTTTTCAGAGGATAAAATGAGATAATACATATAAAGTGCCAGGACTGTGCCTGATGCATGGAAAGTGTTTATAATAAATACTAACATTATCTCAAGAAGTTATAGACAGGAACAGACCCCAACAAGCCAGGAATAGTTGGATACCTGAAAGTCTTTGCACATAGGAAGCTGGAACACATATCAGCAAAGTGACCATGGAGAGTTAGAAGGATGGATCATCAACTGATACTTACTGGCCTCTTATTTGTGTTTTCCATTGTGCAATAGCTGCTCTCAGAGCTCATCCAACCCTTACCAAGAACCCCATTAAATGGTTACAATTGAATCACTTGGGTGAGGAGATACAGCCTGTATAAATGACCCAAGTCTTCACAAATCAAGTTGAGAACTGGAGTTTTAGTCTTGTCAGTCTGACTGCAAAACATGTGCTCTTTCTACTATATCCCTGTTTCCCTAGAGAGGAAAATACTTGAATCCTGTTACCACGTGATTACCAAAGCCAAATCAGTGTCGAGCTAAGGGTGTAGATATCAGAAAAGTTTTAGGTAACATTCAAAGAGCTTCCCACTGAAGGAGCCCAGTGATAGTGAGATCTAGTCATGAAACTGGGGTAAGGTGCAGGGAGTTTGGTCCCCAGAAAGAGGGAGCAGAGCTCTACATAGTTGGGAGACTGATGTTAAGCTATGGGCCTGCAGAGAAAGGCATAGTGCTTGGGTCAAAATAGAATCCTGGGTTATAATGACAAGGGTCATCTTGTAGGGTCAGGGCACAAGGTAACTGGATGTTAATCCACCATTCTCTGCTCAGGAGGTGGGTCTTGCTAGAGTCTGTTGGATGTAAAAGAGCACCTGGTAATGCAGGTCAAGGGGCTGCAGAGAAGTGACCTAGGCCAGGCACTTGCAGACTTTTGCAGTCAGCAACCTGATGGCTGTCCTAGGCCTCTTCTCTGAAGCCCCTTGACCTACATTGCCAGGTGCTCTTTCATGCCCCACAGAGCCTGGCTCACTGTCACAGGCAGAGGATGAAGCTTCTGGATTAGGCTTCCAGATTTACAGAGAGCTGCACTCCACCACATGCTCAATGCAGAATGTTGCGGGGAGTTTTTGGAAATCCATAGGTTATTCTGATAAGCTGTGGTCCCGCCTGGGAACCTGTAATGGTATAATAATGGTATAACAAGAAGAAAACTCACAGCCAGTGTGAGACCAAAACAGGAGAGGAATGCTATGGGGATTCCCCAAGCAAGACCTGAGATGAAACATCAAAGAGTAGAGAAAGAGCCCCTTAGGGGACAAGTGGAATGGAGGTGAATGATAAGAATGAGATAAAGATTTTGAAGACAAACAGACAACTCCAAAGCCACAGAAAGAAAGACATGCCTCTGATGGGGACAGACAAGAGCTGGAGCCAGTCTCACTAGCCAGACTAGCAGACAGCAGATCAGTACTTCTAATCAAAAGAAATTGGGATATTTCATCTGAGATTCAGGGTTCAAGGCATTACTGCAGAGAGTTTTAAGGAAAGGAAAAAACAGCACATTCATGATTAAAGTGATTCCTCATCCCCTAACCAATATATCATTCTTAATGTCATTATAAAATTTAAGAAGACTGTGATCAGCCCAGGAGAATAAGCTTATATAGAAGTGATTCCCTTCAGTGGAATCTATTTTCATGCCAGTTTTAATAGAAGCCTACTCTGAAACTGTACTTATTTATTTCACAATAATCTGCTATTGTATTCAACATTTTGAGGGATGTGAGATCGCCTGATTTGCTCATATGATATGGAGCTCTGATACGAGTTATTAATATCACTTATCACAAGTTACTAGTTTGCAAAATATTTGAATCATGTTACCACATGGTTACCAAAGCCAAGTTATGAAATGCCAGGGGCTGACTCTCCAAATGCACATTACTTATGTAAGTCATTCTGCATAAGGTTCTGGAAGAGAAGTTGAGTTCTATTACAGGAAGCAGGGGAAGTTTCACAAGACAGACACTTGCCCGTTTGAACAGTCCAAATATAAGTTTTTCCATTTTACACACCCAGTGGTTTCTAAACAATTCACGTGCGAGCTGCACAAATACATTGATATGTGTATGGGCTTTGACAGGTGTGCCTAATCCCCATCGTGAGCATGGACCCATGTTTCTCAAAACACTATAGAGATTAGCAGAACTCTCCAGGGAAGGTAGCCAACTGTTGCAGTTGGTTTGTGGGACTGAGCAGGGTGGGGTAGGGTGCCTCCTCTACCCATCTGATGGTGAAATTTTGGAGCATTCCATGTCTGAGAAATTGGGTCATACTGAGAGAATTGTGGAAATCACTTGGAAAAGGGGCAGGGGTCAGGGGAGGGTGAAGCAACCTTCCAGTCAGAAAGGAGAGAGATTGAAGCTGAAACAATCTACCTGGTTGGCATGCCAAGAACAGAAGCTCTAGTTTGCCAGTAAATAAGGAATATTATGCCTGTGAGTCTCAGGTAGATAACAAATAAATAAATTGAAGAAGAGAAGATGAGATTAATTATTGTTAGAATATCCTTCAAGATCTAGTGGGAACCTCTACTTTTTCTGTAAGATAAATCAACACTCTGCCTCCATTTGAGCTGCACTGTTGTGTTATACAGAACACAACCAGTTCCTGAAATCCCCAACTTGTACCTTGTGTACCTCAGAAAAACTCATTCCCTCAATATTCAAAGTGCCACTGTAGTACGACTGAGGGTGTTTTGAATTTATACCTACCCTAGTTTACATTTCCAGTTCCACTAATAGGTTTGGGATGTATGCAGAGGAGTACAATTTTAATGACTAAAATTGTTCACCTCTACAGATTGTGAACCATGGACAGGGATAACAGCTTGACAATCTATCCAAATGTATGACCACAGTGGTTTAAAAGGTGCTTCAGCTTCACAAGACCCTAGGAAACAATAGGCTGATTACATTGAATGCTTCAGTTCTAAGGTAATAAAAGGCATTTAAGTTGAGTCATCAGGTTCAACTCCCACTAGAAAAACAGATTATATTCTTTAAATTAGAACTAACTCAAGGGGTTTTACCCTGATAAAGGAGCTATGTTATGGCAAGAAAAAATGACAATAAAAATTACAATAAAAAATTGTAAATAAAAAAATTACAATAAAAGAGATTTCTTTTATTCAGATGATAATCTCCTCTTTCAAATGTATATCTCAGAACCATATTAAGGATGGAAAGATGGAATGAAATAAGTTGGAAACCACAGATTTTTAATTATTGACTATTGTCGGACTTACCATCTTACTATTTTAGACAAGTTGAAAAGCAATCACATAGGTACTGAATGTGGACTGGTTGATTAGTTACTAAAGAAGGGCATTTGCAATATTTCTAATGCTAATAGTGTATTTTACAAAACATTTTAAATTACTTTAATGAGATATTTGATTAAATGTAGATTCGTTTTAAAATCATACACTTTTTTTTAAGAGGACCAATAATTAGCCTTGAGGCTTAAAGTGGGAGCATATTTATAATTTCCTCTAACAAGGAACAGGTTCCAGGGGGCCAAGAAGAGACAACACCAAAGACCTGCGTTCTTGTGAATAAGTAAATTATTCATTGCCTTAGAACTCATTGGGAATTTAATTTCAGACCAATTAAGAGAGTATTTGACAGTCCCAATTAACCTGATAATCAAGAACCCGCATACAACATCGATCTTCCTTTAGAATTTTTCTAAACGTAGGAGCTCCTTTAACCAACATGTCAGAAAGCTGTTCAGAAACCTAAGTCACTGAAATCAATGGCAATATTCCCTCCCAGACATTTGTAGCATTTTTAATTCTTGCAAGCACACTGTAAATGCTCAATAAATTATTATTAAAATATCAACATTCCTGTGAACAGGAAGCATTTACTGAGTGACTGAGCATAGGTTATTGACTTTGATCTTCACAAACTCTTTAGAGTGAGACACGGTTATTCTCATAATGGACACGGCACCTGAGGCCCAAGGTGATGGAGTAGTGTCCAGAATTAGTCCTGGGCAAAAATTTTCTCCAGTCCCTAAAACCACAGACCTGGTTCCCTTCACCAGCTTTCCGGAAGGATTCTAACCAGAAAATGACAGGAATAGGAGGCATTCTTGAGAAAAAGAAGAACCAATGGGAAGAAACACAGATGAGAATTCTAAAGGATCATCATTCCCTGGAAAAAGATCCAGGAATACAAAGCAAACAAGATAGAGATCCCAAGGCATTCCATGATTCCTTCTAAAAAGCAAAGTTCTAGGTGAATTTATCCAGAAAGAGCATGTTTAATTACATGAAGCCCAAGCAGGCAGAGGACCTGGTTCATTTGTACTCATCTTACTTACTCAGTATAGAATTGAAATTGATTAGAGATTGCCCCAAAAGTAGGTTGACAGGAAAGTAAGAATCAGGTACATCAAGGAGAGTAGACAGATACATAGAAAGATGTTAGAGACAGGTGATAGATAGATAGATAGATAGATAGATAGATAGATAGATAGATAGATAGATAAGACAAACACATAACAGATAATAGATTTCAGATAGAGACAGATGGTAGAAATTAAAAAAAATAGAGTTTGGTAGCTTGAAACACAGACTCATACATAGATTCTTAAAGTCTGCAGTTATTCTGTGGGAGATACAAGGGAGAAGAAAGATACACAGACCTCATATGCCAGCAACCTATAATTTGGAAAGAGAAAGGAATCCTCTGTGAAATAAGAGGATAAGAACAAGTAAGAATTTGTTTGTTTGTTCATTCAATTAATCCATATTTTGCACCCCAAAAGATTTGAAAGTAGTTCCAAACAAATGAATGACTACTCATTCATTCCAAACTCTTGACCAGAAAGTTCAACACCGATCCAGGCAAAGGTGAGACATGGTTAAATTTAAAGAAACAAAAGGAAAAAAAAAATAGTAATTTTTAAATTATGAGGATGTCTTTAATTTTTTTTTTTTTTACTCAAGGCGACAATGCCATTTTGTTTTAAGTGGAAAAAGCATTTGATTTATGTCAAATCCATGATTAAAGAGTCCAGAGTACAGATTGTTTCTTGTCATATACATCACTGTCTGAATATTTTAATCATTTTCATAGAATTTTCTACATTTTATAGGTGTGTGCCAAACTGAAGTTCCCCAACAGAATTCCTTTGAAATTTTTGAGAATGCATTATTAGATAGGGTGTCAATATTAACTTTTCACATAAATCTACTCATGCTGAAGTTAGGATATTGGACATATGGTTTGTGGAAATATTTGATGCATTTGCATAAGACATGAAAGTTTTGGAAGAATGACCATTTTAATCAAGCTGACTAACTGAGATGAGAAGAGGGAGGTGTGACCATCTGTTTAGCTTCATCTTGATTTTATTTAGCACCTGCAAAAAAATTAGATTTGAGCTACTTCTTAACCAGGGAAATATGAAGAACCTGTCTAGGAATACTTCCTGGGTCCTTCTTCAAGGAAAGGAAAGGTCAAGTTTCATATAAATTATACACACACACACGTATGCACACATGCACATTTTCACAGAGATACTGAAGCTCTACATCCTTTAAATTCTAAAATCTTTAGGTCTGTAGGTTATTTGCTAACTGCAGGTCTTGTTTTAGCACTCTAAAACAATATTCAATACATATGCTAATATTTGCCAATGCAAAGGCAAAAAAAGGTGAAGCATTATGTGAAGAGGCTTCTGAACTGAGAAAGGGAGCAGTATAATTTGCCACTCTTAAGCTGTTTAAATAAATGGTTATAAATAGGTATACTATGTTCCCTATGAAGGTTATATCTCCTGACAAAAATATTAACATGCCATGAAAATAAAGTGTTCCAAGCTATATTTCAGTGCATAAAGAATGTCATAATATTGGAGAAACTAAAAAAATAAAAATAAATAAAAATAAAAAATACTAATTGAGTGAATTAAGAACATCCTGTACCAATTTCCTAAGAAGTTTTCCCTGTCAAATTTGAACTTAATTATATTTTCTTCATCTGTGGAGATTATCCTGAGGTTTTTATCCTGTCATTGTTGAGATAAAAAATTCAATAGATTTGTTGATGTAGAAATTTTTTCTGCATTCTTAACTAAATAATCTTTGACTGTAATTTCCTTTCTCATGCTGGTATTTTATTTGCATTTTAATTCTCTCTCTCTCCCCTCCCCTCCCCCACTTCATCAGTGCTATTTGAAGTCTAATTATTATTAATCTTTTCAAAACTCGGGTTTCAGATTTACAATCCTCTGTCCTTTGAGGTGGTTGCTTTTTGCTGAGTGCAGCTACTCTGTTCTTGGTGCAGGTCTTTCTCATTTTCCTTTGTTCTCTTTGATTCATCTTTGATGTTCTTTTTTTCTTTTGGAGTTGAACATCCAGCTTGTTTGCAGTTTCCTTTATATTTTTAGTTAAACTTATAACTTTCAAACTAAGTGCTTTAGTACTGTCACTCCAAATTCAGATATGTAATACTTTCCTTTGTCATTCAATTTTCAGTATTTTACATAGGATTTCCTTTTTACTCCAAGTGTTTTGGGGGTAGTATGATTTTAGTGTTTGTTAAAAAAAAAGATATTTTTAATAAGTTTTCATTTGTTAATTAATTCTAACTTGATTGCATTTTTATTAAATATGGACTCTTCAGTAATTTTTCTCCCTTAATTATGTTGAGATCTGTGGAGCAATTGCTATGTTCTAAATGCTTGTGTTCACCCAAAATTCATATGCTAAACCCCTAACTCCCAAGGTGCTGAAGGCTTTAGGAAGTGGGGTCTTTTCAGAGAGATGATGAGCCCTCATAAATGGGATCAGTGTCCTCATGAATGAGGCTGGAGAGAGGTTGGTGATTCTCCTGGTCCTTAAGGATACAGAGAAAAGACAGTCCTTGAACTTCTTGCCCTCTAGAATTGTAGGAATGAATGAATATCTGTTGTTTAAAAGCCACCTAGTTTATAGGATTTTGTTTTAGCAGACAGAACAAACTGAGACAATTGCATACAATGTAATCCTGTTTGTGAATGTTTCATATGAGCTAGAGAAGTAAGAATTTCTCTTTTTCAATGTAAAGTTATACATAATATGTACAAATTTGTGTGTATGGGGTATGTATATAAAAAATACATGGATGTATACATGCAATATGCACACCCATATACACATGAAACTGTTCTATATTACTTTACAAATTGCTATTGTTACCTGTTATATTTTTTGTATATCTGAATTGAAAATTTCCTCTGAAATATATTAAAATTTCTCAAGAAAATATATTTACACTAAAATGGTGTCAATTGTCACTTTCTGAATTTTAAGCAACATTACTCATAGTTTTGGCATCTTCTGATTCATTGCTTCAGAATATTGCATTTTCTTGGTGTCTTATGATTGTTTTGGATGTTACTTCCTTTTAAAGTTGCTACATTTTGTTCATTTTGCCTCATGTGTCTGCACCTGTTTCTGTACTGTAATTTTCAACATTTATGAATATTTAAATGTGCTAATAACAGGTGACACATTGCTCAATCTTTTTTCCCATCTAATGTGAATTTGACATAAATGCATGCATTTTAATCATAACTTGTTATTATATTTATCATATAATTCACATATATATGTGTATATATATATATATATATATATATATACACACACACACACACACACACACAAACTTTAAATCTACTGGTCTGCTCCTCTGTGGAACTAATACATGATTATACTAAAATTTGGCCTAATCATTCTGCTCATGTTCCCTATTTATCATATTTCTCATTTCTTTTTATTGGACATAGTAAATTTTCGTAGACTGCTTTAAAATTGGTCAATTTCATTTTCACTATTCCGTGGCTAACAATGCCTCCTGTCTGTGTTTTTCCATAATCTGAAAGAAAAAAATTCCCCACATGATGCACTGGGTGTATGCATGGTTTAAATGCTAATAATTTTTGAATCACTCTATCTCATTCCTATAAGGAACAGCCAGCTTAAATTTTGTATTTATCATTCTAGTACTTGTTCCTAAACA
Source organism: Marmota marmota marmota (assembly GCF_001458135.2). Classification (NCBI taxonomy): domain Eukaryota; kingdom Metazoa; phylum Chordata; class Mammalia; order Rodentia; family Sciuridae; genus Marmota; species Marmota marmota. The sequence goes on from NW_026000048.1 coordinate 4,032,918, forward strand.
AGTTTTGCCAAACGCGTTATATATTCCTATACAATGTCATTTAATTTGGAAGTTACTGAAACTTACGAAAATGGAATTCTAATCTCTTCTACTTCTTTTTTTTTTTTGCTTAATGTAATACTTTTGAGATTCATCCATGTTGATGCATACATAAGTATTTAATTAATTTCTACTTCTGTGTATATTTAACAGTGAAAAAGCCACAGAATATTTATTCATTTACTTATACTGGATATTTGGATCCACTTAGTTTTATTTTCTTTCTATTATGAAAAATGCAGTTATAAATATTTGTATATACTCTCCCTGGGACCCATGGTTTTCCCTAAGATATGAAGCATCAGACTCTGTTTTAGCTAATCTGGTTGGAGGAACAATGGTTTCCTCTTTTACTTTGTATTTGTATTTTACCTTTTACTAAAGAATGTGAATATCTTTAATGATGTTTTTATGAGATTCTTTTTTGTCATCCACTGAAAGTGCACTTTTTGATGACTTTTGATAGTTATTTACACATGTGAAGCCATTGCTACAATTCAGGTCAGGACATCTCCTCTGCCTCAGAAGATTCCTCTTACTTCTTAATAGTCTGTTGCTCCTGAAACACAGGCCCAGGATAACACCACTGGGGACTGGTGTGTCTCTGACAGAAATGGGATCAAACATTATCTCCTTTTTTATTTTCTTCCACTCAGAATAATAACTCTGAGACTTATTTCAATCACTAAGTCTGTCAGTAGTTCACCTCTTTTACTGACCAGTTGTACTGTATTGCACAGATAAACCATATTTTATATGCACATTCCTAGGCTATTATGATAAAGATGGATATACAAGGTTTTGTATGGGCACGTTTTAATTTCTCTTTAGAAATTATCTAAGAGTGGAAGTGTTGAATTGTAGATAGATGGGCACATTTTTATACAGCTTTTTGGAAATATAGAAATTTATATAATATATAATTCACCAATTTAAAGTTGCAATTCAATGGTTTTTCTTGTTATAGAGGCATACAAACACCACCATAATCAATTTTAAAACGTTTTCATCATTCTGAAAATAAATTCTGTACTTATTAATAGTCACTTTCCAATCCCCTCCCTTCCCCAGGTGATCACTAATATACTTCCTGTCTCTATAGAGTTGCTTATTCTGGGTGCTTTTTATAAATCGAATCCCATGGGACCAACATGTGGTCTTTTCTGTCTGGTTTAGCTTATTTCCAAGTTTCACCCAGACTGTAGCAAGTGTTAGTAATTTACTCTTTTCTATAAGCTAATAAAATTCCATTGTATGACGACCATATCATATTTTATTTACATTTTCATTAGGTGATGGATGACTGAGTTGTCTTTACTTTGTATTTTTTTGCATAAAGTTGACATAAATAATCATGTGCTAGTTTTTTCAAGGATACGTACTTTAAACTCTCATGGGTACATACCTAGGAGTGGAATCAATGGGCCATATAGTAATTTTGTTTACTTAACATTTTAAGAAACTGACAAAGTGTTTTTTAACTCCACTAGCAAGTTATGAGAGTCCTAATTTCCCAATATATAAAATGACATTTGACTTCTGTAGAGTCTGCTGAACAATTTTCCAAAGTGATTGTATGTTTTACACTAGCATGGCAGGTATGAAAGTTTTAGCTCTACTATCTATCCACTCAGCAGTTGGCATGGTCAGTGTTTTAAATTTGAATCATTCTAAAGTTTGTGTGGTGGTGTCTCATTGTGCATTGAATTCCTACATGACAGGTATTACATGAACTCCTTTTTTTCTCTCCTCTTGAGTCAAAACCATAGGCCAATACAATTATTAGAACTTTCTCACGTTCTAATATAAAATTTAAAGCAATAAATTTCCCTCTAAATACTGCTTTAGTTGCATGTCATGAACATTGCTGTATTTTCTTATCATTCGTTTCAACGTTCTCTAATTTCCTTTGTGATTTCTCCTGTAACTTACAGATTATTTAGAAATGTATTATTTTACAAAAATTTGGAGGATTTTGAGATAATCTACTATATTAACTTCTACTTTCATTCTATTATATCAAAAACAAAACTCTCCATAACTTCATTCTTTTTTATATGCATTGAGATGTGTTTTATGTTCCGGTATGTGGTTTATCTTTTTTATTTCCTTTGGAGCCAGGGATTGAACCCAGGAGTACTCAACCACTGAGCCACATCTCAACCCCTTTTTAATATATAATTTAGAGACAGGGTCTCGCTAAGTTGCTTAGGGCCTTGCTAAGTTGCTGAGGCTGGCTTTGATATCGGGATCCTCCGGCCTCAACCTCCTGAGCTGCTGGGATTACAGGTGTGTGCCACCACACCTGGTAATGTGGTTTATCTTGATAAACACACCACTGCACTGGAAAAGAATGTACATTCTGCAGTGTTGCATAATTCTAGTCTATCACTAGTTATATTGAGATTAATAAGTAGAGTTCTCATCTTCACTTTTTTTCCCTAGTTTTTTGAATCTCCTACTCTATATGTGGAGCTTCATATTCCTCCTATTAATGATTTTTTTTTCCTTTATGTGCATTGAGGCATTGCTTCTGAATGCATGCAGGTTTGTTTATTATAACTTTCTAACAGATTGACTATTTTATCAATTTGAATTTTTTCATCTTTGATACCAGTTTTTATCTGTTTGTGATTTTAATATAGGAACCACAGACTTTTTATGTTAACTGTTTAGATATTATGAGTCCATTTGTTTTAAAACTATTGCATATATTTAAGATACTTCGTTTTCCATAGACAGCAAATGATTGTCTCCTCTTCTTATACATCCTGAGAATCTCTGCCTTTCAAATGCAGTATTTAGTCCATAGCCACTTTATGTAATCGTTGATATGGTTGGAGTATTTTTTTTTATTTATTTTTTATTATTTGTTTGTTATCCCTTCTGTGTTTTGTTTCTTTCTTTCCTCCTTCCTACCTTCTTTTAAAACTCATTTTAAAATGGTAAGTTAAAAACTTTAACTTACCATTTGGCCTTTTGGGCTGCATATATTTTCAATTTTCAATGACTGTTCTATGGATTGCAATATAAATCCTGAACTTTTCACAACCTAGAGTTAACATTATACCACTTTGTGTAAAACACAACTCTGTAACTACTAATTCTATTACCCTCTCCAGCTATTCCTTACACAAGAGTTATCATATATACTATACAATCATTATGTCTCAAAAACATTATAATATTTAGCTCAAATAGCCAGATGATTTTTTTTTTAAAAATTAAAGAATAATATATTTTATCTTTGCACCAAATTTTCCCATTTCTGTTGCTTTTCATCCATTCCTAACCATTTAACTTCTTTCTGGTATCTGTTTCCTTCAGTATGAACAACGCTGGTTAGCATTTTCTGTAGGGCAAATCTGACAGCAAGTAGTTTATTTAGCTTATACTTTCCTGAAAATTTATTTATACTTTATTTAAAAAGGATATTTTTACTGGGTATTGAATTCTGGGTTAACAGATGTTTGATTTCTTTTATTTTACTTTGGTGATTTAAAAAAAAAAGATTTTCTTTGATTTTTGTGGTCTCCAATGGCTTCTAAAGAGAAATTAGTGACATTAAAATCTTTGTTGGAAAATCAGTAAGTGGGATGGCATCAAACTAAAAAGCTTCTACACAGAGAAACAATTAATAGCTTGAAAAAGGAACCTACAGAATGGGAGCCAACTGCCCCTCAGGGCATCAATATCCAGAATGTACAAAGAATTCAAAAAGCTTAATACCAAAAAATGAATAATCCAGTCAATAAATGGGCAACAGAACTAAGAAGACACTTCTCAAAAGAAAAAAAAAATTTAACATTTCTAACAATTAGACAAATGCAAATCAAAATTACATTGAGATTTCATTTTACTCCAGTCAGAATGGCAATTATCAAAAATACAAGCAACAATAATTATTGGCAATGATGTGGGGGAAAATATACACTCATACATTGTTGGTGGGACTGCAAATTAGTGCAACCACTTGGGAAAGTAGTATGGAGATTTCTCAAAAAAACTAGGATAGGAACCATATGACCCAGCTATCCCACTCCTCAGTTATTTCCTAAGTATTTTAAATCACCATACTTTAGTGACGCAGCCACATTGGTGTTCATAGCAGCACAATTCACAATAGCAATGGAACCAATCTAGATGCCCATTGACAGATGAGTGTATAAAGAATATGTGATATATACACACAATGGAGTTTTTCTCATCCATAAAGTAGAATGAAATTATGGCATTTGCCAGTAAATTAATGGAACTTGAGACTGTCATGCAAGTGAAATAAGCCAGACCCAAAAATCAGAGGTCAAATTTTTTTCTCTGATCTGAAGAAGGTAATATAAAATAAGGGAGAAGGAGTTTTTTTAAAAAAAGGAAAAGAGGGAGAGAGAAAGGAAAATAATGGAGAGGCAATTTCATCAAAACAGAGGAAAGATGGGTAGAAAACATGAAGGGGATTGAGCTGGAGGAAGAAGAAATGGGAAGATGGAAGAACAGTAGAATGAATCTAATGAAACTTTCATGTATGCATGAATATACCACAGTGAATTCCAGCATCAAAATGTCCACAAGACACTAAATTAAAAAAAAAAAAGTTATAAATAAATTACAAAAAATCAGTAGAGTAGAGGAAGGGGATCCGAGGGAGGAAGACAGGGGAGGAGAAAGTGTTGGGGACTGCATTAGAGCAAATTGTATTCCATGGTTTTGTCATTATAACAAAATGTATCCTGATGTTCTATACAACTAAAGAGAATAAAATAAAATTCCTAATTCTTCTTTAAATCCTTAGCAACCACAAGTTCCCACATCGGACAATAGCATCCTGAAGCAGGTGCTAACCATGTCCATATTCTGCATCTATAAATCAACACATCCAATGATAAGTATTTTTTTATATTTTTTTTTAGTTGTAGATGGACAAATATCTTTATTTATCTTTATGTGGTGCTGAGGATCGAACCCAGTGCCTTACGTGCTAGGCGAGCGCTCTACCACTGAGCCATAACCCCAGCCCCAATCATAAGTATTTCATTATAAAATGTGTCAGTTGTTCAATTAAACAAATTTTTGAGCACCAATTTATAAGTGCTGCAGAGTTCATTTGTATATGTTACTCCTTTGGAGTAAATAAGATTTTCCTTTTCACAAAAAACACATCATTGTTGGTCTGCTTCTAATTTCATTTTTCTTAGGGAAATTTTGCTCCAGAGCCATGGCAGGAGTCTAAGGTGGATCTGTGCCTGGTGTTGAGGACAGCCACGAGAAATGGCTGAGTTGGCTACGCACCCTCTTCACCTGAACAACTTCACTCCAGACACTGAGCTTCAAACCCATCTTCTCCTTTTGGAGGTACTTCCTTAGTCCCTACATCCCCCCAACTCTTAGCTGTTCTTTCTACACTGTGAAAAAATCCTTATTGGATTATTTTGTTTGTATCTCCCAATGAGCTCCATGAAGAAGAGGAGGGAAAATTATTTACCTCTATATCTTCAACTTCTAGCTGGAATATATTCGACTTTTACAAATGATTTATTGAATAAACGAATGAGTACATCAGTGAATAAATTATCATCTCTATTTTTCACCTTTAGGGCAATTGAGTGTTTTAGCCTATATAACCTGTGGTGTATGTATCACATAAGATGGTTCTCCATGTTGAAGTCCCAACTGCAATGTTCTTAATGTAATATTGAGAAAGTACAAGTCCCTTTGAATAATATAATAAATTTGACTTAAATGGCTTGAGCTAGCTGCCACATATAATGAGTCAGATATTTCTTGTGCTTAAACCTCTCCCTGAGCACACGTTAAGCACTTTGGGGTGTGCTTTCTGACTACCAGGACAGCCAATTAGTGAGTTACTGCCTGAGTCCCCATGCCATTTTAATGTCTCTCTGTGTCCCAAAGAGCCTTATATGTTATAAAAATGTAGTTCAATACAGGCTCAACTTTTCCAGAGTTTTCAATTTTAGTCAAGAAATCTGTATCAAACACCTTCGGATATCAAAATAAATACATGCATGTAAATAAGTAAAAATTTTATAGGATTTGCATATTATAATTGCCATGTATGTGCACCCCAAATAATTCTGAGGAAACCAGGAAAGTTTAAAGGCCATAGCAATTACAAATTTTCCTCCTCATCACAAAGTAGCACATAGAACTTGCCACATAACCTAACTTACCAAACTTTGAAAACAGGACAGTTTTTATTCATTTACTAATTTTATTAAGGCAACAGTTAGTGGTAATTTTAAGTACAATAGTGTTAACCTCAGGTCCTTAAGATGATGCTAATTCTTCAGACAAGAGTAAGCTGTCATCTCATTTACCATTGCCATGTTGGATTTGCATGTGTTTGCATTAGTGCAGATTTAATCAAAGACTAAGCCTATTTATTTAAAAAAAATGGCAATTTTATTTTTTCATTTGTACCAATTTAAAAGGAAGACAATATTATCTTTTTTCATATACTAGAGCGATTTGAGGTTAAAGTATTATATCAACAATAATTATCCCCTTGCATTTTTATCTAAACATTCTTAAGAAAAAAACATTTCCTGTGTGTATGTTTGTGTATCGTGGTTGTTAAATCCCCCTTCATTATTTTTCAAAATTTACACATTCACTTGGCTATTCTTTCTCATTTGTTATTAAGGGGCATTTTTAAATAAATTTATGAATGTTTTAGAGGAAATCCATTTATATTTTGTTTAAAATTATCTCAGACTTATAATCTTATATAGAAGGAAATTCTATCTTTATGATAATTAATTTTCAACCAGGGACTTGTTCTATTTCTCCTGTACTCAAGTAAAATTTCCCTGTACATTCTGAATTTTCTTTATCTATTTCACTTATACTTCTTCTTAAATTATACATAATGATAGGAAAGCTATGAGCTCAAGGTACAAGGCAAGTGTTTTGTATGCTGTATCACTTCCACATCATTACTTTGAGCAATATGATTGTTCAATATAGATTATTTTTCCAAGTGTCAAAATGATAATTTATAAAGAAACATTCTATGTATGTGGTATCACCTCATTATCCAGCAGAAGTTACAGCAGAAGTTCTCATAAATTTCACAGACTAGGCTTTATCATAATACAATCAATAAAAACAGCAAGATAATTACTAGATGAAATAAGATAACTACATAGTAAAAATTTTATTTGAAACTAAAATTCAATAATAAAAGGAACAAGGATTTTCTAAGGCCATTTTGTATTGTGCATTCCTTTTAACAGAATAAATACAGAAAAGGCAGAAAAGGGACAGTAAAGAATCATGCTTTCTGGGAAATAAGATCTAGAGAAGTAATTGCTACTGTAGCACAATATGGTTTTATTATGTTAACTTTTCATGAATTAAAGAGTTGCATAATTTATATTAAAGTGTAAATAAATCTTTCCAAAAATCTGGCCATCTATAAATTAGTATTTCCAGTGAAATTATTCAGGGTTATTGAAAAAAATTACTAGAAACATTAGTTGTCACAATTTTGAAAGCATCACAGGCTTAACTAGATAACCAGGGAATGACAAGTCACGCAGTGGTCCACTAAATCTGATCATCCATTTACCTTGCAGGGATATGCACACGTAGAATTACAGGCTTTTGTGTCTTTCATCGATTTTTTTTAAACCTAGAAATGTCATTTTTCCCTAGATTGTGCTACTAAAATGTTCAGATAAAGAAGATCTGTAAAACATCCAGCAATTTTACATTATATGAAGTGAAAAATTATCCATCATTGTTCAGCTTCACACACAAAGTACCCAAGCCAACAATCTGAGGGTTTTATGACACAGTTAAAAGAGTTAGAGAGCAATGACATGGATCCTGAAGATAATTCATTTCTTTCTGCTATGCATTTGTCAAAGAAGCATACACATTACTAAATTTTTTTACATCTTGCTTAGGAAGGAGAAACTGTACGTATCTGCCTTGTTCACCTCGATCTTACAGAACTTGGTGGGGGACCAGTGGGTGTGGAGAATAAAGGGGAAACAATAGCGATGGTAGCTCATCCTTAATGAAAACCTACTAAATTACCTGCCTCTCCTTAAAAATTAGAATAGCTAAAATTTATTGAATGCTTGCAATGTGCCAGGTACTATACTAAGCACAATCGCCTGAAGATCTCATTCAATTCTCACAGTAACTTTATGAGTTAGGTACTATTAGTACATGCATTTTTCAAATGAGAAAACAGGTCTTCCAGAGGTTAGTTGATAGGTAGAACAGGTTATGTCACCGTCCTTGCAAAGCTAGCTTCTGTGACCAGACAGAAGGTAACTCTCTGTCCCCTCATCTTGGTCTTGGGCTCTGTGACACCCTGACAAATAGGACACAGAAAAACTGTCCTTAGGCCTGTTACTTGGGCCCCTTTAAGAAATGAGCTTGTACTTCTTATTTCCAAAGCTTTTGCTGTTGGGATCTGGCCCCCATTCAAAAGAAGAGAGCCAGGCCACATTCCTGTCCCTGAGCCATTTTGAAAATAAATCTCCAGCTCCAGCCCAGCATCCCAGCTAATGCTAAGGAACAGAGAAGAGCTGTCTCACCTGCATGATCAGGAAAAACCCAAATGAGTGGCAACTTCCAGCCACTAAGTTTAAGGGTGGCTGTTATGATAACAGTTAGCAGATAATCCCCATATATTATCTTGCTTCCTACAATACTATTTAAAATTAAACTTTAAATCAGTAGTAGTAGAGAAATCTCTGTTGATTCATCTTTTTGTTGTGGAAATGATCTCATTTGTCTCCCTTATTTGCTTTGATTTATTCATTTTTTAACTTTGAAAATATCATTAGTGAGAAGCAGCAGAGCAGAACTCATTGCTCTCTACCATTGGTGGGACAGCTCTTGAAGGCGCTCAGTCCAATGCAGGTGGTCCCTGACTTATGATGGTTCAGCTTAGTCATTTTTGGACTTGATGATGGTGCCAATGCAGTATGCTTTCAGAGAAACCAACTTCAAATTTTAAATTTGATCTTTTCCTGGCATACTGATGTGCAGTAAGATAGTCTCTCTTTCTCTCAATGCTAGGCAGTGCCAAGTGAGTCACAGCTCCCTGTCAACCACATGGTCATGAGAGTAAATGAATTTTGCTCTCCTGTGTATGTACTGTGTTGCTAAACTACGATGTTTGGCAGGTTAGATGTATTAAATGCATTTTGGACTTGTGATCAATTTATGAAGGTTCATTGGGAAGTAACCACATCATAAGTCAAAGAGAGTCTGTATTCAGGTCAGGTCTTCTTCCTTCCTAAACTCATGATAGTGGGTTTGTGTGTTGGGTGATGTGAACTTATTCCTAATATGTCTCTAAAACAGTCTTGGATTCACAAAGGAGTCAAGAATTCACAACTCAGGAACACAGTCCTGACGAGATACAGCTTGGCCTTCACAGTGTAAAACGGGCAGCTGGAAGAGACAGGACACACTGACCAAGGATAAACAGCACCTTTTAATAACCTAGTCCTTGTAAGATGTAATGTTCCTGTCTAGATTGGGAATGTCAGTGACACCAAAAGTTGATCGAGAATGATTGTGAATACAACATGACCATCCATGAACCATCTGGGCAATGGTTTCCTGTCGCTGCCTGTAATCTGCTTCATCTGCCTCTTCTGATAATTGCTTCCCCTTTGGTCTTTCAAAGTTGCTCCCTGCCTTGCTCTCTGCTCACTGGTGTTTAAGCCAGCCTGGGCTACCTGACCTGGCAAGGGTATCCTCCCCCTGTTCCCACCCGGTTTACCAGTCTACTTGAATACTATTTTGGCTTTAATGCATCTTTGGGTACCATACCTACAGGTTAAGCAAACATAAGCAAATATCTTGAGGGAGCCAATGGATAACAGGAGAGAATTAACAGGTTATCAAGACAAAAGGGGTGGTAGAATTGGGGCAGTTTGCAATCTGACATATTTGGATTTGAACCATCACGATAAGTCTTGAATAATGGAATGGAAGTAAAAGGACTCATTGTCGGACCATTCATAAGCCTTAAAACTCTGGTTCAAACCCTTTTCTGAGACTAAGCAGAATAGCGCCCTTTGTGTTAAAAATCATTACAACAAGAAAAGGTGAGGATCTAACCTACACAATCCATCATTCACACTGCACCAACTACAAAAATTCTTTGTTCCTTGACAGACTTAATGGCAGAATGATCTTTAAAATAACTTTACTCATAATCATACTGACACACTCACATGAAAATTATGATTAAAATCAAAGAAGCAGTCAGCCACCAGGCAAGCACACAGACACGAAGATGTTCTATCCACCTGGGATTGTGTCACTGGCTTCTCACATTCATGCAAAGATAGACTATATAGTTAAAAAAAATTACCTGGAAGAATTCACAGCAAAGAGATTATCCAGAGTGGTGAAATTTTTTATTATTTTAATTTTTCTATGTTAATTTAATCTAAATGAGCTATTTTTTTCTGTAATAATTATGTGTCATGCCATTAGATTTTTTATTAAATGAAAAATATAGTTATTACTCCTTTGTTCTTAAAATTTAATATTTCTAGTAGAAATAAGTGAAAAGGACCATAACTATTTGGTATGGAAAGCTGTTAATGATACATTGATTTTAAATAAAATGATGCCATTAAAGAATGAAAATGCTCATGTGTGCATGGACAGAATCAGAAACTATGTAAATGGGAGGCAATAGTTCTCATGTACAATTATGGATTAGGAGATGTTTATTTTCCTCTTGTTCTTATCTCCACTATCTAAATTGCTCATAAGAATGCTGATTACTTTCTAATAAAACATATTTTAGTTGGCACCTTGGGGCTACAGAGAAGCAGGTACCCTGAAACTGATGGGGTTGGCCACAGTCCTTCCAGGAAGAAATTTTCAAATTGTTCTCAACACCCCTAAAAGGTGACACTGTTCTTCAGAGTGATCCCATTCCTGTTAACCTGTCCTAAAGACAGAGTCAGAATCTTGCTCCAAGAGTTTGCTCCTCTTCCAGAATTGTTTAAATTGGGAAAATACAGTTAAGAAGAAAAGAATGACCAGATATATAGAAATATGTCAGTGTGCCAGATTACGTGTTATTGTTAGGTTTATTTGTTTCTTTAATAGTTAATCATTATTGAGCATTTAGTTTGAGACATGCATTATGTCAAAGATTTTAACATTTAGGATTTCAATCAATCCTATTAGCAAGCCTTTAAGTATTGTTACTGTGATTATTATTGTTGCTATTATTTTGGCTACATAATAAAACTGGGGCTCAGAAAAAAAGCATATGGCTATTCAGTGACAAAAATCTACTTAAATTTACTCCCAACAAGTTTGATGCTACACTATATCATTCCCCAAAATAATAAAATCAGACTGTATGTGAGATCTAATGATAAAAAGGGAAATATCACTTAAAATATATCAAAATACAACATACATAGGTATAAGAAAAAATACAGGAAAATATTCATAGGTGCCTCTGTAGATGACAAGTTTTCAAGTGGTTTTGATTTCTTTATTTTGTGCCTTTCTCTTTGCTCAAATACATCACATAATATTTTCTAATTAAAAAAATTATGTTATCCCCAAAAAGGACCAAAAAAAAGTTTGAAAACAAGGGTTATTCTTATGATATGTTTCATATAAAGACTAAGCAATGCTGGAATAATGAGTAATTTAACTTTATAATAATTCTTTAGAAAGTGATATCAAATATATACCCTCACTTAGAGTGTGAAGGTCAACATATTTTGTCCCACTTAGGTATCTAACAAATGCTTTTGTTTAAGAGCTCCTCCCTATATAAATATGAACATGATGAAATCTATAAAATAAAGATCAGAGTTCATTTGCTCTCCACAGGGGCAGGGTGTTGAGAGATAAGATTTTTATTCCTCCCTTATCCACTCATTTGGTAAGAGAGGGATCCCAGCTGAACAGGAAGCTCAGCTAAGATAATGCAACATTTACACCAAGTGGCTCCTAACCCATTTCTTCCTCATCTTGTCAACTTCAAATCCTCCAGCTATTACCTTTTAAAAGATTCTAAACACTATTGAAATTATATGCATTCATAAAAGAAAAGGATCTGTCATGTAACACTTCAAAATGGACTAAATGGAAAAGAGTCCATAAAACTGACTCATACCCATGTAAAGAGCCTACAGGAAATGATGGCTTAAAGCTGAACCAAGGAACTTCATGATCGGTAAGTGTGAGATGTCAGTTGCTGTGTCCAAGGTTGGTCATAAAGTGAAACAATAGGTAAAGATTCATATCCTGAGTTTATCACTCACCAACTGCGTAATCTCAGGCAAGTTACTCAAAGCTGTGGCGCCTCTGCACCATCACTGTTTTGCTGCAAAATGGCATCGTTTCCTAAGGGCACTTGGGAAGATTGTGTGGTAAAATGTGCATGAAGACCAGGGAGGATGGCAGGTAGCAGTATCCAACTCACTCAGTCAACCAACACATTTATCAAGCACCAATCACTGACATTAGGCCCCAGTGATGATTCTGGTGCTCCAGATACAGCTGGATAAAAGCAATCAAACCTCCCTCTCCACTGGCTAAAACGTTAAGAGTTCTTTATTTAAAAGTTCATGCTGTATTACCAAAAGCAGAAAAAGTATTTGTGTGATAAAAAATCTATATTAAAAATATTCATTGCATAATCTAAAAATCTCTAGGAAAAGATTCACGAGGATATTTTATATTGAAATTTTTTTGTACTTGATTGATAAAAAGTTTGAAAACAAGGTTTATTCTTATGATATGTTTCATATAAAGACTAAGCAATGCTGGAATAATGAGTAATAAAACTATGGTCTTTAATCAACTTCTCAGAGAAAACGTTTGTGATGGTTAATTATTTGTGTTAACTTGACTGGGCTAAGGAATATCAAATAGCTGATAAATCATCATTTCTGGATGACTTGTGAGGGTGTTTTTTTGGAAGTGAGTAGCAATTTCTTTGAATTATAATAATTCACATATACATAGAAAATGTCTGTTATGGTAATTGGCTTACATGATTATAGATCATGATTAAAATATTGTATATGTGGTTGTGTGTGTGTATGTGTGAGATAGAGAAAGAGGGAAAAAGAAATATGGGAGATTTTAAAGAATANTATATATATATATATATATATATATATATATATATATATATATATATATAAAAAATGAATATATGTGTGTGTATATAGAATATATACACACACATATATTCATTTAAAATGCACTAATGTTACCATCCTTAACTTTTTAGCTTTTCAAAATCTAACCATTTCAAATCCTGCCTCTTCCTTCAAGTTCTTCCTGAGTCATATATTTGATCTTTCTTTTACTGAACTCTTCTACATACAACTGGAAACAAACAATATAGCAATTATATAACAGAAGCTGAATAAACAAAACACATGAATCAGAACTCATTAGATTAGGGATATTGTGCTAACCTGAGTTCTGAGTCTTTGTTCCCCATTAGAGTCATATCACAGATTCATGCTGCACAGAGCATTAATTCAAGCAGAGGTCCAGTGCAGCTTTGACCAAACTTCATGTGGATGTCCAAAGCTGCATTAAACACACGACACACAACAAATATGTTTAAGGTGAAGACCAAAGTGGGTCTGTTCACCTGTGTTTGTCCTTCCACTCTTACATAATGCTGGGACTTCAAAATCCTTCAAAACCTGTGTGTTAAATTATCAAGAAAGAATAAGGGGGTAATATGTTTCCTAATAAGTGAATTCATACTCCCACTACTATTCCACTTCCTAGAGATGGGGTCTTGAAATGTTCATCTGGTTTCCTTATCCTGGAAAATAAAAGAAAGGGGTGGCACCTAGAACTCTCCTCCAAGATGTGAGAGTGTGCCAACACAACCCTAGAATTAGTTTTCCTCTATTCAATTGAAAGGGCCACATCCATGTCCTCAAGGGATTCTGGTGGGCCTTGTAGGACCGAAATTGGAAAAATATTGGTAAATCTGAACTCCAGCTCCAAATAGTGTAGACCCACTCATTCCAACCAACCCCGAAGATCAATGTGCAGTCAGTGTGAAATGAGCAAGGAGGAGGAGGGCTGTTTAGGAGCCCCGGGGAGAGGAAAAGGAGGTTGTCCAGTGACAGCCCCCACCAGAAGATGGTCCTGGACTGTCATCTCTCAAATCCCTACCCAGAGACACCTGATAGCCTACTAGGCTAATTTCTTCACCAGGATAAAGAGCAAGCAAGGCCCCCAGGGCACCACTGACAATAGAGGGTAGCAGGACTCAGGAGAATAATGAACAGCTTGAAGGAGTGAGCACATTTTTTCCCTGCTGAGATCCCACCACACCAAGGAGCAGCAAAAGTGGGATTGCACAACAATCACCAATCTGATGTCCCTTTATTCCAGAGAACCAGAGGATACCTCTTCCCACTTAGAGATAGGAGACATCCAGGGTCACTGGCTTGAGGGAGCCCACAGAACAAGTACCATCCCCAGAAAGCATCTTCTTGTCCCATGTGGAGGCAGCTCCATTTATCCCTTCAGGCTTTCCTGGAATGTATCAATGGGAGTCCCAGGGGCACCAGAGAAACCAAGCAGACTTCAAGAGCTTGACAGAACTCAAAAACTTCATCAATTGTTGGAAAATGAGCTCATGAGAGCAAATCAGAACCTGTATACTGAGACTAAGCAGAAGAATTTCATGTAAGATTGAAAGACAAGATTTCAGTGACATCCATAATAGGCAAAATCTCAGGTTGCAATCAAAAAAATCACCCATCATAACAAGAATAAGGAAAATTACCATGTAAATGAGAAAAGATGATCAATTGATATCAACACCAAAGTAAATCTGTTAGAATTATTGATCAGAATTCAAAACCAGACAATAAAAATGCTTTAATAATCAATTACAAATTATCTTGAAACAAATGAAAAACTATGAAATTTCAGAAAAGAAATAGGGTAGAAAAATAACAAATGGATAAGACTGAAGAATACAACTAGAAACGAAAACAACATTTCACTGAATGGGATTAACAGCAGTTCCCTCTCATGTTCAACCCAAAACTTTTGTCAACATCAAAATCAACACCATTGGCAAACCAGATTATACCAAGATCAGTACCAAGTTCCAAGTCCAGTCCAAGGAAACCTTAAAGAAATCACCAGAGACTAATCAGAAAAACCCAGCCCTTCCACAAGATATCTATATATGTTCAATAACTTCCTTCAAACTCTAAATGTGTTTTCCTTTAGTCAAATGTGTGAGTTCATTCATTCCACAATTATTAATCACCATCTCATATGTGTTAAGGATTATATTAGGCATGGTAAAGACTATCTTTGCACAGATACTTGTTTTATTTATGGAGCTTGTAGCTGTTTTCAATTCTAATGTACATCCAAGCCAACAAGTCTCCCACCTTTTCATGTTTTGGGGTTTTTTCCATGAACCAAATTTCTTAACATTTAGAGGTTTGACTCTTTCCAATGTCTCCATGAGGGATTAGTAACTTAAGCCATTATCAGAAAGACTTGTGAGATAAGTGATTACGGGGCTATACAAACCAAGCTGAACCATTTAGGAAGCAACTATACTTTGGGGGGGATGTCTTTCTCCTATTTCCTGTCTTCTTGGAATTACATAATTCCTAAAATAATGATTTCAAGTGAATAGATGAGAAGTGAAGTCATGGGCTCCAAATGCCACAGAAAATGATAACCACCCCAGCATGGACTAATGACACACCCCAGGGCATGTGCACAACTTGGATGGGAAACAATGGCCTGATGTCAACAAGGAGTTTGATAACATTTTTTTCAACTCTACCTTATTTTTAGCATTGTGATGCAACACAGGTGTCAAATGCCTGAACTGCGTCATGCATTTAATTCCAGAACATTGACATGAACTGCATCATCACCTGGTTTTCTGTCATCCTCCTGTGTTTTTTCCTTTCTCGTAAGCAGAAGGAAGATCGTTGCTGGTCTTCTAATTGGTTAAAGAGGTCTCAGTCAAAACTAACGAAGCAGCACAGCTATAGTTGTATTACACTCTGATGTAAAGACCTCTTTTCTGCATGGCAGTGTTCTTGGAGGTTTGCTGTTTTAGGAATCTCTCTCTCCCTCATGCTGGTACTGCATTATGGACTGTGAATGCCTCCTACTTGAGAGATACCCTGTTTCCTTAGGAAGTCCAACAGAAGTCAATATAATAGCCCAGGGGAAGCAGCAGGTAGTAAGTAACATAGGGCTGCTTGGCCTTCCTCAAATAGATTTGTTACCTGAGATCTAGATCTAGATTCCCAAGGGAATAGAAATTTGAGGTCAGAGCAGAGACTGATGATAAAAGAGAGTATATTTTAAGGTATATTCTCAGCTTGGACAGTTCCTCCTTTGGAACCAACCCATGTGACCAAGAAGCACTTTGGGCATCAGGGGTTCAGGATACTGGCCAGAGAATTTTCTGTCTCATGATAATGAACAAAATTTGATAGCCCCTTAAACAGCCTAATATGTAATTTATTCTGCTGTTAGAAAAATTCATACCTCATAAAGGAAACTCAGAGTACACAATAACAGTAAAATCTACCTATCAAGAACTGTAGAGTGAAACTCTGTAATGTGTGATAATTATCTCACAAGTTTTAGTAGTGTTATTCGCTCCACTAAACTCTATGCTATTTTCAATTCCTGTATAAGAATACCATCTCTTCCTAAAGTCTATCCAAGCACAGAGCACATACAAAGCATTTGGAGAAGCCCAACTGATGGACCCTATGATGCAATTTGAGGTCCATCTCTATCAAGAGCTGCTTCCCTTCTAGTCGCTAGCTTGAGCTTTTCAATGAGGAGTTTTGAAGCCAATGAAATGAAAAGCTGTGTACCAAAAGGCAGAGCTATTTGGAGGAGAGAGAATAAATTTAGGAGGATGTCAGAATATGCTAGCCCAGTAAATAATAGAGTAAGATGTGAGAAGAATAGGAAGGAAGGAAGGAAGGAAGGAAGGAAGGAAGGAAGGAAGGAAGGAAGGAAGGAAGGAAGGAAGAGAGGGAGGCAGGGAGGGAGAGAGGGAGGAAAAAAAAGAAAGAGAGAGGCAGGGAGAATGGCCAAATGAGTAAAAACTAAAAATTTCAAATAAATTCACTATTTTTTATCTTTTGTTTCAGAGGATACTGAATGAGAATAATAGAGAATAGGATGTTGGGAAGTGAAATTTAAAAAAAGCTTGGTGCATTAAAAGGGTAAAACAATAAATAAATGAATGAAAGAGGCTTGGAAGTGGGCCTGGGGAGGAAGTGAGATGATGTACAGCATTAAGATTTTCTTTGTGCAGAGATGTCAGGGTTGAGGAACTGCAGTGCAGCCTCTGCCTCAGCACCTCCTTAAGAGGTTTGTATAACAGGAATGAAGTCAGGACAAATAATGGACATGGAAAAGCATAGCCTCCTTCCACGGGGAGAAAACTCTGGAAATACATGGCAACACTATCACTTGCCTAAACAAAATGGTTTCCATCTCAGAATCCATCACCATATTCCAAATTTTATTTTTAAAAAGGAATATGCTACATATTATACTCCATAGCTTTTACATCAAGTTTTCAAGCATAGCACACGTAAAAATGTTCATAGCTACTGAGTGCCTTCTCCCTTCTTATCATAATAGGAAAAAAAAAAGTGTAAATCATCCTCAGGATTTGTACTTCTTGATCTCCTTCTGATTCAATCTCCAGCTTTCTTTAATCAGCCCCAAACTCCTCTTACTAAGATCAACAATGATGTCTTTGTTGCTAAATCCAACAACAAAAATTTCAAGAATTATCTTGTTTTCTCTGCAAAATTAGATGTGGCTAACCAGTCCCTTTGGTATGAGACTCCCTTCCCTCGGCTCCTATTATATTAATTCTCTCTTGAATTGTAGCCTATTTTTTTCCCCTTGCCCTCTTCTTTTTTCTTAATATTTTATTTTATTTTATTTTTTTGGTATAGGGAATTGAACCCGGGAGCACTTAACCACTGAGACATCTCCAGCCTTTTTTTTTTAAATTTTTATTGTTGGTTGTTCAAAACATTACATAGTTCTTGATATATCATATTTCACACTTTGATTCAAGTGGGTTATGAACTCCCATTTTTACCCCGTATACAGATTGCAGAATCACATCAGTTACACATCCATTGATTTACATATTGCCATACTAGTGTCTGTTGTATTCTGCTGCCTTTCCTATCCTCTACTATCCCCCCTCCCCTCCCCTCCCCTCTTCTCTCTCTACCCCCTCTACTGTCATTCATTTCTCCCCCTTGTATTATTTTTCCCTTTCCCCTCACTTCCTCTTGTATGTAATTTTGTATAACCCTGAGGGTCTCCTTCCATTTCCATGCAATTTCCCTTCTCTCTCCCTTTACCTCCCACCTCTCATCCCTGTTTAATGTTAATCTTCTTCTCATGCTCTTCGTCCCTACTCTGTTCTTAGTTACTCTCCTTATATCAAAGAAGACATTTGGCATTTGTTTTTTAGGGATTGGCTAGCTTCACTTAGCATAATCTGCTCTAATGCTATCCATTTCCCTGCAAATTCTATGATTTTGTCATTTTTTAATGCAGAGTAATACTCCATTGTGTATAAATGCCACATTTTTTTTTTATCCATTCGTCTATTGAAGGGCATCTAGGTTGGTTCCACAGTCTTGCTATTGTGAATTGTCCAGCCTTTTTTTATATTTCATTTAGAGGCAGGGTCTCACTGAGTTCCTTAAAGCCTCACTAAGTTGCTGAGGCTGGCTTTGAACTCATGATCCTCTTGCCTCAGCCTCCTAAGCCACTGGGATTACAGGCGTGTGCCACCACGCCTGGTTCCTTGCCCCCTTCTTAATACTTAGATTTCCCAGGGTATGTTGTCACTCATTCTCCTGGATGATTTCATTCATTACTATTGTCTTGTCAATAACTGTATGCCAATGACATCTAATTGCCAGCTCTAGCTGAGGTTTTTCCTTTGAGGCTCAGGTATATCCATCAGATGGTATCCTTATATTTCCTCCTTAATAACACAGAAATTCATTACCCTTCAAATGTCTAAAAAATATTAATTCCTTTACTCTTACATTTTACCTCTTACTCATTGTTTTTGTTAGTTTTTGCATCTCTGTGACCAAAATATATGACAAGAACAACTTAGGGGAGGAAATGTTCATTCAGGATTCACAGTAGCTTCAATGAATAGGGAGGAGAGATGGACGACTCCATTGTTCTGTGCCCTAGATGAGGCCAGGTTATGGTCTAACGGAGGAAAATTGCTGAGCTTCTGGTCGGATCAGGAAGCAGAGGATTCAGGCAGCAGTGGAAGACGTGGGTAGCAGGTTTCAGGGAAGATATTCCCTTCCAGGGAATGTCCCCACTTCCTCTAGCCATATCCCACCTGCCTATGGTAACCACCCAGTCAGTCCATTTAGGCTAGGATAAATTGATTAGGTTACAGCTCTCACAATCCAATTGTTTCACCTCTGAACATTCCTGTATTCCTGGGGGACATCTCATATCCAAAGCATTACAGCCACCATCTATTTTCTGAAAATTGCCTATCATCTCCTCAGCATCTCACTGCAGAAACCCTGGAACTATTCTTGTCTTCTTTCTTTTCTAGGCCCTCATATTCAACTGGTCATAGGATTCTCTCAAAATTGCCACTGCAGTGTCTCTTCAAACCCTTCCTTTCTGTCAGCCCTGATTTCATTACTATAGTTTATGCCTCTATTTTTCCAGTCTGCTTCAAGGTAGTATTCTTCTGAGCTTCTGACTTTCCATCTTGCTGCAAGGCAAAACCCTCTCCTTGTTAATACCAGAGCGTCTTTCTGATAAACCATACCTCTGACTATGTGCCCTCCCCATCAAAACATTGTAGTGCTCCCTGTGATTTTTAAAAGAAATCCAAATTACTCAACGTGACTTCAAGCCCCTGGTGCCCTCTTACCAGTCACCATCTCTGATCATTCATTCAAGCTTTTGTTGCCTTATAAGCAAACAAGCCTCTGACTTTGAAGATGATGCTTCCTCTATGTGGACTCTAAAGGACTGCCACAATTCTTAGCCTCCTTCCAATCAGATACCTACTTTAAAGAAGACATCTATGAGTCTGCTACATTGTTATCAGCTCAGGAAGGTTTCTCTGCTATCCCTGTTTCTAGTCTGAAATAACCAACCTGTGGGTTTTTCAGGTCACTATGGATTCTCTACCCCACAGTCGCAAAGTCCAATCAAGTTAAATTTTAAATACTAATTTTCTTATTTGCCTATTTGAAAAACTATTCTCATCCCGTTAAATTATAAGCTCTTTAAAGAGAAATTGGTTGATTTGATGACTACATCAGGTACCTATCATGGTACATAGCATCTGGTAATCCCTCAACAGAGGCTTGTGGAGTAAATGCATGGAATGATGAGAGAGTAGACTATACTTTAAACCTGTATAAAAGAAACCAGAAAATTTCTAAATTTTTAAAGAAATTCTATCATTTGTTATATATGTGAACATATGAATTATTATGTGACAGTGAAAAAAAAACCCCAGTCTTCTTCATCCAAACTAATTTATGTTAACATGAAGTTGTAAGAGAAAAATTGACATCGTCATTTACTTAGGATTTCCCTTCTAACATCTCAGAATATACAAAATAAATTACATTAGAACAGCCTATCTTATATGTTGATCAAGAAATTAAAAATTTACAAAAGAATAGTCCCATTAATGTATTCCCATAGGAAGTAAAAATAGAATAGTTAAATCCAACAAATCTTATTAAAATTAATTTTCTATCATTAATTTGAAGGCTTTGATTTGTGACATTTTTTTATTAGCAGGAGAAACTCCTATTTTCCTGTTTTTATTTTTATTTTTATTTTTTTCTTTTAAGCTTTCCTGGAATGGTTATCTATATATTTTACTCTTCCCTATTCTTTTCTGTCTTTGTATTTTTCTCCATTAACTCCAAGATTAATGTAAAAAATGTTCTGACATTTTGAAATGCTACCATCAATATCAGAGGTACAATTTATGGCAGGAGATACAAGGTTAAAACAAAGACAGTACCTTGTATAATATCTTTATCAATAATGCTGATTGAATTAACCATGTGCTAAGCAGAGTGACAAAGTAGCTTCAATGAATAGGGAGGAGAGACAATTAGCCCATTTAAGGAGCATCAGAAAACCTTTATTGGAACTGCACAAGCTCTCTGCCAGGTGGTGCTGATAGGTGAGCATCAGATTTCAAACTTGACCTTGACAACTGAAATTTTAACATTAATTTTGTCCTGCCACCCTTTCCCATGTAAAAATAATTGCAGACTTTGAATAAAGTTCTTCGTTAATTATAACAGGAAATGATTAGAATTTACTTCTAAAAATCTTTAAATTACTACCCATCTTTATTACCCATTGCAAGGATTTCCATACAGCAAGGACTATCTTGTGCTCTTTCATTGACCTTCATTCACAATAACACATACATGCATTCAGTAGTCACATTCCTGAAAGCAATCTGCACCCATCGTTATCACCATATAGTTAAGATTCCCATTTTTTCTGCATAGGCACTCATCCACTCATCAAACCCAGTACTCTCAGCTAAGATGATCCCATGAGTTACAATATTCTTTGTCTTCAAAGGAAAGTCAAATTATTTTCCAGATTTCCTTAATCCTCCTGACAAAATTCTCACTGTATGTATTTTGTCTCTCTAGCTGCATCCTGATGCAGGTAATGAAGAAGGGAGGAAGGGAAGCTATGCTTCTCCTATCTCTCAAAAGCATGGGTCCTGATGTCAGTCACCATGAAACACAGCAGGAAACTTGGGCTAAAACAAACACCGAACGAACAAAAATCAGTACAAAGTAAGACCTCAATATCAAACTCAAAAATTGTGCTGCACCCCTTAGAGAGCAATCTTTTACTTAAAAGGGAATTATAAACCATAACAAACCTACAATGCAGTACTCCACCACTATCACTCAGCAGGATACCCACAATATAAAATGTCTCCGGAAATCATTCACAAGTGAAGGAAACACAAATCGAAAATTGATGAGAAAAATATCTTTCTTAAAAGCCTAATGGTAGTTGGAAATGGTCTAAATGCCATCAACATGAAAAAGGAAAAGCAAATTAGATTTTACCCACTTTGTACCACACCATGTCAACCTGAAAAGTGGTCATGTGGAATCATATTTATTGATTTGAAAATGTATTGATTACATTTTATAAGAAAAAAAATCAGGTCTCAAATAGTATGGAAAATATGATTCTGTTGCCAAATCTTAAGGAAAGGGAGAAAATGGAGCAGGAACTTGATGAAATCTATAAAAAGGGGTAATGGTACATAGTGAATTATTTTCTGTTTTTTCTCCTCATTCATTTTTTTTACTGCTTAGCGTTTATATTTAACACATATTCTATAACTAGACAAACGTGTTTTATGAGGTTATTTCTCACAAGTAAATGGAGAGACACTGGAATTTGGTGGGTCAGCTCTGGGTGGAGAATACATGACTGGGTTCCACTTCCTGTTATGCTGCCAAGAATTTAAGGAAAGTCATTTCCCCACTTGAGTCTGTTTCTCCACATTACAAATGGAGAGTTTGGTACGTTCACTTGTGTCTGTAAAATTTGATTGATAAATGTTTTTCAAAGTTAATTTATTTTTTTAATTTGGGAAGGGTTTGTTGATGAGTATTAAATTGTGACAATATTTATAATAGAAATTCTATACTGATTCTCTCCCTTCCAGGCTATAGAATCTCCTATAGTGTCAATAATGCAGCATGTCTACAAAGGAAGAGAGTGTGGTCATGCTCAAGGGCACCTACAGGTGCTTGTGGCTGGGGTTGGGTCTGTCTGGGCAAATTCTTTGGAGACTAAGGCAAAGATGCAGACACCAGATGTGGGCAGGGTACAGTCAGGGGGCTCAGAGACCAGCTTTCCTGCCATGGTGTGTGCATTGCGAGGAAAGGCAGTCATAGCCTGTGCAGTGCCTTGAAATTTGGAAGACTTGATCATGATGAGGCAGGCAGAGGACAGCGTCCCTTGTTCCCTTGTTTCTCAAGCTGAAGGATGACGGATGCAAGAGGCATCTGGGGAAGCTCAGCCTGGCTGGGTGTGCAGAATGGGATGGAATGTGGATCCTACTGGTGAAGGACTGGCCAAGAAGCCAATGAAGTAATCTGGTTATGAATGAGGCTGAAATGTCAGACAGGACCACGTGCTGGGCAGTGGGGAAACTGACTTCGTTTCCCCTTCTATTTATATCTCCAAATTAAAGAGAGAAACAAGAAGGGCTTTGCTACTGAAGTTACCCTCCAGCTTTCTGCAACCTCCACTGTGCAGAAAGTTTTTGCAACCTCTAAGTTTCTGACTACCCGAACCTCACAGCCCTTAAGTCTAATACCCAGCAGCCTGGCAGAGTGCATGCAGGAAAACCAAATAGACAGGTTCTAGAACTTCCAGGAAACAGAAGGCATGGCTTATTCCTCCTCTGAATTTCCCTCATCCTTGGTGGTGGTGGCAGTGTTGGAATGTGTGTGTATGTATTATATATAAACACACACACACACACACACACATATATATATATTATAAATGTGTGTATATATACACACATATATTTATATGTTATATTTATAAATATTATATTATAAACATATATATTTTATACACACATATTTATATAATCCCACTGTCTTTCCCCTTTCCCCTCGAGAAGGGTTTTGTATAATGTCAATGCTTTGGGGAATGGGAAGCTTCAGTACTCCCTAATACCCATTTGTAATTGTTGGCACCGAGCAAAAGGTGGAGGAAATAAGTTATGGAATAAGAGTAGGATTTTAATCAAGTTGGATTTTCAGGAGTGACACTTACTTCAAAATATAAACTCGAAGCTCTTTATACTTAAATCTGAGGGAGAAATACAAAAGTGTTCTGTTTGACCAAAAGCCATAGTAATCCATGAAATCAGAAGTTCAAAACAAGAGACAAAGCCAGCCAGCAACCACTTAAATACAAAAACCTGGCACACCAAAGAGCGATAAAAATAAGGTCTTTTCCTGAGTATTGTTTTGTGGAACTGGACTATGGTTTCGAAACGTGCGGGCCTTGCTATTAGCACAATGTTCTACACTTACACCCTAGTAAATATTTTTACAAGATAATACCTAATGATAAAGGTATTTTGTTCACTAAACCTCTCCCTGTCAACAACTGGAAGCTGACCTCTAACTTCCCTGAAGCTGAACAAACAACGGCCATGGATATTTGCATCTGTCACTTGTAAAACACTTTCCTTTTAAAATCTGGCATGAAAGACAGTTTCCTCTATTAAAAAAAAATACCAAAACAAACCAAAAGCTGCTCTTCTTTATTTCTTTTCCTTATTGATCAGTTCCTCAGGCCAGCAGAGAGACTTTTCTCTGGAAAGCAGGAGTTGGCAAGGATTGCTAGTTGTCTGTAGTGATACCTTCCCCACCCATCATTCCTGCCTTCAGTGGCTAGTCTTAAAGATGAGACTCATGGCTGCAGAGAACTATGCCTGATCATCACAGAGAATTGGAGTTTTCTGCTTCGCCGCCTCACCTCCTGTCCTCCCCACAGTAACCTCTATGGAAGCCTTAACAAGGCAATGAGTGTGTTCCTAGCACACATGGTAAGGCCCTCTGCCACAGTCAGGCAGAATGGCACTTTGCCAAACAGCTTGGGTGTCTGCTGATGGCATCACGGTTTTGCTTCCACTTTGCCTGAAGTCCTGGATGTTCTCCTGCCTTCGATTTATTTCCTATGAAATGAGAAGCTTAGAATGAACTTCTTTTGACATTCTCTGATTTTGGAAACACCATAGGCCACCACTGACAGACCTTGCTTTTGAAGAGCTTGCTCAGGTAGAGTCCAGGTCAGTTCTCAGATTTAACATTCCCGTCACCTTCTGACATCAACATCATGGGGAAAATCCCAAGCAAAAAGCACACTGTAGAGCAAGAGCGTTTCCTATCTGGTAGATGGTTCTGCTGTCCTTGGCTCTGTGCACGTGTGCAGGTGTGTGTGTGCGTGTGTGTGTGCACGCAAGCATGTGTATATCTGCCGGAGTGTGCCCCTATGGGTGTAAGAAGCAGGGTGGCCATTCCTGAACCCATTTATTTACCCAAACACTGTAAGCCACCAATCTGACCCAAAGAACAGTTTTAGAGCTTCAACTCAACCCAGAAACATCAGACGTGGGCAGCATTTGTGGTCTGTTTCATTCTATTTACAGGTATTTGCTCTGCAAAGGTGAGATGTAAATTCAAGTCCATATGCTATGGAGAAATAAGATGTTCCAAAAGTGTCTCCGTGACTATTTTTAAAGTCACAGCTAATAATTTACCATTTGATGCTCCCGGGCTTGCCTAGATCTAAAAATAGTTGTTCCTGTGCTTCGGCTGGCAGTCAGGGAACTGGGCTGAGGACAGTGGGGAGCCTCATCTAATAAAATCTGAACCATCAAGAAATCCGAAACAAAATCAAATCTGGCCACTCAAGATTTGATTTTAAAAAGATGAATTGGACAGTTGATTGTTCATTAATTAAGTTTACAGAGATATTTTAAGGAGAGAAATAAAAGGATCGTGAAGCTGACACAATCCTTGGGGTATAAGACTAAGTCTACCATCCTCTTCCAGCACCTCTGCAGGAGCAGTTCACTGCCATCAGGGAGACAGTTCAAGACAAATGGCCCACTTAGGGTGGACAGCTGCCCATCCAGCCCAGCTGGTGAGCACCTAGATGGGGTCAGGACCCCTGGCCACCAGGGAAGGGGCCAGCCCTGCCACAATCAGTCTTTTCAGGGAAACTTTTTCAAGGGCTTGGACACTCAGCACTTTGCTCAAATCAAATTAATGCTGCAAGAAACAAAAAGCTCCCCCCACCCCTGCTTTCTTTCTCCCCAAAGCAAATCATAGATTATTGAGCCGTCATCAGGGGACTGAAAACAGTTGTGTGTTCTAGGACTTTTTTGATAGCTGATATTTATTCAGCAAAGGAACTGAAATTACTTGTGGGCCTGGGTTTGGCTTTCTAAGGATTGCTTGATTGACAGCCATGCTGAGCACATCCTAGGACTTTAAATACTAGGAGAGATGGATGAAGTAGGGGAACTCAAGCCCAGATTTTCTTCAACTTTGGTACATTTTTGCTTGGTTTCCCTCTGGCCATTTTCCAGGTATGCTATGTACATCTCTATCCATCTGCTGGCCTGTGTCTGTCTATCTGTCTATTTTGGGATGGAGGAATTAAGTGTGGAATTTTCAAGTGTATTGCTGCTCTTACATTCCTATTAATCTGTTTTAAGTGCTAAATAGAAAGGAACATTTAGCATAAACCTACAGTGAAATGTTTAATGCTTTTGGCAAGATACTGAAATGGCCAGGAAAAAGAGAGATGGAGAGAAAAGAGGGATGGTTTTTAATTGAAATAGTCATACTGCCTTTCTTCATAACACGAGTGATAATTCTTTCTATGCTTCTGTTATTTCCCTGTGTCCAGCTTAGCTGAAGCTGTAGATAAATATAGAAAACACACTGGAATGTAGGAAATGGTTTCTGATAAAAAAAAAGAAACACATTTTTCTCTCCCTCTTCCTTTCCCACCACACACACACACACACACACACACACCCTCACAGGACCACCCACCCACAGATCCACAATTCAGAACTGCATAGGGCCTCAATCTCCCACTGGGTTCCCAGACTGCAGGAACTGGAGCCTCAGGGAGGCTGTCCTTCGCATCCTTTCAAGGGTGAGTGGAGACACAGGCTTGTATTGCATGCTTTGCTCGGTTGAGTGAAGTCTAATTCTTGGAGTTGGGTTTCTTTCAACATCTGAGATCAGTCATAACACTCATACTGCAGAGCTTCCTGATGGGAACTTCATGGGTTCTAGTGCTGTTCCAAGCATTTCAGTTTCGTTTCATTCAAATGGAGAAAAAATGGGAAAACAATTAGACTTTCATCACAAATTGCATTGGAGCAAAGAATAAGATACCAAATTGTTTGATTTTATGAGAACATTATGGAGGAGTCTAAAAATAAATCTAAGTTAGTTACAAAGAGTATAAATATTATTCTACTCATTTAAAACATCATGTAATTGACTAGGGAAAATACATATATACATGCACACATATATTCACATAAACAGAGTTGCAGAGGTACAGCTTGTAAAGATGTGACATTGAGTATTGTCATTGTGTGAAAAGATGTTTTACAGCACTATTTTCTACATTGCAGTTTATTTTCAAAGATGTTACTCTTTGATTTTTATTTATTGATAATAAGTTCTGTATAAAATATTGAAAATGTTATGTTACTTTAGAACTTTTTTATTGTTTATTTACAGTCTTTTTCACAAAAGGAATTATTTTTCACTGTAAGAAACTATGTTCTCCAATGGGAGGATCTTTTCTCACCTTACTTAAAAAAAAAACACAGAATATTTTATTTCAGGTCGGTCTTCCTTTTAAAAGATTTTAGTTAACATGTCTTGTATTTTAGTCTCATTTCTTCACCCCAAATATGAGTAGAACCTCATTCTAACAAAAACAAACAAAATCCACCAGTGCTTAACTTAGACCCTAAGTGCAGGTATCAGAAATTTGAGTCTTCCTTCTTTGGCAGTTTCTCGGAATATGCCTGTAAATTTCTTGGATTTACTTTCAGTGGGAAAGAGTCAGAAATTGGCCCAGAAAATTATATACATTAAGGCAGAATTTTTTACACAAACCACAACAATATGGATATACATTATACCGAGATGAAGGTGAAAGAGAAATTGTAACAGAAGGGAGACAGGTGCTGGGAGAATCTCCTGTTCAACCTCAGGACTCTGGAAGGACAAGAGGAGCTCTGTGCTACGCTAGATCATGTGTTGACAGGTCAGTCACTGCTCAGGGTCCTCGGCAGAGAAGAAACAGGTGTCTGCCACCAACATAATGGCAAATTTCATGCTTAAAAATCCCAAGAAATACTTCTCTACTGTCCTCACATGGTGAATTCAGTAGAACTCAGCACTGTGTGGTCTGTTTAGTAAAAACCATTGTGAAGACCAGAAAAAATAATACTCCGGTAATACCAGTTTTCTTATGAGGATTCATCTTCCAGATATTCCAAAAGAAAACACGTGGATTCAGTCCAGGGATAGCTGCAGGTCAACAATAATGTTCTCACATTATTTTTTCCCTAAGAAGAGAAATTTAATAAGAAAGAAGTTTCAAAGACTTAGTAGAAAAACAAACTTCTTTCTTCTTTATAAAGACATAGTAGAAAAAATGTCATGCCATATGATCAGGTCCTATTTAAGACCAGATTGTTGGTGGGCAGAGTCAAGCAATTCAAAACAGCCTGATAAAGGGTGGAAGATCCCTTACAGATGCAGAGGAAGCGAAAGAAAATTTACCAAGAGCTAAGAAGGATGCTTGGGCCAAATCACGGTGAAGAGCAAAGACAGAAGAACACATGTGATTTCTTCCTGTCCAGAAGTAACCATTGAGATACTTCTCACTAACATTTTTGATATTTCAATCTAAGATGAGAAAAACTCAGAAACTCAATTGCTCTGAAACATCTGAACCTGCTTTTGCCAATGTGAGGAAGACAGTGCTCATCTAGGGTTGATTTTGCTCCCCACCCCACCCCACCCCAGGAGGGACCATACATGACTGGAGACACTTGGGGTTGTCACAACTTAAGCAAGTACAACTGGCTTCAGTGGGTGGAGGCCATGCCCCCTGCTGAGCATCCTGCAGCACACAGGACAGCCCCCAAAACATAGAATCATCTGACCCAAAGTGTCAGGTGAAGAAGCATAAGCTAAACTATTTGTAAGGCATTGTCACCCACCTCCATCAAATTCATACACTAAAATCCTGACCCCCAAGGTGACAGCATTAGGTGGGGCTTTTTTTTTTTTTTCGAGAGAGAGATAGAGAAGTTTTTAATATTTATTTTTCAGTTTTCGGTGGACATAACATCTTTATTTTATTTTTATGTGGTGCTGAGGATGGAACTCACAGTCCCACGCATGCCAGGCGAGCAGGCTACCTCTTGAGCCACATCCCCAGCCCGAGGTGGGGTTTTTGAGAGGCTACTGGGTCAAGAGGATAGAGCCCTCACAGATGGAATTAGTGCCTTTAGAAGAGGCCAGAGAGGGACCTCCAAGCCCTCCCACCATGTGAGGACCCAGGAGATGTCACTGCCAAAATACCAGGAAACAGGCCCTCACCAGACACCATTTGACAGACCTGGTGTTGGACTTCCAGCCTATGGAACAGTGAGAAATCCATGTTTATGGCTTAAGCCACCCAGTCTATGAGTATTTTTTTATAGCTGTCTGAATGAAAAAGGCAAAAGTGAGGAAAATGGGTCTGATATATTAATATATAAATTGCATAAAACCATAGCATGTGCATAGGAAATATTTGTACAAGTATGTAATAAATTATATAGTGTCATCCTTCTGTGTCCTCAGGGCATTTGTCCCAGGACTCCTTGAGGATACCAAAATTCACAGGTGCTCAAGTCCCTTATGTCAAATGGTGTGGGTTTTGCGAATAAACTACATATATCCTCCCAAATGCTCTAAGTGATCTCTAGACTACTTACACTGTCTAACCTCATGTCAACGTTATTATGCTATGTACGTATTGTTTAGAGAATAACAACAAGAAAAAAATAGCGTGTATATATTTAGTACAGATGCAACCACTGTTGGCTAACTACACACATATGTATATATGTAACACACACATATGTATATACACAAATTCAGGGCCTTTTAAAATGAATCCTACCCACTGCTCTGAAGTCAGCTCTATAAAGCAATATTTTCTCAGCCAGGTTCAGCTGCTTTTGCCATTGTGAGGAAGACAGTGCTCCATTAAAGTGCTGCACTTGTTGATTTTCAGGGAGAACACAGCAGTGGGTCGGTAGGCCTGGCTTTATGCAGCCTCGGATGCCTCTCCAGCCTCAGTTTCCTCATCTGGTAAAGTTCTAATGACATGTGCTTCAGAACTTCTGAGAATAATAAATAACAGAAAACACATCTATTGGTATTTTGTGCATAATAAACCCTGAATGGATACTTGGTATTGTTTCTGAAGTTTTTAGCTTTGTCTCTAAATTATTACTCAGAGTAACTCACAAATAGTGCATTAACATGGGCTCTTTAGAATCAAAAAACAATGGGGTAAAATTCTCAGTGAGGGTTCTTGTTTCTCTATCGCTGCCTGCAATCTGTAGAGTGAACAGTTGGCATCTACTGATGGACTCCTGACAGAGAAAGGCTTGGCTTGTGGAGCATAATGTCTCACCTGGGGAAAAGCCACTTCACAGGTGACAGACACTGAACTCTTCACGAAGGACAGCCTGGCCCCTGTGGCATCAGCACCAAGCTCTTCTTTACTACAAGCACAGCACAGCTTAATTCTCATGAAACAGCCCTTCCAACTGCACCACTTCTTGACTACTTATAAGAAGAAACACACTCAGATGTGACATCTTAGCTTTTTGACAGTTCTCTTAGTGGAGTTTAAAAATTAAAAATTATCTTGCCAATCTTTTTGTGTTGTGATTTATGCAAGAATGCTATAAGAACCAACTGATTGTGTTGGCAGGCTGAATCAGTAGCTGGTATCAGGTGGGATCTTCCTGCTGAAGACAAAACCAGTCACGTTAGGCTGTTTGAGTCACAAACCTTCCAGTCATCATCTGTCTGAGATGGGGCCTATTGTAACTGACTCAGCTGAGCTTCGCAAAACAACAGAATATGTGCAGATACCTGGCTCCCAGGTGGTGACTCAGTGGTGTGGTTGGAAGCTTCAACTGTCTGAATTTTCAATTAGACCAGGGTCCATAACTGATACAGAAAAGGAGGCTTATATCCAAGCAAAGTCATGTTTACTCATTGTGAAAATACTTTCAGTAGATTTTTTTTTTTATTTTGGCTACAGTTCTGGAGAACTTTCCCTCTATAGATGTCCAGATGGGATGATCATTAATAATTGGGTAGAAATGACCTCTCTCCTGACTGACTTGAAACAAATCAAACAATAAGCCTGGAGACTCCCCTGGTTTATCATTCCCTGGGCTTCAAAGTGCTTCTGAAGAGCCCTGGGTGTCTCGCTATTGAAGCCTTTCAAGCTTTGTTTACCTGGATAATCCCAGGGTCCTGCTCTTCACGGGGGCAGAGTAGATTTTGCTGATCTGGGCTGCAGCCTCCAGGCTTCACCTAAGACTATTCTCAATGACTCTCTGGGGTCTGGCAGAGGGGTCTGGGCTCCTAGACAACCTCCTTTCTCTCCTCAGCCACAATCCTCGGATTCCTAGAATTCTGTTTCCAGCCTGCCAATGCTGCCTTTAGAAAAGGAGGTAGGAGAGAGAAGAAAAATCTCTCAGTTTCTCAGAAGTTGATATCAAGGGGTTAAAGAAACATCTTATGTAAGTTTTCCCTACCTGCAGCTGAACAAAGCCCTCATGGAGCAGTAGAGCAGAAACCCCTACCAAAGAGTACAAATCAAATTTAGTGAGAATGACGTTCAAGCTAAGAAAAAGGAATGGCATTTGCCAAAAGTCCTGATGATTTCCAGAATCATCATTTTTCTAACAAGTCCCTGATGCTGGGGCTGTCCTCAGTGGGGGACCTGTACCTGTAGGTCTTCTTAGGGTTGTCTCGGAACAGCCAATTTTCTACAGGATAGGGACACATTCTTCAGATTTCTTTCCCATAAAGAAGTTGGACTTCAAGTGGTAGCGCGCTCGCCTGGCATGCATGTGGCCCGGGTTCGATCCTCAGCACCACATACAAACAAAGATGTTGTGTCCACCGAAAACTAAAAAATAAATATTAAAAAATTAAAAAAAAAGAAGTTGGAGTTCTGGTTGAGTGAACAAGTGCTTTTTTTTTTTTTCCCCTACAAAAGAAGTTTCCCCTAAAAAGGGGAAGAGAATTCTCTGTTCTTTTATTCATCTTGCATGAATAACAAAAACACCCATTTATTAAAAGACCAACACCAAAATTGCATCCAGAGTGGTGTTAGGTACTTCATCTTCAGAATGTAATTGAACTCTCCTCACAGTCTCCTCCTGGAGTGGGAAGCTGATTTTCTGTCACAGGTGAGTGGCAGGTAGGTGTCCTGCTCTGTCTCTTGTCTGAAAAGACCAAGGCTAGTCCTGAGCAAGGCCAGCCCTGACTCCGCACATGGGGCTTTTTCCATTACAATATAATTGTTTCCAATTGCAAAACATTCAAGAAATACAGCCTTGAGGTGGCTTTTTAAAACCAGCCCCCCAGGAGAATGACAAAGGAGAAATTGGCTGCTTCATGGCTGTTCAGTTCTGCTATTATTGAAGCTATCTGTTTTAATTATTTCAATCAATGGTGTTATTATGTTTATTCTCTGGAACTTTAAGCAAATGGAATAATGCAAAAAAATTCAATAAATAAGCAAAGGGAGATGAAGAACAGGGAACACTGTGTTTTTCAGGCAAAAGAACAATAGTAGCAATAACATCCACCAGGACTCGCCTCTTTCTTGCACTTTTGCTGGCTTGGCCTGCCGAGGTACTTAGTCAGTCTGCCTTGCTGTGTCACCTACACCCACAGCACACTGCTGTGCCATTTTGACTTCTTCAGTTGGTTCAATGTCTCCACAAGGTTGCTATGTCAGCCTTCACCACTGCTGCGGAGATGTGAACAATGGTTCTTACATAAGGGATGAGGGACAGACACTAAAAAAGGGTGCTTAATAACAAACTTATCTTGCTGGGGCTCTGGGTATCCCTGTCTGGGGCTGCCAAACGAAGAAAAAATCCCACATACGTTTTTGAGATAATATATACAAAATCTTACTAATGATGAGCCAAGATTCAGAGAAGTGGCAGAAATAAAGCATTGTATATTCCTGCCTGCCACAGTAAGAGCAAATTAGACTGAAATAAAGGGAATGAAATTATCCCTAAAATAGTAGTTGATCTTTATTAGTAAAACGGTGATTCTAAGAAGCATAGTGATAACCATCCTTAAAGTGTCTTCTTAAAACCTTGTAGAACAAGATGACATAGCTGTCCTCCCAACTCCTCAGTCCATCTGCCTGGTTCTTGATGCGACATCCCCATGCACTAGGGCAGCCTCTGTACCACCTCCCTTCTAGTGGCCATGGTGTATGATATAAAAAGCAGCTGGGGCTTCCTGGGGGCCTACAGTGTCCAAGACATATTTATAGTATCTCATTTAATTTTCACTTATGAGATAAGAGCAATTATCACCAGGTAAAAGGAGAGGTCAAAGTGTGTTGCCTAGAGCCAAGCAAGAGTGGCAGAAGCAGGACTGAACCCCACACCTAGCTCCTGACCAGTTCTTCCCAGCTCAACTGCATGTGAGCCTTGGAAACTACAGAGGGGATTTTTTTTTTTAATTTTTAATATTTATTTTCTAGTTTTCAGCGGACATAACATCTTTGTTTGTATGTGGTGCTGAGAATCGAACCCAGGCCACACGCATGCCAGGCGAGCTCGCTACTGCTTGAGCCAGATCCCCAGCCCCTGGAGGGGATTTCTTGTTAGCTTGTTGGTCTCAGTCTAATCTCCTTAATTCTCTGAAACTCAATGACCTATGTGTGAATTGTGAAATTTAAGACCTACCTGAAGGAAATTTTTATGTTTGATGAATGTATCCATTTTCCTTCTGTCCTTATGTTTACCTTGTATATAACAAATAATGAATTTTTCCACAATACCTATGTTGACATATTGTTTTCCTGCAACTGAAAAACATCAGAAGACCTCACCAAACCCACTATTCCCATCAGAACAAAACTAAAATTCCATTGACTTTAAAGAGCCCAAAGTGCCATCATTTTATAAATGAAGAAAATGAACTCCTGAGTGACTCAAAGTCTGCAGATAGGGGCCCATGATAGTGTTCACTGTATTATGGCCAAATGTATCTGTCCCATTTGGTCCTAATGAACTTCCCTCTCTAGTTGAAACTATTTCTCACTGTCTTAGAAGTATCTGCAAGCTGCATGAGTACGACAAATATACCAGGAAAAATTTCCCTGGCCTCAACCACACCATCAACACACCACAGGAACAAAACACTCTTCCTCCTTCATACAGGGTGGTGAATTCTCTTCTGCCTTCCCCATGCATGTTGACAGTTACTAATGTCACATTTCCCATTGTGACAGAATGCAGCTAAATTCCATGTTTGTCTCACAGACCATCCACACACAAGCAAAGCTTTAGGCATAATTTCCTTTCTGTTTACATGCAGAGGTATATCCCTGGGTGGATGCTGAATAAATAGTAATGATAATAGCTAGAACCTACCCAGCCCTTCCTACAGACCAGATAGTCTTCTAGGTCTCTCTCTGTGTTAGAACAAACCTATGAGATGGGTACAATTATTGGCCCATTCCATAGAAGGAAGAGAGACAGGCTCTTAAATAAGTTATCCAAGACCACATATGTAGTTTGTGACTGTGCTAAGATTCAAGTTTGGACAATCTAACAACAAACCATGTGTTCCTTAGAGGGAATTGAGGAGGCAGGGAGGAAAATGGAAGGAGGGGAGGGGCAAAGAGGGAAAGAGGGAAGCAGAGAAGGAGGGGAAGGAGTTGGGGGAATGCAGGAGATATCTTATTTAGAAAGACAAATGGAGTGGAAGAAGAAGTTATGTCCAAAGAGCCTTCTCTAATAACCTTCTGACCACAGGGTTAAAGAATCTTGCTAAAAGAGTGGCCCAATTCATTTAACCTATCTTCTAGAAAAGGGAAATCTGAGAGGTGATACTGAGGGGTTTTTTATTCCATAAGATTTTTAGGCTTCGTGTGAAAGATTCATTGGCAGAAGCCTGAGAAGAAGGACAGGCAGGACCAAGAGAGTGGAGGACCAAGGAGAAGGTAATGCGAGTGTGAGGGCCTCTGCTTCAGGGAGAAGAGGTGTCATGTGGTGCCCCCCAAGTCAGTTCCTGGTGACGGGAGGAGATTTTAGACACAGATGTGACTTAGAAGGAGGAGACAAACTATGTAAACACTGTTCCCTCTGTCCCCCTGCCCTGTGCTCCCTGCTCTCCCTGGAGTTGGGGAGTTTCTGCGCATCACATTTCTCCAGTCTGAAGGAGAGACTGTGCAGGATCCGGCTGCTGTGGGCCCACTGGATGCTGGGGCCTGTATCATCTGTGAACTCCTACACCTGCCCTCTTTCCTTTCTGTCCTCTCCCCAGGTGGGGACTCCGGACTCCTGGTGAAGCCTCAAGAAGGTTATGGAATGCCAGTATCGGCCACAGCACTGCTGGGGGCCAGAAGGATAGCATCCTGGCTCCTCTCCAAACTCACATAACTGACAGAACGGAACACTTAAGAAATAAAAGGGGATTCTAGTTTTTCTTTTTCAAATATGTTCTAGACGAGTTTTAGAACACGCACGAGTAATATCAAGTGTCCCCACACGTTTCGGAACTGTGAACCATCGGGAGGAAATGATTAATGGTGACAAGAGCTGCAGAGAATTAAGGAGCAGACTTTGGCCCTTCAGGGTCTCCATCCTCCACCTCTGAGCTCACACCACATTCCCAGAGCAATTTTTTTTTTCTTAATCAAGGGACCTGCACTCAATTTTTAGCATTAAGCAGAATACTAAATTCTAGTAATGATGGGAACTTTCTTTTTCAAAGTGCAGGAAAATATCCTCCCTCCCTCCCTTCCTTCCTTTCTCCCTCGCTCCATCCCTTCTTTCCTTGCTTCCTTTCTTCTTTCCTTTTCTTTCTCTTTGTTGAATTTTTAATCTCTAGGCCAAAAGCATCTGTTAACTTTCGAGTTCCCCTGAATCGTCTGATTGTCACTTGGGTTCCAAACCACAGGTCCCCGTGCAGTTGGCATTTTCTTCCATTTATAACTTCTGCATTTAGTATCCAACCTTTGGTTATGGACAGAACTATGGGGTGAGTCCAGACACCCTGCATATGTGGTGCATCCTTCCAGCACTCACCACACCCCTGGGAGAGCCCCCTCCCAATGAACAGAAGTCTTCCACCTACTGGATCCCCTTGGAGAAGACACTGCAGGTCCCTGCTCATTATTACAGCCAACCAGGACTACATAGAAATGCCCAGAAGCTGGTCTCAGTGATCTACTTGTTACAGGAAATGAAAGACGGAACCAATGGTTTCAACCAAATTAGAGCAGAACTGAAAGTCTCCAAATAAAAATTACAGATCCTTAATCACAGCTTCCCCTCCAAATGGACTGTATAAAAACACGCAATTCTCTAAAAGACAGCTTTTTTTTTTTTTTTTGAGAGCTCTTGAGTCCTACTGGTTTCTGATTCTTGATTCACAATTGACTCTGAGAGCAATAACACAGTAAGTATACTGCAGCCCCTGGTTTGCACGTAATATCTTCCAACTAGGAAGATATTTTTTCACAGAAGGAACTGCTTCTGGGCTACTCATTTGGTATCACCTGCCAGTGCTTGATTTGTTATTTTCTTCTGGAATATTTTGCACGACAGAAGAACCTCAAGCCTAACATTTTGTGTCATTTCTAGGCCAAACATTTTAGGTGAGGCTGTCTTAAAAAGAATACTAACATAAAGTCATTTTTGACTATTAAAATGAATGCTAGACAAAAAAAAAAATAGATAGTAAATTTGACAAATTTGTTGAAAATGAAAGACTTAATGGGTTAAACAAAAGGTTTTAGGTCCAGGTCACCTGTGAGAGACCCTTGTCTTAGTTGATTAAGCCTTTTATCTTTGGGGCTTTTACTTTGATTTGCTGAATCAGGATAGTTGGAAAACAGAGATGGATATATATGCAAACAACTTTTTGCAATTCCTTGGACTTCTAACCTTGATTTCATTCCCATTCTGGAAAGCACTAGATGGTCCAATGTGTATGCGTGTCTGCATTTTGAAAGAGAAGGGCCTGAACATTGCTAGCCTTCAGTCTTCTCTTGCAGGCTACTAATTAAGCTGGTATTGCTGAAGAATGACACTGCTCTCCAGCATGAGTGTCTTGGGAACCCGTGATGGAGTCTGAACCAACAATTTGCATATGACCCTCCCACCGACCCACTCTTCTTTGCAACACGGATAGGTCGGTTCATTTGTTTTTCTCTGCATGGAGCACACAGCAAGTGAAGGGACTGCAAATGAGAAGAATCCTCCAAGCCCCAGCTTGCAGGTTATAAACACGCCACGTAAAATATTTATTATGTCAATACGTTTTAATAAGCATTCATTATTTATTGGCCCTACGAGTGCGTAGGCAATACTATTATTAACTTTGCTTGCAGATTTTATTGTTTTTGATTGGAGGTCACTGGAAGGCAAGCTCATTCTTGTCTTTACAGAAGCATGCTTGGCAATAGGACCAATTGAGGCTTGAGAATCCTTAGGCAAGTCACAAATTCTCTGGGAAATAGGGATAATAATAGTCTGCTTGCTGAAATAACTATGGGAATGATATAGCACTTGCAAATACTATGGATACTATTAAAAAACTACCCTCCCCAATCAAATTATCCTGGAAATAAATTATTATAACAAATGTTCATTCATATGGTTAACACACAATAGTTATCATTTCTGTGTCTGTAATATGTTGATTTCACAATTCTAAAGCACTAAATTGAATATGTAACAGTAGGGCATTTAAGTGACACTTGATTTGGCATCCTTATTTCCAGCAAATTTACACCATGTCTAGTCACCACCTTCCCGAACAGATTTTTCCTCACCAATTCTATCTTTACCCTCAGGAAAACTAAATTCAATAAATATGAAAGTAGAAAGAATTAGTGTTTGCTGGTTTCATATAATTCCCACAATGTTTTGGGAGAAAAGGGTCTTCCTTTACTCAGATGTGGCACTGATAACTTGAAGCAGTCGGAGTCACTGGGGCAGTATGAATTCCGATGCAGCCCTTGATTCTCTCAAAGCATTATGCAGACATTGCCTCCCATGAGATGGATAACCCCCAAACAATCCAGGTTTTTTAAATTTTTTTTAGTTGTAGATGGACACAATATCTTTATTTTTATTTGTTTATTTTTATGTGGTGCTGGGGACCAAACCCAAGGCCTCAACACATGTGAGGAAAGTGCTTTACTATTGAGCTACAACCCCAGCCCAACAATCCAGTTTTATGAAGACACTCCTTGCATTTTCTCAAGAAGTTTCCTCGGGGTCCTTCCTTTCTTGGTAAGATGAAGGGTGTGGTTTCTTTTTGTGCACATGTCCAGGAAATCCATCCTAGTGATTTGTGTCAACCTGCCATTTGCAGGGCTCCAAGGACTTTCCCAGAATGAGTGTGAATGAGCAAGGAAAGTACAGATTCCTACCCAGGTCCCACCTCAGGTTCCCTTCTTCTGAGTCATGGGCCATCTATGAGGTACCAGCCTTGGGGAGGTGAGTCACTGCATCCTTCCTCTGTCATCCACATAGATTTATCCCATGGGCCCTGAAAGCTGCTTCATGATGAAAATCTGCGCTCTGAAAGGCAGACTAAGACCCAACCATCCTGCAGTCCTGAAGGGTCAGGGACATGTTAGTCAAATAAAGACCTGGATGTAGCCTGGATTCTAGTTTCAGGACATTTGCATGTTTGAGCCAAAGGTACTTCCAATCTGAAATGGGGTCACTAATTCTTGCCCTCACAGGATTTGGGGGAGAATAAAATGAGACACTATTCAATACATAGAAATGAACATTGCAATAGAATGGCCAAGGCTTAGGAATTTCAGGAAGTGAATCTTCCTTGCTGCCTGCAGAAAACAAGTTGATTTGGGAGTTGTTTACTTGAAGTTACTCAGATTTGGTTTCTTTTAAGACTTCAACCTTCCAAGTTCCTCCTAACATGTCCTCCACCCTCTTTTTATTATCTTTATTAGAAACTGAGCAGTACGAACTCAATAAACTTTGATAAATTTGTCAAATTTAGAAGTGACTCCTCAGATTTGCTGGTTGGGGACGAAAAGACAGAACTTCCACAGGCACTTTGGAGGCTTTGTTTAACCAGATGAGAATATTTGCTGAGGCCACCCTAAGGCCCTCTGTTCCTGTTTTCCTTTGCTCCTGAGATGAACTCAAGCATCTTGTGGAGGTCTCTCTGCAGGGCTCACCATCATGATGGTGCTTGGCTATTGTGATACAGGAGGAGGGATAGCATAACCAAAAATAAGAAGCCTGTGGTCCTATCCAGAAATAAAAATCGTATGGCTTAGTGCCTCTCAAGTGTGAGGTGGAAAGCAACATTTCCATAACTGAAATGTTATTAATAATTTCCAGGCCAAGAGATTGACCTCCTCAGGCTGAATCTGATGACTCTCCTCAGTGCTATGGCAAGCATAGACCTGGAAAGGCTCTTAGACACGGTTTCTGGCTGCCAAAAGCTTAAAATCTAGCTCTGACTACAGAATGAGAAATCCACAAGGTTGCTTGAGCAAAGAGGTTTAAAGATATCCAGGAAAGTGTAAAAACAAACAAACAACAACAACAACAACAACAACAAAAAAAAACAGCAAATAACTATTTCTTCTGCTTACATTCCAATATGTGAAGACGAGGGTCCCTCCCATAGCATATGAGAATATGGAAAGGTCATCCTTGAGCTTAGCTTCTGGGTGTGGAAAGAAACTTAAACACACTCATAAAATTTGAGCACCTATTCCTTTATTGAATATCACTAATGGCTTATGATCAAGCAAACATCTAGTTGCTGAACAAAAGATTCCTTGGTTTGAGTGACATGTAAACAGCAGGATGGATCATATGTAATCATTATTTGAGAAGCCATGGCAGCTGACTTTTGAGATTCACATAAAATATAAGGTAAGAGCTCTTTGATTTAGGGAACTGGTAGGAGGGGAAATAAAGGTACAAAAGTAAAGTAAGGATGAAAATTGAAAATCCTGGACAGAAGGGTGAGTGTTTATGCTGTAGCAATCCATGCTTCATTCCCCAGATATGACTTCCCTGAGGTTTTCAAGGTCACAGAAACTGTGCTGAAAGTGATTCAGTAGGAAGCTAACAGGACAAAGAGCCAGAAGACTCTTTGTGGGTTCTCGCATCAGCCCTGACAATGTTATGCTCAAATTTGGGACCCCCCAAAAGACCACCAGAGACCAAGATGAATGTAAGTAGCAAAGAGGTGTTTATTGAAAGCTAGCTCGGTCCTCCGCACGCACACAGCAACTGGTGACACTGAGAGGCCCCTGCCCAGAATTTGCAGCAGTTTTATATACTCTCTGGGGAAGGCAGGGACTTCATATACATCACAGCATCTCTTAGCAAATCATCACACACCGTGGGAAAATCAAACAACAACTCTTAACATTGATTAGCACATTCACTGGCCGGAACAAGTTGGGTAAGGGTGATTGGTTAGTACCAGAGGGGGATTCATTTGAACTGATTGGTTTAAGCCACGAGGGGTGTACATGCTCAACTACATGGTTTCCCAACATGTTATCAACCACTATAAACTACTGGGAGGGTCATCTGGCATCCCAGGTATTTTCCTTGTCTCATACTGATTGGTGGTTGTTAGGGGGTTGCTATGGGTCCTCACCTAGCCTGACTGAGTCAGGGACACCTAGTTCCACAGATCTCTCCTGTTATTTGTAGATAAACAACTCAGCAGGGTGGGTATGTGCCTAGGAGTGCTCTGTGGGTCTTTCCAAGGCCAAGGGTCACGCCCCCTTCCTTGGACAGGCTTTGCTCTGAGGTAGAGGCTGGTTTCTCAATACCAGCACTACAGTCTGGTGGCAGAAGGTTCAACAGCATTCATATTTCAGATGCATGGGAAGCAATAGGCAGTGAAAAGAAAGTCTCAGTATGGACACTGATCCGAGGACTGAAAGGAGACTAAGTTCTACAGGAGTTAGATGCTATATCTGAACACCTCAGGGTCCTGCCTTTACGCCATCAGCGCTCAAAATTTCAAGTGGAAGCAAAATACTGTCTGCTGGGGTTGAGCTGTTCCAGAAGGTGTGTCCTTTATCTTCCTTTTTAGGCAAAGGCATCCTGAACTGTGGGCATCCCTGGCTGTGGCCTCAGGCTAGCAGAAAGGACAGACTGGACACAAAATGGAAATTCCACTAAGGTAACAACTGGCCTGTGTGGTGTGCAAAGACAGTGATCTGTTCACGTTAACAATTATTTCCATGTTTGTTTTGTGACTGTCAATTTTGCTATTGTTATTTGTCATGGGAAGGGGATGGAGACCTCTGGTGGCTCTTCTGTTGCCCTGGGGCCCTGAGGTCATTTTTCATCCCAAGTCTACTCCATCAACAAACACTAATCTTCCAAATAGCAGCACAGAGTGTAAACAACAGATACTATACTCCTGAGTCATCTAAACAAGGACCCACGTGATTATTCCAAGATAAAGTGTCCACCACCAAACTCAACTAATGCTTGGTCATGTCATTATTTTGGCTAAGTTCTCTGCAGGCAATACCTGTCCCACTCTACAGGAGGAATTCTCAGTGGTGGGCTAATCATAACAACTATGACAGGTCATGAGGTAAAATATGAATCTTCACGACATGCATATACAGAAAAAGAAACTACAGCCATGATCTCTGGGGAGACTAGAAGCAAACAGAGGTTTTCAAGGGCAAGTG
The DNA here is from genome assembly GCF_001458135.2 of Marmota marmota marmota. NCBI lineage: Eukaryota > Metazoa > Chordata > Mammalia > Rodentia > Sciuridae > Marmota > Marmota marmota. The sequence goes on from NW_026000048.1 coordinate 4,074,660, forward strand.
CAGCAACCCTCATATGTCTGTATTTTTTCAGGGTTGCTTGCTTGGAGGGAGAGAGCCAGGATCAAGGATGGTGAAGCACGGTCACAGTCTAGTGACAGTTAAGGTCTCATGCTGCACTGAGAACACCAGCAACTTCAACAAGTGCTGCCTCCAGCTTACCCAGGACAGTTTGCTATCTATGGCTCCTCTGGACTTTCGTAACAGTTCTAGAAGGTATCTGTTAGGTCGGTGGTGGCGACTTGGTGGTGACTTAGTGGCAACTTAGAACAAAGCAGCCCGTGCCGGAAAAGAACATCAATCAGATGCCGGCGGAAATGCCTGTCAATCAGCCAGATATCCTAACTAACTCCTGTCAATCAACAGGACCCCCCTGGCCAATCCTGGAGTTCAGCCAACTCCCCTGACCAACTCCAAGGGGGCAAGGGACTCTAAGAACACCTTTTCCTGTCCTGAGCCCCTCCCTTCCTGCTGTAAGCCCCATAAAAGTCCAGTCCAGTCGAGCTTCAAGCGGTTTCTCCTCAGACCCTTCCCCTGTCCCCTCTGTGGGTCTGATCGAGTTCCGCCCAGGAGTGATATCTCAATAAAGCCTGTTCAGTGGCCCTTTTAAATCTGCCTCCTTTGGCCACCACCTGCCTCGCCTGATCTGACAGTATCTACTTATTTTTCCTGTTTTCCCAAGAAGAAATTACAACAATAATTGGAATCCCATTGAAATATGATATACATCAATTATTTCAATACCAGGTTCTAGGCTAAGCTCTTTATTCTTCTTTTCTCATTCCATCAATCATCCATCACATGTGCTATGATCAAATCCATTTTTAAAAGTGAGAACTTTGAAGCAGGGGAAGATTCAAAAGCAGCCATATTGTAATATTTAATCACAATTCTACCAATCAAAGGCTTCCCTTGGCATTCACTCTAGAGTCTGAGGAATTTGGGGGAATGAGGATCTCTAACTCAAAAAGGTAGAATGTCTTGACCCAAGTCCCAGAGCTAGAGGTGAACAGGGGGCTATAGTGTAAGCCCACAGACCTCAGCATAACTAATCTGGGTTGACATCTCCCAAATGGATATGTCCCTTGGTCCTGAAAGGTGACAGAATGGGGATGGAGAGCAGCACATGAGAAAGCCCCTACCCAACGAAGTTAGCTGCTGCTTCTAAGTTAGTCGCTGGGGTAAAAGTGGAGGAAAGTCACATTTCCTCTGGCTGTCATAGTGATCAAGAACAGTGTCAGGCATGGGGACATGAGTTTTCCCACTTAATACTTGCAACCTCCCCATGAGGAAAGCCCTGTACAGAAAGGAGAAGCAGATTGAGAGAGCTTGAAATCTACCCATGGGTATGCAGATGCACTGGGAAGGGACTCAGCTCCACTTTTCCATCTCACACACTGGATGCATCTGTTACCTTGTAGTGAAAAAAGACTGCCTGCACTTTGCAATGTCTTGCATAAAAGAAATACATGATCAGCAGTGACAGCTTAATCATCCAGCTGACCTTGAAGAAAAAAAATATCACTGCTCTGTTTTAATGTAGTAAGATAAACATCAAGGGGCTTGCAGGTGGTAAGCAGGGAACAGCAACATTTTGAGAAAAAGGAGGTTTGGGGATTGTAGACTAGTTTGGGGATTATAACTAGTCATCTGGGAACCCCCAATTCATTTTTCCTGAGCAAAAGCATTATATCTGGAATTAAAAAGGGGTTGCATTTGGTGTAGCAGTAATGCATCAAAACTCTTGATGATTTAAATTTTAATGACAAGCACAGAGCAGGCTTTAAGAAGGTTTCACTTTCATTTCCCTGAGTAACTCCCTTCATAGGCAGACCACTCTTCCTGGAGCACTGAGTGCCTTTGTAGATTTGGGGTATAAGTCTTTTTAATTAATGTAAAGTTGAAACAGGGAGAGCTTCTGCAGGCAGTGCTGCCCAGATGGAGAGAGTTCTTGTTAAAGTGATAATGCACAGAATCACATTGACAGATTTGTGGATTTCCCTGATCATTTTCTCCTGATCTTCACCTACTTCTTCTTTTCTATAACTTTTCCATCAAAGGGGAAAGGAAGAATGGAAGAGAATAAGATCATTTATCAGAAGACAATATTTTGGACCAAATGAGTTGCTGGATTTTATTTAGCCATCCTCTTTGGATTTGATGAATCTATCCATGCTGTTGGAGATCACAGTGAAACAGTGATAGAAGTAGATTCTTTCATTCATTCACTGAGCAAGAACTTCTAGGTGCTGAGGAATCATAGATGGTCAATTATACACACACAATTCATTACACCCAACAAATTCAGACTGCTAGAAGGGAGGCAAACAGGTGAAGAAGCCCAGAACACATGCAGAAGCCTTGGAAGGGTACCCCTGAGCTGGCACTGTCAGGGCTTTCTATCCACTTCTAAAATGTCATGACACCTCAAGAAAGGTGAGCAGACATTCACCAGGCTTCAACCACCACGGATTAGAGATGAAAACAAATTTTCTTTGAACCTTGTCCAGGACCGTTCTGGGTATTTGACAGTAGAAAATTGAATACTTTTCCAGAGGTAAAGACATTCTCCTATCACTTGTTTTCACAGACATAATTCCTGAGCAGGGAAGATGTGATCCGTGGCCAGGGTGAATAGCCTGGTGACTTCTTATCTGATTGAATCACACATAAGTCAGGAGCTGAGAGGGTGATGGTGAAGGAGCCCTGGATGTACCATCTATCATCATTGCTATCAAAACGAGAAGGCAGTTGTTGAACATCTACTCTTACAGACACTGTGATACATGGGCCAGGGCCACACACAGCCTTGGTTTCAAAAAGACCAGTTCTCCAGCCATGCATTGCAAATGATAAGCGGAAGCAGAAAGTTATCCCATGCTAACTAGCAAATGAGATGCAAATAAGAAGCAAAGGTGAAAAGCTTGGAGAAGGGCTGGCCACTCCTGGCCTGGAGCCTGTGAGCGAGGTCAGGATAAAAGCTAAGGCTTGATGGGGCTGGAATTGTAGCTCAGTGGTAGAGCACTTGCCTAGCATGTGTGAAGCACTGGGTTCAATCCTCAGCACCACATAAAAATAAATAAAATAAAGGTATTGTGCCTGTTAGGTCGGTGGCAGCGACTTGGTGGCGAACACTAACAGTGCCCATCTACAACTAAAAAAAAAAAAAAAAAAGCTAAGGCTTGAAGAGAAGATGACACGTCAGACTCAGCCTTATGCTCCTCTAGAGCCTGCTTGCCAGAAAAGGTGGAAGGACTCCCGTGTGGTGCTTCCACCTACACAGACCCCCAGATTGCCGAGTAAGTGAATAATAAAAAGTACTTGGCTCTAGGATCATCTGTCACTGGTTCCCATGGAATTCAGTGGTAGGTAAGTGAGAAGAAATCTAGCCGGAAGATAATAGAAGACAGATGTGATTTGGGCACGTATTTTGTATAAGAGACCCTGCCATTTCTATAGCATCTAAGTTGAGAGGTTTATAAAATGGCTAAACATAGTATATCATGGCATTGGAAGGAGATGGGTTGGGTTCTATCTCTGGTTCTGTCTCACACTGACAGTGTAGGTTAATTGTATCTCGGGTTCTCCCTGTAAAGGGAGAATAATCATGGCTGCCTGACCCGTGCACAAGCATCAGATGAGGGACATCATTAGGTACACATCAGATTTTGTCACTCATATGGGGATGGTCTGCATCAGATGCAAGCAGAACATTTTTAGGTGGAAAAACAAACAAAAAAATCAGGCAGTGAGACTATCTTGCAAGCTAGCAAATAACAACACACATGCAACAACAACAAACCCTCTGCAAATATATGGTATTTTATTTTTCCTAAGGATAATGCAAACACAGGATATGTGTTTCTAGAAATTCTGTACATAGGAAAAATATGGGCAAAAATAAACAAAGAAGTAAACCAAAATCTCAGTGTATTAAAACAGAACAAAATAAATAAACCAAATATATCTGAGGATAAACATACTAATTTTGATTGAATAGAAACTATACCATATTAAATTGGCCTCTAGAACATAGAAAAATACTTTATGTTGTTTGTAGTACTTGATACAACTAGTCACTTTGTTGGGAAAAAATTTAATAATTAATGTAATAATGCCAGAGGACCCAATGAGACATCTGCTTAGTGGTGACTTAAGATCCCTAATTCAGAAAAATTGACCAATCTCAGGATTTATAGCCATTTATGAAAACAGTAGTAACAACTGGGACTTCTGGTTCAGTAAAGTCCGTTGGTCAATTCCGTTCTGCCATTGGTCAGCTTGTTCATGGCTTCTGATAGGAAAGTGTTTTACTTAAAGACTTGCAAAACTTCCTTCCTGCAAGATTTCAGTAGCACAGCAAATAATGCAAGAGGAAACTACTTTATGGATCATTTCAAAAGCAGTAGAATTGTATATGCATATTCTTCACTGAAGATTATGCTGCAGAAAGTAAATGTGAGTGCACAATTCTGACTGCTAATTTTAAGAAAAAAAAACTTAAATAAATCCAATGGGAAGAATGAGAATAATAATTTTTTTCTTTTAAAAAAATAAATATCCACTGCACCATAATAATCATGATCAGCTAGTCATTTCTGATCATTTTCTGGGCTTTAAATCAGGTTGTCTATATATTTTAGGTCTAAGTCTCCAATATTCCTAAATGGCTTCCCACTGTACCAGGAAATTTTAGAGATAAGAAAAGGTTTTAAGCAACAATTACAAAAGCCAGAAATTAGTGACATCTTCACTTGTAGGTTTTACGCGGCAAGACTCATGTTTGATTGCCCAAAACATGATAAGGCAACTGCCCACTCTTTGCAAACCTGACTCAGAAATTCCTTATGAAACAGTAACTCGTTGCTTGTTACTGTTAGAAGTTTCAAAGGGACATCTCAGCTTAAAGAAGGGGTCACGGGCTGCGTGGGCAGTGTCTGACTTCCAGGTGCCATCCTAGCTGGTCCAGAAGATGCAGGCATCCTGAAGAGGGGTATTCGTGACTGTCTAAGTTCAGGAGGCTTAGAAGTCCTACGTGACTGATTAATTGTGATTCAGCAGCACTGGGCAGGCCTGTCCCTCTTAAGCCTGTCCCTCTTAAACCTCACAAACCTTTCTAATAAGATGGAGAATGTGATTAGACCTATTTCTGTAGCTTTCTTCTCTTGTTTTTCTTGAACCTCAAGGAAAGAGTTCCACTACACCATGAGGAAGCCCAGGAGACCCAGCATGACATGGGGGCCTATCTGTCTGCACTGCTCCCCACAGAAAAGGTTTCACATAATTAGTGTACCTCTTATGGCATCTAAGAAAAAACTGCAGGAACAACTTCAGAAACGTGGACTTTCTAATGACCTCTTTTCCTACCAATACTCATGTAGCTTCTGTCTCTTCGTTTTTATCGTCTGTCAGGGCATCTCAGCACACAGATACTTAAATTTGGATCATTATAGTTGGCATTTTACATCTGTAGCTCACAGGAATGTTCTCTGATTTACATGAACAAAATGATCAAGTGGCATTTATCCCAGGCATGCATGGATGGTTCCACATATACATATCAATCAATGTGATACAGTGCACCAACAGAACGAAGGACAAAAACTATGAGATCATCTCAATAGATGCAGCAAAAGCATTTAGTAAGACTTTGCATCCTTTCATGACAAAAACTTATGTATAGAAGGAACATACCTTGAAATAATAAAAGCAATATACGAAAAGCCCATGGTCAATATCATTGAATGTAGAAAAAAATTGAAAACATTTCTTCCAAAGTAGGGAATGATGTTGTAAAGGTCAGGCAAACGTCGGAGGAAAAGACCACCAAGAGACTGTCTCATGCAACAGCAAAGGGTTTACTGGGGGTCCAGCATGCTGGGGCTCCAAGCCTACCTCCAAGAGGTAAAGAGCAAAGAGCCCTGAGAACAGCTTGAGCAGAGCTTATATACATTCTTTGAAAAGGGCAGGGACTTCACATACAGAATAACAAATCACCTCACACCATGGGAAAATCAAACAACAACTCTAAAACATGATTAGCACATTCACTGGTGGGAACAAGTTAGGTAGGGGTGATTGGTCAGTACAAAAGGGGTATTCGTTTGAACTGATTTGTTTAAGCCAAGAGGGGTGTACGTGCTGAACTACATGGTTTCCCAACAGGTTATCAACTACCATAAACTACTGGGAGGGTTATCTGGCATCCCAGGTATTTCCCTGTCTCATGCTGATTGGTGGCTGCTAGGGGGCTGCTATGGATCCCCACCTAGCCTGACTGAGTCAGGGACACCTGGCGCAGCAGATCTCTCCTGTAGATAAACAACTTAGCAGGGTGGGAATGTGCCTAGGAGTGCTCTGTGGGTTTTTCCAAGGACAAAGGCCATGTCCCTTCCTTGGACAGCTTTGCTCTGAGATAGAGGCTGGTTTTTCAATGTGAGAAAGCCCACTTTCACCATCCGTGTTTAATACAGTCCTGGAGGTCTTGGTAAGAGCAGTGTGGCAGGTGAAAGAAATAAAGAGCATCCAAACTGGGAAGGATAAAGTTAAATTATCCCTGTTTGTGGATGACATGATTCTACACATAGGAAAAACCTAACTACTCCATCAAAAGTTGTTAGAACTTAAAAAAAAAATTAGTAAAGTATGAGGATACAAAATATACATACAAAAAAAATACAGTAGCATTTCTAGACAAAAGTATAATGAACTTTCTGGAAAAAAATGACAAAAGAATCCCAATAATAATAGCTACACAATATAAAGAAATAAAATACTTAGGGACAAACCTAACAGGAAAAGTGAAAGATCTCCGCAACAAAAATTGTAAAAGGCTGATGAAAGAAATGATAGAGAACACAAAAAAATGGAGAGACATTAGAAGTATCAATATTGTTAAGGCAGCTATTATTACCCAAAAGAGTCTATAAATTCAATGCAAATCCCATCAAAATCCCAGTCACTTTCTTCACAGAAATAAAAAAAAAAATCTTAAAATTCATATGGAACCACAAAAAGCCCAGAATGGTCAAATGATCCTGGTAAAAACAAAGCAAAAAAAAAAAAAAACACCCAAACGAGGCTGGAGACATCACCGTACCTGTCTTCAAAATATACTATCAAGCTGCAGTTAATAAAACAGCATGTTCCTGATAACAAAATAGACATACAAACCACGGGAGAAAAAAAAAAGATTCCAGAAATTAATGCACACTCATGCAGTCAGTTTATTTTGGTAGATTCTAAGACATGAGGTAGAAAAAAAGATAGTCTCTTCAATAATGGTGCTAGCAGAATTGGCTGTGTCTATGCAGAAGACTGAAATTAAATGCCTCTCTTTCACCTACAAAAAAATAAACTCAAAATGTATGAATGACCTATATGGTACAACTGAAGCTATGAAATGACTACAAGAAAACACAGGAGAAACACTTTAAGACATTGGCATAGGCAACAATATTTTTAGATTGGATCCCCAAAACATAGACAACTAAAGTAAAAATAGACAAAGGAAATTACATTGAATCAAGAAACTTCTGGCTAGCAAAGAAAATGATCAACAGGATAAAGAGACAACCTACAGAATGGGAGAAGATATTTGCATATGATACATCTGACAAGGAATTGACATCCAGATCCTATGAGAGAGAGAGAGAGAGAGAGAGAGACCAACCGACCAATGGCCTAAAGAACTAAACAGACACCTGGGCATGGTGGTGCACACCTATAATCCCAGCAGCTTGGGAGGCTGAGACACGAGGATCGCAAGTTCAAAGCTAGCCTCAGCAAAAGTGAGATACTAAGCAACTCAGTGAGACCCTGTCTCTAAATAAAATACAAAATAGGGCTGGAGATGTGGCTCAGTGGTTGAGTGCCCCTGAGTTCAATCCCCAGTACCAAAAAAAAAAAAAAAAAAAAAAAAAAGAGCTAAACAACTAAACAGACAACTGTCAGAAGACAATTTCCTCTCATCCCAGTTAGAATGGCTATCTTCAAAAAGACAAAAAGCAACCGATGCTGGCAAGAATAAGAGAAAAGAGAGCTGTTGTGCACTGTTGGTGGGAAAGGGAAGTAGGACAGCCTTTATGAAAAACATCACAGAAATTCCTCAAAAAAAAAACCAGAAATAGAACTACCATATCATCCAAGCCATGCTGCTACTAGGTATATACCCAACATGTATTTGAATTTTTTCATGTATTTGTTGATTAGTTGTGTATTGTCTTCTGACATCTTTACACCAAAACAACACTTGTACCCCATGTTCATTGAAGCATTCTTGTTTAATAATAGCTAAAATATGGAATCAACCCAGAGGCCTTTCATCACGTAAAAGGAAAAGAAAATGTGATGTTTTTACACAATGGAATATTACTCAGCTATCACCAAAGAATGAAATCCCTTAATCCAGCGACACCCATGGGACTTGTGAACATAATATTGAGTGAAATGGGCCAGAAACAGAAAAACAAATAACATATGAGTTCACTCATTTGTGGAAACCAACAAGCCAACCTGGTGGAAGTACAGAGCAGATGAAGGGGGGCTCTCTAAAGACAGGGAGAGGAGGGAGAGCAGAAAGAAATGAAAAGGGACTCCAGGGACTAGGAAGAGTGCTGTGGGGGAGGGGAAGAGAGGGGCACATAGAGGAAAGGAGGGTGGATGGGCATGATCAGCACACAGTATAGGATGTTGCAGTCTGGCTGGGCACAAATCACTGAGCCACCACAAAGCACTTGTGTGTTCAAACAGGAAACTTTATTGCCCGAACTCCACCAGCACTCCACGCACACTCCCCGGGAACTCTCCCTGCTCTCCCCTGGCTCTGAGAGTATCCGGTGCCCGAGGGAGCAGGAACCACCCTATTCCCAGAGCCACCCTATTGCCAGACAGCAGGGGTCCATATACAACTAAATACATAGCTTAACATAACCATCATCATCTCAATGGCTCGCTGGCATCACCTCTCAACCAGTCCCTTCTGGCAGAATGCCATGCGTCAATCCGACTGGCTGTGACCCTCAACAGGATGTGCAGACATATCACAGTGAATTCCATTAGTACAGTGCTAATAATTAAAATAATTAAAAAAATAAAAATAAGAAAAGAAGTTTTGCCCAAAAGGCAATTTTACTAGAAGGAATTAGTTTTTTAAATTAAAACTATACATACACACATTGAGCCAGCTTGCTCTACTTGTTGAGCTTCTGAACAAAAACCCTATTTTGCTGAGGATTTTAAATTGTAGGAAGGAAGGTGGAGATGATAGGGAGAGATTCTTAAAATTCCTGTCTGCTAGGGAAGATTCGCAATGCTGCATTTTATTGCCATCTTACTATCCTATTTTCACATCTCCTTACCAACACAAACAGAAAAATGACACTTGGGTAATGCTGCCTGGTTTCAGAGTGAGTTAATTGATAATGTCAGTGTATGTCATTAACTATCTTGCACAACTCAAATGAAATGTGGTAATGTGAAACTTAAGAAATCTAAGGGAACAGAGCGATGCTGAGGTGATACATGCAAGTCACTTATAAATATGCTTTGTCATCAACAAGGGACAAATCTTAGGAAAATGGTGGCATGTGCCATAATTAAAATTGTCCATTATTTACACATTGGAGCTTTAAAAGAAAAAAAGTTAATTGTTCATGTCTGCTTTGAATCAGGAGCTCTTAATTTAAGGAACAATTCCAGAGATCATGTGACAACTTCTTTTTTTTCCTGACAGAGATTTTTGTCAGGGGAAGTAAGTGCAAAGCTTAGAACCAAAATTTGGAAGGCCTCCCATGGACAATGGGCATTCTGGTTAAATGTGTCTTTAATGGAAGATTCTTCAGTGACTGATCAGCCCAGCATGGCTTCTTCCAGGACATGTGGGACCCAGATTTGCTCTTCTCTTTGTCTCTTCTCATTCACAGACGTTTGGAGAATTCTCATTAAAATTACTTAGAGTGAAACAGAAAGACCTTGCCATAAAATAAATCTAGTTAAATACACTTTGTTGTATTGCCTCATTTGTGTGAGGCATGGGCCCAATTTTCCTCTCTTTGTATCTCAACTATGTACATTAGGTGATTCCTGCCAATTAATGCAGGATGTCACATCCCCAATTGCTTCTCTATATTCTTAAACATTAAAAATAAATACGTGCCATCTGTCTCATATCTTGAAAGCAATTCAGAATAGTTACTTTTGTTTTCTTAGGATTATAACGTGGTTTATAACTTGAGTGTTTCTGAATTGTAAAAAATCTCGTCTCCATTTCATGAGAGTACCATGATTTTAAGGTGAATCCTACAGATTGAACAAAGCCTTTCCTGAGAAGTTGGGCAAGGCAGGAAACAATGTAGGATGATGGTTAAAAACAGGATCTTTGGTATTCACGAACTGGACTAGAACAGAGACTGCTGCTTCCCAGCTGAGTGGCCTCAGCAAAGTGGCAGGATCTCCTGAAGTCTCAATTTTCCTCATCTGGGAAATGGCTCTAACACCAACTATCTGGAGTACCACGTATCCACATGTATATGTGAAAATATATGGGGGGAGGGGTGAGCCTCCCAATTCCCGACTGAGGCCTAAAAAGTAGGTAGTAGATATTACTATCTTTATGAACTTTACTTGCCTCCATTATTTTCTGAGCATATCCCACAACTTGAATATGGAATGGGATTGGTGAGTTGAGGAAACTCATAAGACTTTGGATCTGCTTATGGCTAAAATGACACTTTTGAAAGAAGTTTAATTTTAAAAAATTCATACTATAAAGCATCAAATGCCTGAATAACTTAAAAGGTAAAAGGGCAGTTGGAGAAGGTTCTATTTTCCATTTTTAGAGTAAATTTCTTTAACAATACCTTCTCCTATAGCACACACAAAAAAATTTTCTACATCTGAGCCAAGCAGTCTGAAGACATGACCATGTAATTTGAAGTCCACCCTATACTCACAGACCACAGAATTGCAGTGCTATAGAAGATGCTAGATACATGTGACCTAGCCCATACTATTTTAGCAATAAGCAAACTGAGGCCCAGCATACCTCGGCAAAATGTTCTAGAAGCATACAGCTTATTATAGCAGGAATATTTCTTTCCTTGTAGCTAGGTTTTCAAAAATTTGTTAAGCAGACTGAAATTTTTTATACTTCTATAAATATCCTAAGTTTGCAGCTGATTCTTCAGAGCCTTATTTGAACATAACTGAGCTGTTCAGCATAGACTTTGCATGACAAAGCGGTCAAGTCTTAATAGTAACTGGGAATGCATTATCAAGACTTTATTTAGACTGTAGAGTCAGGGCAATCCAACTGTTAGTCATCCCGACATATGCTTTGGAATGAAACACACCCATGAGTTCTGACAAAAATGTCATCTGTTCCCTGTGCCCTGCCCAGATGCAACTCTTTTCAAACGGCTGATATTTTTACTATGGTTATAGAAAAAAAGAATTTTCTAAAATTCCTAATCTGGTGGATTAAAATTTCCCCTCCCTAATTATAGAATGAACAGCAACTCCCATACACCTCACATGTTTAGCAAGATGAAAATCTATTACAAAGGAGAGCAGTGAATGATTGTACTACCAAAATGGAGACCATCCTTACTATGGAGCTAAGAACAACATGAAGAAGCTTGTTCCCAGGGAAACATCGATTTACCCTATCACTACTGATTGGCTTAATGTAATCTGAAAATGGACTCCTAGATAGATCAATTTGCCGTGATTCATTCAGTAAAGCAAAACTGAGACTGACATCTAAAGCTACTCACAAAAAATATTGCTCTAAAAGACAAAGAACTGCCTATTTTATTTTCAAACAAACTACATTTAATGCCTCCTATAGGTCTTTTATAAATAAAATACAAAATCACGGCAACGAGGTGATTTTTTACTTTCTATCCAACTTTACAAAGACAACCAGCAAAGGGCGATGGGAGGAAGAGTGGGCTGAAGCAAGCTTTCTGGCTTGGCATCCCTCTGTCAAACCCCAGCACCTTTACCCTTTCTAGACACACCTCTGCCAGATATGTGGCCAGGATGGGCCCCCAGGAGGAATCTAGTTCTAACTGCTACCTGCACAGGACTACTGGATGGAGCAGGAACATGTAGAAAGAGAGCCACTAGAATTTGTCACTGAGCAGACAATGCTTCTGCTATACAGTCCCCTAGATTGTATGACAGGAAGATGAAATGCAGCAAGTGTCTTCCTATTCCATCCCAGAGCCCAGGGCTATTCTGATCAGAATTTGGGGAGGAGCATTCAGTGCATTTCAAGGAGCATTACCAGCTACCTCCCCCCAGCTCCTGGGACAGTGGGAAGGCACCGAGGTAGGCAAATGGCTCTCAGAATTGCACAATGGAGTTTCCCCAGAGGAAGCCAGGGTGAGCAATGCGGCAGGAATTCACTTCAACAACCCCCTCCCTCCCACCCCGAAAAAAAACCAGACTCAGATGCTGATAAGAATTCTTTTATGTTATTCCAATAAAAAATACATTCATACAGAAATATAACAATCTTGCAAAAAACAATTTCAAATAAAATCTTGTAAAACAAAATTTTACAAAAATCTTACAAAGATTCTTTAGATAACAGGGTGCTTCCAAAAAAAAAAAAAAACATAAAACAACAAAAAGAAATTTCACTAATAGAAATTTTTTTAATTTCAAGCAAAAAGTTTCTGCTTGATTGAGGCTCAGTTATCACCTGAACAGAATGTACTTCTTTATGTACTTGCTTATTATGAAAATTACAGGCATTGACATATATGACACCCAGCCCCACCCTGTCAAACAACTCTGATGGTGTTTCATAAGTGAGACAAGCCAGTGCAAGTTTCTTTTTGTCTTTTGTTTACCTTCTTGCTTAATGGAATTGTTATGGCTAAGCACACAGCAGGGCCAAAAAAGGAATTTTCCAAAACCCAGCAAATCAAATGCTTAGATTTTGAACTGCCAAATGAAAAGTGCATTTCCCCCCTAAGCAAAATTAAAGAAGTTTTTAGGTAAATGTATTCATCAGCCCAGATAAAAAACCAGTTATATGAGCTTTAAGTACTGCTCATTTCCAGGAAGAAAACAAAATACCAGCCCAGCCGGACTCGTGTGTGTGTGTGTGTGTGTGTGTGTGTGTGTGTGTGTACACAAAAAGAAAAGATCCACACCCACAGGCTAGCAGCTGGAAGAAACATCAGCTGTCAATGCTGTGGTATGCCAATTCGGGGAAATTACTCCTTGGAGAAAATGGGAGAATCCACATGCTGGAAAAAATAGTTTCATCTGCATAAAAAGTGTTCTAAAAAAGAATCCCTGTGATTAGCTTACTCTTAGGTTAGATCTTCTAATAAGGCTGAAATTCAAATCAAAACCTTGGTGTGTCTGAGTCCAAATGGTGTGCTGGTATTCTGTTCTTGCCTCTTGTGAATGGCCAAAGGTGTTCAATTCCAGCCTCGCTGACAGTGGCAAGCAAAGTCAGCAGTTTGGAATAGATTCAATGCCAAGAGAGTCTTCAGCAAATCTTTAAATTAAAGATAAAGCCTCTATAAAAGTTAGGTTATAGTTTTCATTTTTACCTCCTTTATGGCCATTTTGAAATATTTCTTCACAGGCTGTAGAATTTTCTAGCTAAACATTCTAGTTTCTCCTTAAAAAAAATATTTATATATTATCTATATATATATATAATATATATATATATATATATATATATATATATATATACACACACATACACATACTATACACACAGATATACATACACAAGAATTCTGCCCACTTTTTTTAAAAAAAAGTAGCATACTTTCTGCATTACCAACAGATAGCTAGATAGATATGTGAAACTTGTGCCTTTTAAGCAAATACATTGACATTTTTTATACTTCTGTATCTTTAATATGTGTGAAAACATTACATATTAAATACAGCCGGTGTGTAATCTATACAATTGTTGTGCAAGGTCTATGTGAAAGTCTTGAGGTGGCAGAATTGGTCAGATTTTTCAATTAGCATGAGTTTTTAAGTTTTTTTTTTTTTTCCATTTTAACACTGACGGTCAAGTTGTCTAAAATATTGAACGAATACTGACATGTCAAGAGAGTTCGCATCTATTTGTCTTTGTGAAGGAGGACCTTAAAAGAGGTTTATTATTTTTTTTCTTTTTTCCCTATTATACATTGATACAGTACACTGCCAGGTGAAGAAAGAGCCGTAATAAAGCATGCGTCACCCACACCCCTGTATGAGACCCCTACATAAGGGGTCACTTGCATAAGGCACCATTATGAAGGTCAACAGTGCATTAACAGCTAGAAAACCAGAATGAGTCCTCAAGGCATAAATAAGAGAAACACAGCTGCATGGGAAAAGTTTCCAAGCTTTAGTGGTTCTATCCACCCATCTAAGAAAAATTGTAGATTCTCAGCCTAATGTAACATTAGACCAGCAATTTCCAGCCCCAGCCTTTAGACAATTGACACATGTCCAGTTTCTTCAAAGGGCATCATAAAATTCTCCAAAAAGTTAATTCAAATTCAGAATCATTTAAAAAATAATCCTCAGCTGCACAACACCTTTTTGGAAGGGGAGTGTTACAAAATAGAAAGGGGAAAATCATGTCTTGCCAGGCCCAGGTAGCTAGGGATCACTGTACTAGACAAATTGTATCTGAGCTGCTTGTTATTTGAAATTGAGATTGCAGTCCGGATTTAAAAATGGAAAAGCATATAGTTCCCCAGACCATGCATGACTTTTTGTATTATAAGGAAAAAAATCATCATTGCGTTATATTTGTAAATACAGCTTATACAATGGGTTACAAATGAGCTCTGTTGTAGCAAGTAAAACAAGCTACTTGACACATTGCACATTTAATAGCTGCACCAGACACCATAAGTTCCTCTCACACAGGAAGGGGGACAGGGCTCCCCCTGCTCATACCACCCTCTGCTCTGGGGTCCTGAGTTCCCACTCCCACCCTCCAAGTTTTTCCTCCTTCTTCTTCCTTTTTTTTTTTTTGTTGTTTTTTGTTTTTTTTGTGTTGTTTTTTTTCTTTGTTTTTTGTTTTTTTTCTAAGGTGCAGACACCCCCCAGGAAATGATTGGTGGTCGTCTCATCTCATGGTATACTCCTTACACACAAAACATTCAAACAACTTTTTGTTTCCATCTCTTGCAGTTTTGCTACCACAAGGGGAAAAAAGTCTGCCTCATCACACAGTCAGTAATAGATCCTCAACATACAGTCAACCCAACCATTAACATTCTCAGTGCGCATGCTCACAGCAAAGGCTCGGGAGCCTCTCAGAAGGTTAGGTACCAGTGGCGAGTCCAGGGTCACCCAAACACCATGCACCATGGGTGCTATGCTGCTTCTTACATGACTTTTTTAGCCCTCAAAAGACCTTCAAAAGAGAGGCCCTGGAGGCAACTGGATAGGTGCAAAATGGCATGCTTTGGCTGGAACACGCATCCCTCCTTCCACGGCCTTCTCTCAGCCTGGAAGCCTTTTAGCCTACAGGAATCACCCCTCTGCTCCCTCAGAGGTGCCTCTTCATGTGCAGGGCCAGGTGGTCAGACCTGGAGAAACACCTGCAGGGTAAATCAGAAGCAAAAAAGTTAGGTTTCCTCCCTGGCTGTGTTATACACCAAAGGTCTCACTCATTCTCCTGTACTACCCCCAACCTGACCCCTCTGGAGGGAAAGGTGGAATGGCCTCCAAGTTCAGGGACAGGAAACCCTAACTTTTGGGAAGGCAAACTAAGAAGGTCTCCAATCAGGAGTTCTTTGGAAAATCTGAACTAACCTCATTTCTAATTCTTTAAAGTTGAAAACTGTTGCAGGCCAATTCTTAAGAACACATGAAGTCACTCTGTGCTCACGTACATCTAGTACAGTGCTTCCTAACATGGACTGTTCACAGACCAGGGGCTTTCTAAAGAGCCTTAGGCTTAAAAAGAAATGTCAACCAATGGCAGGAAACTGTGGGCTTCCTTCAGAGGTCTAGGAACACCCACCCTGCTCTGGTCATGGCACTCACAAAGCCCTAGGTTTCTTTTCCAGGGAAGCCCTCATGCACGTACCTGTCACAGTGAGAGCATTTAAAAGGCTTGGCACCGGTGTGCTTTCGGAAGTGTCTGGTTAACTCATCACTTCTTGCAAAACGCCACTCACACCCTTCCCATGAGCATCTGTAAGGCTTTTCTCCTGGGAAGAGAGCACATGACAAGCGCGCCATGACTTCACTGACACGCTGAGGGGAGGGGCATTCGACAACACATGTGGTGGCGGGAGGAAAGCTCAGAGTCCCAGGGCCCTCAATTAGGGACCATACCTGGAGCTCAAAAGGGAACAAGCAGAATTTTTCTCCTGACCTAGCCTCAGGCTTCTAACTGTTGTTTCAGGGACCCAGGTTTGGCCAAGGCCATGCTAGCAAAATCCAAGTCAACATATAACAATGACAATTACTCAGGCTGGCAAAATACTTGGGAGGTGAAGTGTCAGCCCACTGGTCCCACAGCCTTGTGCAGGGCAGAGTTTTATTGCTTTCTCCATGGAAACTGTTTCCCTCCAGCACTATTTTGTTCCTTACTCACTTCCCCAAGGAATGAGTCTCTGTAGTTTCCTCTGGGACCTTCTATAGTCTACAACACTGAAGTCATGAGTTTCTGGAAAATCTCATTCCAAGGCTTCAGAATCACTTTCTAAATGGCATCAAATGACCAAGTTGACTTCATTGCCTGGTCAAATTATAAATATGAGTTCAATAAAAGTGCTGAGAATAAAAAAATAAAAGAGGAAAGCTAAAGTAAATCTGGGACAGATTCCCCATGTCCCCTTCTTAGCTCTGTCACTAAGCCTGATTTTCAAGACCCTGATTTCATCTCCCAGCAATTTGCTCTCCTGTTGGTAAGATAAGAATTCATAGCACTTGAACATTCCCAGCTCAAAACTGTCTGTGACTCTTCACCAGTGATCCTAAACATCCTCAAGGTATTTGTAGACCTTTCATCTAAGTTGTGGGGTTTCATTAAGAAGTCACTGCTGAGCTAAGGGGTATCAGAAAACAAAGGCTGTATGACACAAAGATATTCTCAGTAAACACCACTGATCAATACTGATGCTTCCAGAACACACTCTCACTCACACTCTCACCACCAATACTAATTCACTCCACGTTGCCCAGGGACCCTCTGTCCTGTTCCTGGAATTTCATTTCAAAGAATGAGGAGCAACCCAACATAACATGTACACTGGTACAATGAGCACCATGGATCTTGACCAACTGGATTTCTGAGTGGGTGGAGGTTTGGGTGTCCATGGAAAATACCATCTAGCCTCTTGCTTTGCTTAATCTGAAAGTATTAACCATTCATTTGATTCCATTGTCCATCCTGTAAGATTCTACTCTGAACTCCAAAGAGAACCAAGTCTTTGGTGAACAGAATTTAGGAAGTGAGAATTTGTTTGATGAGCCTTGGCTCCCTCCCAGGGCTGGTGCAATTCAGTGGCGCCCCGCAGCTGCCGACCTCCCAGGTCCCATGAGGGGACTGACCTGTGTGAGTACGCTGGTGTGCTTTCAAGTGGGAGCTTTTGGTGTAAACTTTTCTGCAGCCGTTAAAGTGGCATCGATGTACCCTCCTCCTGCCGTCTGGAGAGGCGTCGCCACTACCCTTGTCACCCGGCTTCCCCGAAGTCCCACTGCGCACCTTCCCTGGTGAAGGTACCTCTCCAGGCACACAACCCCATAGTTGAGAAGGTTCCCTGCTCAGTTCTGGAGAAGAAGGAGGCGTGGACGTTACAGAGGAGCTCAGATTTCCTGAATTGACTAAGACTTCGCTGATGGGGTCAGAGGTGAACTTGGTAGTGGGTGAAAGTTCCTCTGAGCTGTCAGATGATTCGCTGCTGACATCTGAGTTGAGGCTGTTGGTCTCTAAGTTGTAACTGAAGCTCGGGCTGATCAGAGTGTCCTCTGGGGGGCTAGATGAAATCTTCAGTTCTGATTCCTCCTTTTTCTCCCGAGCCAGAATGATTTTGGTCCACAGATCTTCCTGGCTGTCAAATTTGATTTCTGAGGCTGAAACATAGCAGGGCTCACTCTGGAGGTAGCGTTCCAACTCCAGGCAGGTCTGTGCAAAATGAACGGAAAGAAGGCACGTGATTGATAAGACTACCAAGACTGGAACCAAAAGCACATTTGCAAAACATGCAAGAACAAAGGACAGGTAAACTGTGGCAGTGTCACTCACTATGAGCAGAACACCTTCTGTAATCAGAATCTGTGACCTTATGAAAGTTAGAGGAAATTCATTTCTAGGAATGGTAACAATCAGAAGGAAATGCAGAGGGTGAAACCTCTCTAGGCTTCCCCAATGCTAGACCAACGGCCACAGGAGTGATGATCACTAAGCCTGTTTTGTTGTTATAGTTACAAGTGTTGACATTTCTAATGAGTCTCCCAGTAAACCACACAAAGAAAATCAGCCACACATACCCCCCCAACAGGTTTAACCAGATTCTCTGACATTCTCAAGAACCATGTGTGCTAAGGAAAGCCCCAGCCATCCACCTTTCACACGCCACAAGTATCCACACAAGACAGAAAAGACTGCACAGCACACAGGGTGTTCTGATGGACCCCCTTAGGGACACAACTGACAACACAGGACCACACTCAAGAGAGGAGACAGCAACTAGCCGTTTGCATTCAGGGACTTCAATGGAGTTGCAGAGAAACCACCCATTTCCTGTGTAGCAGAGACCTAGTATGTTTTCAAAGAATGCCATTCCCAAATGCAGGGCCATGTATGCCACAAAACTTTAATTACTTCTACAGTGGTCAGAGGGAAACAAGAGACTTCAGCAACAGGAGTGGAGGAATAATTCCAGAATGGCCATCTGCTATTGTAAAGGATGCAAGGGGGAAATTACTCCACGGCCCTGCTGGGAGTCCCACAATGAACAAGAACTTTATCTACTGGCCAAGAGTACAACTGTATGAGTCATCACTCCTATTTCTTTCACGCAATGCCAAAGGAGACTTCCTTTTGAAATTCTGACCAGCAGCCAAATAAGGGCCCGGTTCAAATATACATGCAGTGTGTCATGGACAGGGTGCCCCTCCCCAGCCCCACAACCAACCTTTCAAGAAGCTACAACTGCCGAGATCAGCATCCCCTCTCCCCACCATTTCAAACTTTCTAGCCACTGGAAAAGAAAAATGGTAGGAAACATTTTAGGATTAAATTATGTCTGCCCTGATTTTCACTAGGTTGCCTGCATGGCCATATAAGGTTGTCTGTGCTACTGGCAAGTCTACAGATTTAAATTTTGACACCAAACTGCTCTTTACAACAAATCATTTTGGGGACACAGGCCATCCTGAGCACAGGCTACTCAAAGGCTCTAGCTTACTTAGTGATATGCCTCCTGTCATGATATAGGCACATTCTTCCCCCTCCCCGCAGACTCTTCATGCAGCAAGCATGAGCAAGCCGGGAGTGGGGGGGGGGGCATTGTTTTCTCTTTCTCTTTCCCCCTAAAATTAGATGTCTGAGTTGCAATGCATACTATGGTTTTCTGAAGAGAGGCGGCGATACATTTTATTGTTGTTCCAAAGAAAAAGGAAAGCACATTTATTGAGATCTTGTTAAACTTTAATAATCTAGCCAATTTAAAATCTCCATTATGCTGATGAGCACCAGAGACCTGAACGAAGCTCTCTGAGAGTTTAAAAGCCTCTGAAGGCCACCAGGAGCCAAGTCTGGCTTGTTGCCCAAATCCCAAATGCCCGAAGGAAACTACTTAGATCAATTTCAATCACGTCCTAGGGAGCAGCTTCTTTGAGGAGGAAAAAGGGGGGAGGGGGACCAGGGAAAAGGAGGCAGGAGAGGATCGGGAACAATTAAGCAGGCATGAGAAGGGTGCAAAGCTTTGCATTTCATCCTTCTTCAAAGCTTTCTAGGCTTTGAAATCCACAGAATACATTTGATCTGCTAATTCACTTCGTGACAAAAAACAAACAGCACAGCAGGGCAGAGAGGCAACACCAAACCCTCTTTCTATCTTTTTAAAAACAATGGGTCAAGTGTTAGAGGCTCTCATCCCTCAAGCAATCCTAAGAATCAGAACGGGAAAATATTAAGTTTCTCCAATTTCCCATGCCCAAATTTCCCACCCACCAAAATGCCGGAAACCGAGGCTCTTCCCAAACTAAGACTTGAAGCAACTAGGACGGGCTCATTGTCATATGACTGACAAGTCACTGGTGTGCAAACAGCACCCCCCTCTTCCCCTGGTAAACAAGAGAAGCAGGTAAGAAAAATAAGGCAGACCTAGGCAAATGTTAAGAAATCCAAAGAGGGAAAAGAAACTGAAAATAGCCTAGAGGGAGGGGGGAAAAACCTGGTCTACGTTTCGCTGGCAAAATTTTAGATTTAAAAAACTGTATGTACAAACACTAAAAAAGCAAAACAAAAACAAAATCCCTTTCCAAAAAAAAAAAAAAATCCCTTGGCCGTCAAGACAAGTTCGTTCATATGACAAGGTCCAGCTGTGGAGTTTGGACCTGGTACAAGCCCCAAACTTGTGCCAAGGGCTCGGGCCGGGATCAGGCCGAGGAGTTTGGGTTTCCCCTCGGGTGGATGCTGTTCAGAAGCTCCGGAACGGCAAAAACACTGGGAACAACGAATCGCGGCTCCGCTCTACTCAAATGACAACTCTGCTCCACGCTGGACAAGGCCCTTTTAGAGCGCCTTCCACACCGGAGGCAGCAGAAGGACATTTTAAGATAATTATTTTAATTTTTTAAAAATTACACTAACAATAATAATAATCATAAAAAGATGCACTTCCAAGCATACACCATCTTGCCTGCGCCTCCGCGCACTCCCTCCTCGGCGCACCGGGCACGTGAAAATCTCTATTTACCTGTTGCCAATATTCCTCCAGGGACGGCAGAGCCGAGAAGTAGCCCGTTTCGTGCACAATCTGGAGTTCCTGGAAGATGCTGCACATTGGGAGCACATCCATGTCGGTTTGGAAAAGACAGTCCCCGCTGTCGGGAAAACAGGGAGGTGTGCGGTCTGGAGTCGGAGCCGAAACTCTCCCCGCGAGCGCAGGTGAAAGTTTCATGCAAACTCAATGGCACGGCAATCAGACGCCCGGTCCGGACCCTCCCGCAGCCCGCAGCGCGCGGAGCCCACACAATATTTGCAAACACCGGACTGACTGCAAACGTAACCCCTGCAAAACTTCCCTATTCAAAGCTCCGCTGCCAGCCACCCCCCTCCTCCCCCGCCTGGCTCCCCCCACTCCTTCCTCCCCCCACGTGACTAGCCCCGCGCCCGCCCCGCGCGCTACCCAATCCCGCCGCTCCCGGCCCGGGGGCTGCGCGCAGATGATGTCAGCTCGGACCAATCGCGGGAGGTGACACACAGCGGCCCCGCCTGGCGTGACCGAGCCTCTCCAACACAGCCCTCTCCATTGGCTCAATTCGAACTCTGCCCGCTCTGATTGGAAAGGGGCCTCGCAGGCTATTTTTAGCAGGGTATATAAGGCGCGGGCCGCCTCGCGCCGAAGGAGTCGGCGCTGGGAGGTGTGCGGCCGAGCGCCGCAGTCCCGCAACCGGGGCTGGGGCTGCCGGGCCGAGGAACCCGGCCGGCCAGCGTCACCAGTTCGGTCGTCCGGCCGAGTTCTACGGTCTGATCCCGCCACCTTGGTCAGGTCCGGGTCACCCGATCAGGACCCGCCACCGCGCGAGTCCCTGTTCCGGCAAAGTACCCCTGCAGGCACGCCGCTTTCGGCCAGCTGCCCGGTCCCCTACTTCCCGCCGCCCTGTCCTTCTCCATCCCACTGATCCCCTTGGTACTCAGGGCTGTGGCGTTCCTTGTGTTCTCGGGGCCCTCCAGTCTTCCTCTGCCCCCCTTCTTCCCTCTCTGTCCCCTCCATCCCTCAGCATGACCCGTGGGAGAGACACACAGGACAGTGGGCCCGGGCCCTACAGGTGTGGTGAAGGGTCGGACGGTAGGGCAGGGCAGATGGGACCTTGGGCGCATGGAGTCCCCCTTACCCTGGGACTTGGGGCTAGGGTTCCGTGGTACCGCATCCCCTGGGTTCCTGTTTTGTCTGCTTTCATGCTCAAGCTTGGGGGACACCCCTGAGTACCCGGAGGTATAGTACTTGCCTGGCCTGCGGGAGTGGGGACACATACACTGAAATTCTGTGAACCAAATTTTGCCTCTAAATATGTCAGAAGTATAATTTTTAAGGTCCCACCCCCAAACTACGGATTTTTAACAAGCTCCCCACAATATTCTATTGCCAGTTAAAGTTTGAAAACCAGGGATCAGTAAGTTGTTTTTCTTGGTACTTGTGGAATAACTCAGATTCTAAGAAAAGACTGTCCTCTGCTTCTAACTGGGAGAAGTTTGTTTATCTTGTGGAAGGCACCCTCCTCACCAAGCTTAACAAGGAGGGTTTCCCATGAATGTGTAAATAATTTCGGTAAGGTTGAGGCTTTCAATGTGGTTTCTTTTTCTTTTCTTTCTTTCTGTCTTTTTAAAAATATATATATTGTCTCCTTAAATTTAATATTCATTTTCAAGAACAATTTCCAAAACATTAAGGATGGACATTTCAAAATGAAATTGAAATTTCAACTCAAATTGAAATTCAAAAATTCAAAATGAAAAACAATTGCAACTACTTTTATAGTTTTCATTTAAAAAAATAGTGTTTAGTGGACACTATTTTTTAAACATTTTAAAATATATATGATAATTTTAGAGGATTTTCTATATTTAATTTTAGAAGATTAGAGCAGACTCATGGCAGGATTATGAGCACATAAGGTTCTAGTCAGGAACCTTTGTGAATCAAAGTTTTGTAAAATTATTATTTTATTGTACCTACTACGTATGATCTGTGAAGAAGATGACCTGTGTCCTAGCAACAAAGGGACATGTACCTGGTCCATGTTCAAGAAGGGAAATGGAAATGGCTTTTCTTTAAACAGTCCACAAGTTGAGCCAACCCCTCAGTAACCAGCCACTGATAGCCTTTGGTAAATTGTTATTCTGGGCTCTGGTTTTCTCTGTCATTAGCAGCAAGCTGGTAACCTTGGCCCTTGTATTACCAAAGGAAGCAAGAATCAGGTCAAATCTTGAATGACACCAGACAAGGTAGAACTCATGAAAGGTGAAGGGAAGAGATGTTGACCAAGTCAGGGAAACCTTAAGAGGGTCTGTGGTGTGTGTTAGTCAAGGCTCTCTGGGAGTCCTTTATGGTATTATGGTGTCATTGTCCTAACTCAGTTTGTGGACAGGAGTTATTGTTTTAATGAGTGTCTTTGTATACATTCCTATAGAATGTAAAATTGTGCTTGTCTTTTACATATACTTCCTGGCACCTAGAAGATGGTATAGTTTATAAGAGTGTACCTAATTGGAGGTAATACATATGCAATAAAAATCTAATTTTTAGAAAAAAAATTAAAAATGTAAAAATGGGGCACGTAGACTGAATTTCAAATAGAATGAATTCTTTGACTTCCTGCTGCACTCATTAGCCATTGGGCACACATTATTCATATCCTGTTACATGGCCACATATCAGTATATATACATTTACAAAATAAGCAAAAGTCCCTGTAATGGTTGGGGGAGGAGACAGGAGGTCATAGCTTAAAAGAAAGGCATTTCCACTAATACTAAGCAGGTAGCTCTTGGATGGGAAAATATCATTCGTTTTGTATGTGAAAAAGAATACACATGAGAGCTGAAGGATGCTAGTTATGTCTAGTTATTCAAAAGAGCAACAAAGAGTCAGGAGCCAGATTCATTCAGAGGAGAAAATATGTTCTGGAATAAAAAAGATGAACTTTATACTCTAGCTATCCATATGGCATGTAAGGCTTTGGCCACATTATTTAAATAGGAAAATTTTTTTAAATGATAGTTTTTTTTTGTTGTTGTTGTTGTTTTTAGTTCGTTATAATTAGAAGAGAATGTATTAAAATACCTGGTCTGTGGCAGATAGTAGTCGATAAACTGAAAACAATATTCACTTATTCAACATTTATCAGTTTCTGAGTTTGCTCTTGGTGTTTACTTTATAATCCCTTCCCCAAACAAATGAAACAGTAAAATGAAGTCAGCTTGCAGGTCACAGAGCAAATTAGAGGCAAAGATAGGCCTAGAGTTGTCCAGTATTTCCACAAGAGCTATTTTTTCCTCTCTTTTCCAAAGACTGAAGATTCTTGCTCCTGCCACACACACCCTCCCCTGTCCTGGAGAGAAAGTAATAAATTCCAACTGGGGGCAAGCCTTTCTTTGGCTCATCCTCATCTGCTCACCTCTTCTGTCCAGCAGCCTGCCCACATCTGCACCACTGCCACTGTCTCCATGGGGTCAGGATCTGTTCTGTGTGATGCCCCCAGGCTCCTTTTCACATTCCTGGGCCATGAGGGGTCTGCCTCCTGAGTCCTGTGCAATTGCCTGGTACCCCCACCTCCACCTCCTCCTGCACTTTCTTTCTTGTGCTTCCACACCTCAGGAGTTGTGTTGTTTACAATCTGTTGTTTAAACTAAGTTTGCATTTTAACCTAAAGATTATTGGATGGTATCTTGGTTTGGAGTGCTTTTGATCTCCCTCTTCTAGATTATTCAAAAGGGGCTTTTAAGAGGAACCTTAAAAGTCTGTTCTGAGGATAATTCCAGTAATGCCTCCTACTTATGTTGGTAGAGAATGCTCCCACTGTTGGTCAAGAAGTCAATTTTGTTTGTTTCTGGTGTCATCATCAGTATGTTGTTTATCTAAGAGCAAATTGATTAATAATCCTTCATTCCATTTGTTTAATTTAGTTGTATAAAATATAATTTTAAGAAAATATTTTGATTAATTGCATGAGAGATATATAGGTGTAAAATGTTTATTTGCTATGCTAGTTGCTTGTAGTTCTGTGCAAGCAGTGTAAGTTGTCATCCCTCTGTACAGCCATTTTTTTTTTTTAAACTAGGAAAAAAATTACTACATTATATTTCAGGTCAAGATTAATTCTTTGAAATAACAGTGCAGAGAATAACTAACAAAGAAAAATGCCTTACTGACTTTTTTTTTTTTTTAAACTGGGAATCAAACATTCCCAGTCTTTCCCCCCCTCACATTTTTTTAATTGGTGCCTTATAGTTGTACATGATGGTGGGATTTGTCATTACATATTTGCACATGCACACATATAACAACATATTTTGGCCAATATCAATCCAGTCATTTTTATTTATTTTTTAACTTTAAGACAAATTCTCCCTAAATTGCTGAAGCTGGCATTAAATGTGTGATCCTCTTGCCTCAGGCACCACAGTCATTGGGATTACCTGTATGTACCACCACACCCAGCTCTTAGGGATAGTTTTTAACTTAATCAACGTATGCAGGGTGCTAAGTATAAGTACAATGATGGTGATGGTTCTGGGGCATTGTTAGGGGAGATTTCATACATGTCTAAGGTCTTTGCTCTAGAAGCCTTTCTCTAAAAATATAATAGTAAGAAGAGACTTCTCCACTGACTTCCTAACAGAGCTCTTGTGGGGGCTACCTGGGCCACCATTAGGGTCCCTACCTTTGTTGTCAATATTCCTATTCCTGCTCACATTGTGCTATCCTGGAGACCTGGTGGGGGCAGGGAAGGGGGTTGGCTTCTAATGACAGTATGGATGTTCCAAGTTCTAACTTTAGGCCTACACTGCACCTTTGGGCTTTGGGGGCTGGGTCTTTCTGAGTTTATCTGCCTCTTCCCCCAGAACAGCCAAACTTAATTGCATTTGTTGGAGAAGGGGTTGTAGGTGGGAGGGAGTTTCCTTGTCAAGAGAAAAGTAAGGCTTCCTGGCATACAGAATTTGAGCTTAAGGGGACATCCTGCCTCTCCCTCTGCACTGAGGGGCTTTTGCTTCCTTTGAGAGCAGACCTGGTGATGCTGGTGGGGTTTGTGCAGTCTCCTACTCTGCCTACTGATTTTCTCATGAGCACCTTGTGGAGGCCTGTGGAGAAGAACTTGCATGTGAGGATGAAATTCCACTTATTCCAAACCGTCTTGGTACCCACATGTACCCATCAGTAAATTATTACAATATTAGTGTTTTCTTCTATGGAGACTGCCTTCTGCTTTGCCAAAGGCAAAAAAGCATGTAGCACCCTTTCAGAGTTTCTTGGCTGTCTTTGAGATTTGGTATACACAGAGACTTTTGGCCTCCTTTCTTAAATAAGCTAAAGAAAATTAGGATTTTGTAGATTACCTGGCATTTTCTTGTTATCAGGTTGGGAGCAACTGTATTTTAGACTTTCTTCATTCATCGGAAGTGAAGTTCCATAAATCCATTAGGGAAAGGAAAGTCTTCAAGAAATGAGGCTTGAACTCTTTGATATGTGTATATGGAGGAAAAATGAAATAAGAAAGAAAAGGAGTGAGGGAGGGAGGGAGGAAGGAAGTAAGAATCAGCCTTACTTCACATAATATTCAGAATTGATTAGAGACAGACTGTAGAGTAAATGGAAAAACAACAACACCAAAACAAAACAACAACAAAAAACTCCATAACTTCCTGAAGAAAAACTTAGGGAAAGAATACCATAATTTGGGATGTAAGCAAAGGATTCTTGGATGGGAAATAGAAGGCAATCTCCTCAAGGAAAAAAATCCTAATTATTTATGATTTTATCATAAATTAAAACTTCATCAAAATGTAATACTAAGAAAATGTATAGACAGGTAATATTAGGTGAACATATTCTCAAATTGTACATCTAGAATTAAAGAAGTATTTGGGATATAAAAATTACCCATACACATCAATACTAAATTTTTAAAAAATTAAATTAAAAATAAAAAAATAAATGTTAAAAAACAAAAAATAAGCCAAGAATTTCAACATATATTTTATAAAATTTAAATGGCTAGTAAGCACCTTAAAAAATGTGCACATTATTCATAATCAGGGAAAAAATAAGTAAAATCCACTGGTTTTTCTAAAAAGTAAGATGATTAACAACACCAAGAGCTGATGAAGATGTGTCATGGGTGACAAAAAAACTTTCCTGTACTCTTTATTAATGAGAAGACAAAACCTTCCCTTTGTGAAGGTCTGGCCATTTTAATAAGACTAAATATAAAGCTATCCTCTGGCTCAGGTCTTCACTCTTCTAGACATTTAACCAAAAGAACTGAAAGATTATGTTTACCAAGATACTTGTACATGATGTCTCATACCACTTTATCCATACCCATCAAAAGCTGGACCCTGCTCAGGAGTCCATCAGTGGGAGTTTTGGTATTATGGGATATGATGCTGCTCACCACAGAAAGAGCATGCATCCACCTTGAGTTGGTCTCAGAAAGCAGACTGAGGGAAGAAGCTTTGTCTACAAGAATTTCTGCAGCATTCAGGCTCAGTGGCTCATTCTTGTAATCCCAGGGGCTCAGGAGGCTGAGGTAGGAGGTTTACAAGTTCAAAACCAGCCAGAGTAACTAAGCAAGGACCTATGCAATTTAGGGAGACACTGTCTCTAAATAATAAACATAAAAAGGGCTGGGATGTGGCTCAGTGGTTAAGCACCTCTGGGTTCAATCCCTGTTACCAAAAATAAGCAAGTAAATAAATAAATATATCCACAGCAAAATTCAAATAGCTTCAGCTCTAGAACACTTACAACTGATGTTTAGTGAAATAACTAGCATGCCAGTTGCTTGTGGTGGGAATGACTAGAAATGGGACTTGGAAGGAGCATTAGGGAGTTCCCCAAGTGGCTGGCAATTTCCATAGCTGGATAGAGGTTTAGGTCACACAGCCAATTACATTTGTCTAAACCAATTGACTAGCATACTTAATGCTGTGCATTTAACTTTCTGCAAATCCAGCCCCATCAAGATAGACAGAGAAACCATAAGCAAATATCAAACTGCAGTTAATGATGTGCAAGCTGCAGTGTTAGAGGGGAAGTATTCCAAGGTATGCACTTTGAAACTGAGAAAAGGAGGAAGAGGAAGGAAGAAGGGGGGAGGAGGGACAAATGAATGGATGGGTGGATGGGTAGTGGTCTGTATACATGATAGACATGCCATGAGGCAAATCCACTAAAATGATAATTGTAGAGTCTGGGTGATAAATGGGAATGATTGCAAACCCTTTAAACTTCTCTGCATATTTGAAAATGTTTTTAGTAAAACACTGGGTAGGGCATAGGCTAGAACAGGAAATATAGGAGTTGTACGTTATCAGATCTGGCTCTTAATTCTGAAACCTAATAGCTGTGTGAGCTTGGACAAGTCACCTGGTATCTGTTAGCCTCAGTTTCCTATGCTATAAGATGGGTCAATAACAATGTTTACTGCTGACAATGTCTTCTCCCCTGAACACCCCCCAGGCACTTTTCAATGTTAGCTGAAGTATTGCTCCTATTCCTATGGATTGCTCTGCTTTACAGATCAGAATTGAAGGTGAAAGAGAGAGAGAGAGAAAAGAATATTCAAGAAGTCTCTCACCTTACAATTAATGGAGTCAGAATTAAGATTGAGTCTGGGATATCTTTGATTCCTATCCTTGACTCTTACAGCCTGTAGTTTGTTTTTTTCTTTTTTTTTTTTTTTTTTAGCTTTCTTTAAACTCTGTGTTAATGTATAGTTATGTTATATTTATATGAAACATCTAATGAGCCAAAATATAAAATTAATATTTGTATATAGTGTATTATTTTCTTTTTGGCTGCTGTAACAAATGCCACAAAGTAAGAGGCTTTAAACAACTGAAATTTATTCTCTCAGAGTCTGGAGACCAGATGTCCTGGCCACAGCATGCACAGAGCATATTACCTCTGGAGACTGAAGGTAAGAACCCATTCCTTGCCTCCTCTGGCTGCTTGTGGCAGCATCACTTTAATCACTCCTCTGTGATCACACTGCATTGCCTCTTCTGTCAATGTCAAATCTCCCTCTCCTTGAATCAGAACAGTAGTGATTGGATTTAGGACCCACCTGGATAATGCAGGATGAGCACATCTCAAG
Source organism: Marmota marmota marmota (assembly GCF_001458135.2). Classification (NCBI taxonomy): domain Eukaryota; kingdom Metazoa; phylum Chordata; class Mammalia; order Rodentia; family Sciuridae; genus Marmota; species Marmota marmota. The sequence goes on from NW_026000048.1 coordinate 4,103,706, forward strand.
ACCCTTAATTGAATTACATTTGCAAAGAGCTATCTTCCAGATCAAATCATATCCATCGGCTCCAGGGATTTGACATGGATCTCCTTTGGTTAGTTTTTCGTCAGCCACAATCAATACAAAATATATAAGTTAACCCCTATAATATATTGTTAATAGTATGGTAATAGGACTGCATGTTGCAAGATCCTATGGACTAAAGATAAGGATGTGGAGAATGACAAGAAATATTAAGCAACTGTTATCAAATAGACTGAATCAAAACAGAGTTTGGATATCATTTCCTAGTTACTATGCTTACCTAGTGTTTGACACAGATTATCTAATTTAACCTAATGGTTACCCTGCCACTTCTATGTTAAGTGATGAGAAAACTGAGACCCAGAAGGTCATTTAACTTGCTCAAAATCACCAAGCAGTAATAATGAAAGGCAAAATTTAGTAGGTGTTGGACAGTACAATCCTCTGAGGTCAGTGCTATCTTTATCTCCATTTTATAAATCGGAAAACTACAGTGGAGAGCAGGGAGCTAACTTGTCTAAGGCCACTTGGCTGTGGACCTCAGAACCTGGTGGCACCTCTGGGGAGATAGAAGAGGGTGCTCTGGGAGCTTCCATCATGGTTGTGTAGGCTGGGAGGGATAGGACAGATGGGATTTGACCTGGGCTATCTGAGCTAGAGCCTGCAGGCATGGCCACACACCATTTATAGTAGTAGTGGGAATACTGAGGAAAGATTGCAGGCTTGCTTCTGAGGAAAGCCATCAGGACTTGGTGATAGGGACATGAGGTCACCATGTCTGGTCTGGGCAGCATGTAGGAGGCCATAATGAGCCAAAGGCTTGCAGATGCACCTTTCTTGCTTTGCTGTACCCTCAGGCTTGGTTGTCCAAAGAGCAGAGGCTTCCTTGACACAAACATCTGCCTGACCCTCTCCTGGAGCTGTCACACTTCTGCATATTACTGCTTTCTCTTGCCCTTCCTGACTTAGCCATGGTGTGCCTGCTGTTGAATTACCTGAGAGCCCCATGCACCTGTTCCCTAACCCATTGCATGTGTTTTGTGCTTCCCCAGTACCCATCTCTGTTCACCTCACTCTGTGCACTTTCTGCCCTTCCCTTTCTGCACTCATTGCCTATGCCATAGTTGTGAACCCTGTGGCTGATCTCCCATGGCTGGAGAACCTGACACCATTGTTGATGACTGTGCTTTTGTCTTCCCCAAAGTCTGTGAAATTCTTAGCTAACAGGCTGACTTCCATCTCCACATCCCAGTGCCTACTATGGGGCATGGAAAGGTGAAAAGAGTTTATGGCCTGAGTCAGAAATGTAACTCCAGGCTGGGATCGTGGCTCAGCAGTAGAATGCTCGCCTAGCACAGGCGGGACCTGGGTTGGATCCTCAGCACCACATCATAAAAATAAAGGCATTGTGTTGTGTCCATCTACACCTAAAAAAAATAAATATTTTTAAAAAATAAAAAGAATTTAAAAAAAGAAATGTAACTCAATTAACTTCTTGTGAATTGGTGCTTGCATTGTGAACTTGGCCTGTCAAGAGGCATCTTACTGTCTTGCATTACAGCTGTTTGTAGATGCTTATTTTCCGTCTTAGCTTGTTTGTTCTAGGAAATAGTCAGGAGTCCTCAGACGTCCTTTTTTCCTTTGCAAGTGACAGCAGGCACTCATACTAAGAAAAGCTTCTGCAGGCAGTGATGCTGCCTGCTATGCTAAAATCAGCTTCTAGAAATTAAGATTCAGAACCAGAGTTCACAAGAAGGCAAAAAAAAAGGGGGGCGGGGGAGATTGCCAGAGATTCATGATTGACACATTTGGTATACATCCAAAGCCTGTCATTGAGTATTAAATTGTTCAAGAAAAAAAAACAAACCAAAAAACAAAAACCACAAAAAAAAACAAAACAAGAGCAAAAAAAAAAAATGCATTTAGTAAAAGAATTGGAGATTCACAATTGCAAGCAAGATTCAAATCTGCCCTTATAAAATTAAATTAAGAGCAATTATATTTGCTGGTGAATACTTTTATATCTCAATCTGATCTATCAGATTCTAAATAAAAATTAGCTACAAATGACATCTTTTAAAAAGTAATTGCTAAAAAGTTTTCCAAGCAATTTACATTTTATAGGAGCAAATAGGATAAATGGTCTTTGGGTATTAAGGTTCTGCAAAATATAATAGTTCTTTACATAAGAAAATTAACTTTTTTCCTATGTTCTATGTCCATAGTATAAACATAAACTATACTTGTGCTATTAGCATCACTAGCTTTAGTTACTGGTGTACATCCTGTACAGGACAATGTACTTACGCTTTTCTCATGATCAATGTTTAGTGTGATGCCTAGACTATCTCAACTGCTCAATAAGTACTTGGATGAATAAATCAATGAGTGGTTACAGGCATAAATTCCAAATACATCTATAAATTTAAAATGAAAGTTGAAATTTTTGCCTAATTTTACTCTGTTGGGATAAAATTGATTTTTTTAATAGAATAATAATTTTGCTTCTCTGTGCCCATGTAGATATTTAAATACCAGGTGTCTTTTTTTTGTGTGTGTGTGCTAAATAAGTCACAGTTTTATTTTACATCCTAAATTTTTGCACTTAGGAAGACAATGTGTAAATTGTGGTCCCAAGTCAATGTACATCCTCAGGTAAATGACTTGCCAACTCAGAAATGCCAAAAGTTTTTATTTTTATTACATGGTGAAGAAATTGAAGTGAACTATTAAACAGGGAGACCCTTTAGCCTACAAATATCCAGTTTAAACTTCCTTCACTCTTGTCTTAATTATGATACACCAAAGTTGACCTTGGACTGTCCTCTCTCTCTTCCCTGATTTCACTTTTCCTTTTTTCTAGGTTCATTCCTTAGAGTTCTTTTGGAGTGTACCCTGTAGTAACTTCCACAAGGGCCCCTTTCTATGTCTATAGCGGTCTACATTTTCTTTAAATTTCTCATATGCTTGATTAATAATTTCACTTCACATGAACCTCTTGGTGTGAATTTCCCTTGGAATATTGAAGATATTGCTCCATTGGGTTCAAGATTCTGTTTTTATAGTTCACTTGACTTTTCTAGTTAATTTTCCAAATTTATGACTCTCCCATACCTGATGATACTGGGGTATCTACAATTTCCCTAAGTTTTTCCCAGACAGATGTCTTCTTGGTAGGAATTCTATACAGGACTTAATAAGGGGCAAATCATTATGGTAAGAGAGCAGAGAACTGGCCATGGGCTAAATATTTTCCCAATGTCAGGAATTGTTTCAAATATTATTTCTAGTTTCTTCATAAAGAAACATTTTGGGAGAGAGTGTTTTGATGGAAGATAAATGCCTGAGCTTTGCTGGATGTGGGAGGAAATAGATATGGGATGAGATTTATTGGAGCCATATTGAAAACTGATATGTTGAGCTGGGGATGTGGCTCAAGCGGTAGTGCGCTCGCCTGGCATGCGTGCGGCCCGGGTTCAATCCTCAGCACCACATACAAAGATGTTGTGTCTGCCGAAAACTAAAAAAAAATAAATAAGTATTAAAATTTTCTTCTCTCTCTTTCTCTAAAAAAAGAAAAAAGAAAACTGGTATGTGTTAGTGACCCCCTATTTAATCCCTGTTATTTATTCCTTCTTGCAATGGCATATTTTAATTTTAATGGGGTCTCTAGAGAAGGGGAGAAAAATCATACCATTGGTCTTTTAGATTAAGCCATAGTCATTGAATTTCACTTAAAATATAAGTTTAATAGCCCACAAAATGATCCAATAAGATATATGTTTATTATTATATTTTTTTATTATCGAGAAAATGATAGACATCTATTTTTTTTTCTCTTTTTGGGCACTAGGTTTTATAATGACTGATAAGCCTAAAATGAAAAAGATAAGATCAAAAAGGGGTTAAAAAAAAAGAGAGAATGAAACAGAGTGTGAAAGGAAGAATGAAAGGAGTAGGAAAACTTCAAGTTGGTATTTTAGGAGGAATCCAAAATGAGCTTTCTTTACGCAGAGGGGGACCTTTTCAAGAATCAGTTGTGTACAAGGCCCACATATCTTTGATGCTTTTCTCTGAAAACCAGATTCTCCTTCTGAATAGATGTTTGATTGAGCTCAATTCAAAAGATCTTATCTCCTTCGTTGCAACTTTCTCACTTCCAAGAAATATTAGCACATTCAGATGAGTCAGAAATCTCTAGCATCTCTCTGGTAACACATTTTCACCAGTAAATACATCCACTCCTCTCATGCAACATCATCTGAAGTGTTTCAAGAAAAGCACATTTTTATTATATGTTGAGTATTGAATTTTGTGTTTGGGAAACAATAGTGACAAAGAGTCCCTCCTCATACATAGCTCAGGTTGTCATTGGGGCAACAATAAGGAACAGGTAAACCAATATCTTGGTTGAAGAAAAATTGCACTGAGGGAACAGGATTGGAATGATGAGCAGCAGGAGGCCTTGGGCAGTGCTTGGACAGGATGGTAGGAGTGGCCTCTTAGAGGAGATGGTATTTTTAATAGAAGAGGAATCTGCTTGATAAAAGTGAAACAGTGTTATCTGGAAGGAAGTGTGTACAGGATATAATCATCAAGTGATAAAAGTTCCTCTTTTACCCTTAATTTTAAAATATATTTATGAATTTCATATCCATTTAGGATGTCTTCATGTGCAGATTGCAAGTCTCTATTAGATAACTTTTGCTCATGGGCAACCTCCAATATCTGCCTTCAGGAGGTCATGAAGGTATGCACTTAACTTCTTGGGAGAAATAAGTCCTTTAAATCTATAGCAAGTGTGTGCATAGGAAGAGTCTCTGTTTTCATCTGTTGTATGAGTATTTGCGCTGATGTAAGATTTGGTCAACCACTGCCCAGGGCATTTCAGACCAGTTCAAAAGTCCCTGAAGCTCTTGAGGGTTTTGATTCTATAGCCAGTAAAAGAACTCAGCTCCATTTTATAGTTTTGTTGATATGGAAAAAAAAAAAAAAAAAAGCCTAGACCAGCCCATTGTACTTGGGGTCTCTTCTGGAAGATCCAGGATTCCAGATCAGCTGGGACCTTTTGCTTGGAACATTCACCAAGATTTGTTTCTTGTGCCAAAGTTCCAGAGTGTGGACCAAGCAGGAGCTGGACTCTGTACACACTGTTCAAGTGTGTACTTGGGTTCTTCTCTTCTACTGAATGACCCTGTTCCTCTCTCAATGTCATGGGACACAAACAAGGAAACCCTTGCCATTCTCAGCTCCATGTCTCAAAAAAGCTCAGGCCATCCCAAAGATCCATACTGGCATTCCCAAATCCAGGGTGAAATTTGGGTTCCTGTAGGTTTAACCTGATAGGGAACTGTCTCCGTCATCTTTCCAGGACGTGTCTAATAGGCTCCAAGGAAAATTCATTGAGATGAGAGATATAGACATCATTCCCTGGAAAGAGCTTTATAGGAATGGGCTGGTTGATTCTGCCATCCCCTATTTATTGTGAAAGAACTCAGAAGCTGGTCAATATGGCCTGGGATCCATCACTTAATGACTTATTCTTCTGCATGTGAAGTTCATTTGGTGCCATCAAAATAATACATACTTGGTTTGGAGCTAGTCTCTGGTTAGCTGTCTGACTTCAGACACATTTCTTACCTATAGGATTGCTTGAGGATTGAGATAATGTATGACTTTACTCATAATAGAAGCTGTACTAGTATATATTCTCTTTTTCAACAACACAGTGGCAAATGTCACCTTACTCCACTGGAAGACCCTGTAGGTTTGCTTTTCTCCTGTTGGTGCTAAGTGGCAGCAATGGCCTGGGAGGCATGGGAGCAAAGAGTCATTCTTGAAGAATGGGCACTGCTTTTTGCTCTATTTTCTTTTTCTGCATTTCCATCTCTGATTGGTAGCTACACCAGGCCACGTGTTGTCACTGAAACAGCTTCACACCATAGGATTGTACTGAAGTGTCCCTCTCAATAGCAGTTGCCTTCTTGGTCCAGTGAAAACAGTGATCTGATTGCTGATCCCATAGCTGGGCTCCTAGCAGGACTGCAATGACTGCATTTCCACAGAGCTCCTCCTTTTGAACCAGCACTCATTCTACCTACCTGGGCTCAAATACAGATTGTCCTCATTGATTTCTTTGTTTGCTTGGGTTTCCCCCCTCCGTATGATAAAGTCTTGAGAGTGGAGACACAGATTTATTCATGTACACATGTGCGCACGCTTGCACTAACTCTCTCTCTCTCTCTCTATCTCTCTCTCTCTTTCTCTCTCTCTCTCTCTCTCTCTCTTTCTCTCTCTCTTTCTCGCTGTCTCTCTCTCTCTCTCTTCCTCTCTCTCCAGGGTCTCCTGGCTGTTGTGGCCATCTAGTTTAAGGGATATTAGAGTTTGTAGCTGGTTTAAGGCAAATTATAGCCTGAATTAATATCTTTAGATACTTTTCCAACAAAGGTTGTATTATTGTGTTTAACAATTCATAAAAACATGCCACATAGCATGAGTGTTTTTAATGATTAATTTTCGGTACTGAACAGCTAGCAAATATTTGGCTAGAATTACCTGTGCTTAGATGCTGTGCAATTGAAAGAAAATTCTCCTGTGGATGTGCTATTTATAACACTACTTTAAAATATTATCTTGTTCAAATGCAGCATCTCATTAGGAGTTAAGTCCTAGAACTACCTGACCCTCCCCCCAAAAAAGTACTCCTTTAAAATAACATGTTGTCATGGTAGTGTGAAAATGTTAAGGTGCTATTGTCCCTCTATGAAATGAGCACACTACCACAATGACTTCAACTTCTGTGGTGAGAAATCACAAGTCACGCCACAAGTCACTCTCCGGAGTTGAGAAGCCCTCATCAGATGGTGGAACAGATCACTGTTTTCTTAAAGCTTTAAGGTAAAATATTACATGACAGAGCACAAGAAAACATGGGACTTTAAAAAAGCAAATGGATGAAATCTGTCATTTCAAAAAAAACCCCAACATTGTAAAGGACTCTTCATTTTTAAAGGAAAATAATGGAGAAGAAATGTCGGGCACTCTGGTTTTCCTGAATGGATTTTAGCTCATATGCATCACAAGCCATTTTTTAGGAAAATCAAATTTTCACACATTTATAGAAATAATTTGCTTCAGATCTGCAATGAAGGCTTGAAGCCACATGTGTTTTGGGAGCTGCCAATCCAGGATAACGTCTAGAGTATCTTTTTTTTTTTCTTTTAATACCTAAATTAGATCTATGTGGAGTGTGGAAACAGCAGATAACTGGCAATGTAGAATTGGCAGAAGGGAAAGAAAAAAGAAGAAAAAAAAAGGAACTTTCTTTAACCACTGCCCCTCCCCCCAAAGTAAAATGACTGTATTGTGCTTTTATCGACAGAGTTACATGCAGCAGTGAATGCTTGAATCATTTCAGAGATAATGAGACATTATGTGTCTTGGTTCACTATTTAAAAATATAAAACCAACAATTACAGATGGAAACTATTCATTTGGAGATTTAAGGATGGGAAAAAAAGCAAAAAAAAAAAAAAAAACAACCCATAGTCTGAGCATACTGTAGATAATTTAGCCCATGCAGTTCTGATTTCAGATTCCAGAGTAAAGAGGTGGGTTCATTTACAGTGAAGAACATGCAGCAGGGAGAGTGTGCTGTGGGTTTGGGTTTGATTCTGACCCAGTCCCAGACTTGAGCCCCCTGGTCTGTGTGCACAAGAGGTCACAACTGCCACCTCCCCAGGTTTTAATTCTTACAGTAGCATCCAATAGCAAGAAAACCACTTGCAAAATAAATGGTGCATCAAATGGAGATTCATCTCACTAGACAAGCCAATGATTGGCAAGAAATATCTCTGGCAAGAAATGTCTCAAGTCTGGCTACAGAGACCTTAAAGCCATTCTGTTTGAATCATCTGAAGTCTGGGAGGGTGAGGTAGTCAACGTCTAATTATTGAACGTAAAGAATCCTTTTCTATGTATTTTAAGCACATTTTGTTGGAGGAAGCATTATTCTCAATGTGCTCATAATCTGAAAAAATTATATCTTCAGTGTTTAGTAGGCATAAAGTTAGTTTTATGCATGGAAATTAAAATGTTTGAGGCATTTGTCCTGAAATACATTTTTTAAGATTATCAATTTAGACTGTAGAGTTGCAAAATCTTAGACAAAGATAATAAACTTCTGAGTATTTCTGTTCAGAATGAAAAAAAAATTCAATAAATTTAAAAAAACAGTATATTTTTATGGGTTAAAATGTTCACCTAAGCAAAGGTAAACTTCCAGTTAATAGTAGTAATACTAATACCAGTGTTATAAAAGTTTTATAACTCAATTCAAGTATGAGAATATATGCCCTTTAAAAACATTAAGCTGTTATTTTTATCAAAAACCACTCACTTTATTCTAATACTTATGAAAACAAATTTTGCAGTTTTTTAATGGTTATCTATTAATTGAGGGATTCGCTTCTACTTCATAGAAAGCATCAATTAATACCTTAAAACATTAACCTTTGTTTTACATTTTTCTCCAAAGAAAATGTGTTATTTAGAAAACAAACATTGTTGCCTTGTGATCAGGGTTATTTTTTTTCAAATGAGCCAACACAACGGAATAAAATATACGATCTGAGTGGCTGAGGCTGACTCACTTCCTGTTTCAATAACAAAAATGTCATCAGCTAGACTCCAACCAGCACAGTTTGTCACTGTGTTTGTGGCTTTATTTGTACTTGTTGCCAAAGGTTCTTAGGGAAAATACACTCATCATTTTCATACCAGAAAGGAGACTCTCAGTGAGCAGATTTGGCTACGGCTGTTGCCTTGTATATTATTTATGTTATAACCAATGCTTTCTTAATGCAGGGAGAATGCTTGTCTGGCTGCATAAAACTACTGGGAATTCACAGTTCACTCATGTCACCAAAGTGCTAACACCAGTGGTGGTTTTCCAAAGAGTGAGCAGTATGCTCAAGTGGCAAGGTAAAACATCACAGCTGAGAATCAAAGGCCTAAATGTTTGCCTGCCTTATCTAAGAGACTATTGGATCTTGGACTTTCATTTAACATCTACAGATGATAGTATTGAATAAGATGATCTCTATGTTTTCTTCTAATAAAAAATTCCAAGATTCTTTTCCTAGAATCATGAAACTCAGTTGTCATTCTTTGCTTGGTCAGTGTATAATGTTCCCTGAATTTAGAACTTGATCCCCTATCGATTCACTGGTCTGATTTTAAATGATTCATCTGCATGAGTCATTGCCACATGACTCCAGGATTGGATGGCTATCTACTGCATTGGTACTACCTTTTTTTGCAAATTGCAGTAGCTCAGCTGCTAAAGATTCCAGACTGTGCGTGCCCCTGGTCACATCAGCTGCAAGACCGCATTCAGGGCTTGCAAGACACACCTGGAGGGCTTGGGAAGAAGAGGATCCAGGTATCTAATTGGACTCCCTAAATGCCATTCCAGGCTGTCTTTGAGGTTTACGTGGTTTAGGACAGATTCTCAGGAGACAGAGAGGCATTTCAGGAATCCTCCAGATCTTACCTGAGGAAAGCCACTCTGGTGACTCATCAGGTGTGACATTCCCCTTAGAGTCAGAATGAAACAACATCCTATTCAAGAGAAGAGGGACTTTCCTGCAGCTGATGGGGAAACTTAGACAAAATCCAAGTCATTCTTTTGCCCAGTTTTAGAAATCTCCATGCCTGTATGGAAGCATATGGATCTTAATGATTTCTCTTTCAAAATCCTTGTAGAGAATGACATTCTGGCCATGTTTCTCCCTCAAATGTGTCTTAAAAATTCATCAGAGTCTAACTATAAAGGCACCACCCAGTTGTAATAATTAGCATCTTATTTGCATTCAGTTTGATTCCAAGTTCTACATAAGTGTCTAATCTGGTGATATGCATTGTGTAATTGCTAAGTAAATATTTGCCATCCGTTACAAAGAATGAATAAAATGGGCATGGCTGTTTTCCTGTCCTTGTAACCCAGGGTTTTATTCTTCATGAGTAGTGTGTGACTATAGTCAAATCAGTGGCAGCCATAACCATCAGCCTTGCATCATGGTATTATGTTCCTGTGACTCCCTTATTGATAACTGGGCATCCACTTTGGACTCAGTTACAAAAACATTATGGAAGACTATGCTGCTATGTATCTACCAAAAATGATGGGGATGCCCTGTTTTCTATAAAGCTTGACATTCCTGAGGAAGAGGGTTGCAGCTATTGAAAAAAATACCATCCTCAGGAAATGAGTCCGCAACCTTGTCCATGGCCATGGACAATCAGTCACAACCTGGGGATACTGAAAAGTGTTTGAACCAATGCCAGGGTTTCAACCAATTCAAGAGTGACTTGGTCCCTCCCTAGCAGTCAGAAGCAATTTGGGTCTATAGGTCCCATGGATAACAGGAAATATCCAAAGTCTACTCTTGCATTGCTTTGGTTTACCAAGAGTTTATGGGCTGAGTATCAACTGGTGCTGGTCATTTCCAGTTTTGCCCAAAAGAAACCAACAGTTCAATCATGTAATAGTCTCTAGCTCCTCCTTCCCCTTTAGGCCTTCTCCCTGACAGTCTTTGCTCCCAGAAATAGTCCTCCTACCATAGATTGATTGATGACTGCAGGCTACTTTCACTTCCCATTTTAAGATTTTAAAATTCCCCAGTCTAGATTCTCACTTTAGAATCTTTGCTGTAAGCTTCTGATCCTCAAATCCTTCTAGAGCCTTAACCCCATTACTCTGAGATCACCTGTAAATACAAACTGCAGTGTATCCTTCCCAGTCTGGAACAGACTAGCTGTTCCTAGACACAGCTCCACTTCTTCCCTTTTGTGTATTTCTTGCAAGAACTGTGCCCCCACTGCCTTTGCCGACTGAGGCCTTTTCCTCACCCCAGAGCCCTACCATGCCTCTCCCAGCTACCTCTTTCCAGCCATCCCCTATCTGATAGACCTCTTCCCCCTTGGCCTGTTAGCAGCACCTGAGTCTGTACTGTTTGAGAATGATCTTGTGATCTCTATTTTGAGCTGCACAATTGTCTTTGGATATGGGTCCCCAACATAACTGTTTCCCTGCAGCCCAGTTCACTCATAGATCCATGGCTTGGCAGAGAGAGCTCTCAGGCTGAGTGACCATGGACCAGCCTGCGTCTCTGTACCTCAGTTTCCTCCTCTGTAGGAGGAGAACACCAAAACTGACCTCATGGAAACCTTGTGAGGAGAGAAGGAGAAGATGAACGTAAAGGACCTGGTAGGAGTTGACATACGACAGAAACTCAGGAATCACCTCCTACTGACACCTGAAGATCACAAGAGCAATTGGCTCATTAGCTTTCCCAGGGAAGGCATTTCTGCTCCATGTACTATTATTGGTATCTCTGATTTGGGGTTCTGAACTTGTGTGCTTCACAGGGGCTTCAAGTCCCCTGTGTCACTCAATAGTGACAAACCAAAATAAAAGATCTTGGCAAATGATTAGCAGCCATTCCTGCTGCTGTGGTCATAAACCCTGTTGCTATTTTAGGGCCAGTATTGTTCAAGCTGGATTTAGTTTTCCTTTGCTGTCTATTTTGGCGTTGACTTGCTCTAAAAGGGCAGGCTGCACATGGTGTGTCAAGCCAGTGGCTTGTCTGTGGTCTTTGTCCAAGTTTACTCAGTGAGGAGATCAGCAATGGGAAAAATAAAAGAACCTGAAAAAAAATCACCTTTCATTCAGTCTTTTTTAAAATATATTTTTAAACAAAGAGATGTCTTAGAAAGTGTTTTGCTTCTACTTGTAAAGCCAGAGGAAATAAGATTTATGTAGTAATGTGAATTATTGGAAGAAGAGAGAAGGAGTGAAGATCTTTCTACAATGTCTCTCTCTACATATACAGATCTCTTGCTCTCTTTATATATATGCAAGTTTTTCTGTGTGTGTGCACGTGTGTTTACCCATGTATGTCTGTATACGTATATGTAACATGTGTGCCTATGTTTGTGTATGTCTGTATTTGTGCATGTGGATGCATGTAGTTCTTAATCTGCTCATCTGTTTTCTGAATAGGATGAATTTTTGAACCCCAGAAAAAAAAGTGTTTTCTTAAACTTATGAAAGAAATCTGTCAATACAGCTTAACCACAATGTAAATTGGGGGGATTAACATCTTGTAAGTATTTTAGGTTATTTTTTTCAAGTACTGTTTACCAATTCTGAAATTCCCTGTCATGCAGCTATTGGCACCTACCATCCTGTAATAGGACAGGAAAAACATCACATTTTATTTGTACTTCTTCTTTATCAAACTGTGTCAATAGAGTGAGCTTGACAAGTGACAGTTTGCCTTTTTACTGCAGAGGGTCTGTTGTGGTTCAGCATCTAGTGCTTCTGTTCCTAAGAACCTTAGCATGGGATTATGTGGTAAACCAGGGACTGACATGAGGAGCTTTGGCTGTGTGATGCACCTGGACACCACATGTTAAGCTAACAATGACCCTTCCTACTCTCAAGGGTTGGAGTACTTTTTATTGGCCATTCTGAAGGGAAAAACAGTGTCATTCCCCATTTCAGGACAGGTCAACCTAGTGAGAACAGTGGCAGGATGGTAGGTGTGACAATTATTCTAGGTGTCATTGGCCATGGCCCTAAGAAAACAAAGGAATATGTTGTAGGTTACAACTGAAAAGGTTTGAATCATTATCAGAATCCATCAGTGACACATGCCATGGCTAACTGGGTTTACAGGAAACACATTCCCAGGTGAAAAAACCTTTGGCACTCAGTCCAGACTTTCAGTTCAGAGGACACTGAGTTCCCAGTACAGGGGAGTGGAAGGTGATGTCATCCAAAAGATATTGCCTTGCTTCCAAATTAGTAAGGGTGTTCAAAGTTCTCTAGTACCCACACACAGATGAAAAATGCGTCTCTGAATAGCTATGAGCAGCTTTTTGACAAACAGATGTTCCAGAAAAACCTCATGTATATAGTTTCCTTTAGAGAATGCTCCATGGATTCAACATGTACATTGCAAGCCTATGTTCACTTAAAATTTTCCCAGAAGATATCGTTAGGAGTGAAAAATCCAAAATTAGCTCTAGGCCAAAAGTGAATAATTTTGACAGTCACTCTAAGATGGTTTATATTTTTGGAACCATATATGGGTGAAAGTAACGATTTCAACAAGGGGGAAGAAGGAGGGGAGGGGGAACTTTTAGCACACAACAGAAAAAAAAAATGCGTTAACTTTCACATGTGAAAGAGGCCGAATTCTCAAGACTTGCTAAATGAAACTCCAGGTAGTTTTTAAATTCGCTTTCACTAAAAGTTTATTTGAAATGCTTTATCAACTTTCAGGGCTAAACCACTAAACATTGCTTCCACTAATTAATATTTAACAGTTGGCTAGCATTTCTCTTCTGCATGTGTTCCCTTTTCATAACTAAAAACTAGTCAAAATTTAATTGAATTTTGATGATAATCTTAATAGCATCATTCTCTACATTTACTCCTTAAAGCAATTTCATTTTTGCAAATTGCTTTTGCATTCTTTATAGCTAGTTACATAACTTATTTTGCTCAAAGAGTAAATTAAATACTTACTGATGTAAAGTTGTTTTGCTTTTTCAGAGTAAACACAAATATGTCAACAAATGCATAGAAAAACATATCATTTCGACAGGATTCATCAGTGTTCATTATTAAGTATCTCTTAGTACTATTTCTAGCAGGGTACATAAGCCTTCCTCATAGTTCTGGGAATGGGCATTGGAATAAAGTACTAAATTATGGCTTTTCCAGGCATGCACTGAATCTAATCACCTGTTAGCTGACACCCCTTACACCTCAGAAGCTGATGAGCATCCAGATGGGGCTCCAAATTTAGAATTTTGAATTATATCCTAGGGGTCTTGGGCATTTAAAAATCACTTTGCAAGTCTCATCAATTTTAGAACTTTCCAAAGTGGAACAGCAGCCAAGAGGAGCAAACTTAAGCAAACACCCTCTTTATAAGAAACTGAAATTCTCAGAGAGAAAATACTAATAAGTGGAAGCAATAGAGGAGTGAAAGTGAAGAATGGCCCTAGGAGAGAGTTGTTACTATTACTACTGTGAAAGACATTTTAAAAAAATTCTCTAAAGCGGTAATGTGTTCGGGGGTTTGTTTCCCAGTGGGTAACTCTTTAGCAGGGCTGGGTTGAAAGTCATAGCTCTAAAGAGCATAAGTACAGCTGTGAACTTGGACATGCCCCTGAGGATGTGATCCACCTCAGAGACTCAACTACTATGTAATTTGGGGTGCGGGGTTCATTGCACCACTCAGCAGCCAGCTGCTATGTCTTTGTTATCAGTTTTGTTGAATGTCAAAAATCACCTATTTGGAGAGAGGGGTGAGCTCTGAGTGGTTAGGAATCAGTTCCCTAAGGCTCATCATCCTCTCACTTAGAACAGCTTCTTGTCTGTGGGAAAGGAAGCCTTTAATACACTGATGATGGCATAGGGAGGCACCGCAGGAAATGCTGTGGCCCAAAGTTCCAATGGAAACCTGGGGGATTTTGGCCTTCAAGCAGCCCCGCCATGGTTACCACTCTCTGAACTTGGCCACTAGAAGTGTCTTCCTGCATGCACCTCCACCTCTAGGCCTTAGCTTATCTTTCAGCTGACTATCCTCAATTGGGGTGACCTTCCCACCAGGACACCACTCATCAGAAATGATGCCCTCTCATCTCCAGGTGTCACATGTACGCTCTTCCTAAGGACACCATGCATTTCCTACTCTAAACCATCTGTGGCTCAGGTTGGAGCTGGCAACACACCCACTGGTTGGCTGAGTAAAGTCCTAGTTAAAAATGTACAACTAACAGACTTAAAAAAAAAAAATCCTAGGAATCTGACTTTTTTTCTTACTGTAAAAATAACTAGAGTTCAAATCCAAGTCACAAAGGCCAATGGTTTGGACCTTCTCAGTGATTATGTACTTTTAACAACAAGATTCACTTGTTGATGTAAATGATAATTGGAAGCATGTAGAAAAATATCATCACTTTTTCTTAGCCCAGGAGGAAAGAAAAAGCCATTCACATTGATTTATCAGGAAATATGCATTGAGAATTTTTAAATAAGCAAAAGTCACAGAAATTTGGGAAGTCTGAGAACATGAGCAACTCTGGGGCAGCTTCTCAATGCAGGCAACTATTTTTTAAGACAGTAAACATGTAAGTATTTATGATATGCATGGTCTCTTGGTAAATGCTGTTAATAAAAACAAAGTTACATTTGGTCCCTCTTCTCAGGGAAACTGCAGATTGAGGTAATGGCATGAAGTTAGATCCTACAGGACACTTGACTATGGTAGGCCATGGTTCTGCCAGTTAACACTGTCATTTCCTTGTGCAGTCACATGGCCATTATGTAGCTGATTATTAGGATACACATAGAATCCTCTAAACCTTTGGTACTGTGTCCACTGTGTTCATACATACCTCTCTAATACTAGCACTTCTTATTTCTGCAATAATTCTCTACCAACACCCTGTATCACTTTAGGAGGGCTGAACAGCATTACAACAGGAGGGATCTAATTCAAGAAAGTTATCTTTCTCCAAATTCTGACCTAGTTGAAGCGCTACCTTGTAGTATGTATTCAGATTCCTCAAGTGAAATGTACTGCTGCATGTTATAATAAATTCACTTGCAGAAATTAATTTAAAAAAAAACCTGTTTCTCACCAAATCTAAAACTTAGAGATATAAGAACCAGCATTCTTACATCTTTTTCAGAAGTCCTGGGGACTTGAGTTCTTCATTGACAAAGGGGACTGATACTGGCTTATCATTTTCAGAGGCGGTTGGGTGATCATACCTGCTTCAGGAATTACACAGGCATAGACCTCTCCTGCCCACGATGATGCAGAGCACTACAAAAAGTCATTTTATTCATATTTTAGACGACAATGAAAAGGGTTTCATAAGCACTTAAAATCCAGTGTGCTGGGCTGCTTTCCATGTTGCTGGCTAATCATCTTCATTCGAGGGTTAGTGCTGATATCAAAATAATATCCCCCACAGCATCGATCTTCTCCCACCACCTTTCATGATCATAGGCAACCCCACTGGCAATAGTGCTGGGTCTGTGGGTGGGTGGCTAGAGGACAGGCTGTGCAGAGTCCTCCAGTTCACACAGGCAAGGCTGGGTTTTTCATTGTGTTCTGTGACTTCTCTTTCAAGAGCATCTATTACTGGACTGGCAGGCCTCCTTTACATAACCCTTCATTCTGCATTTATATCCTCCTGGTCCTCTAATAGGATAAAAAGGAAGAAAGGAGGATAACAGGAACAAAATTTGCTTTTGAATATAGTGGCCTAGTCTTCTCATGGGGTTCTTACGGGTCCATCTTTCTTCTCTACCCTACCTTCAACTCTCGGTGACCTGTTTCTCAATGGAGTGTGGACATCCGGGATGATGGGTGCAGGCTGCCAGAGATAACCTACTGCAGGAATAATACACTTAATTGTGACCAAGCTCTGGCTGTACCACCCAACTTTATTGGTTTTAGTGGGTTTTAGAACAGACTGGAATTTGCTTACTTTCTTAAAGTCTCTGTGGTTCAGACAGTGTAATATGCTTCAGTTCTTCTGGCCTCTGGGGAAAACCTATACCCACTTGAATTAAATAAAAGAAAACTACCCTTCAACATAATCCTAAATGAGAAGTAAGAGGCATATATTCACGTTTCAGACATGGTTGGGAACATAGCCACACATTCTGCTGTCATCTTTCCTTTAAAGTATGGAGCCTAGTTCCCTCCATTTGTGTGTAGGCTGGGCTCTGTGACTCCTTCTAGTGAGTAGAAAGAGATAAAGTGCTTACAGGTGTGTGTTGGACCTGCCTAGAAGCATATGATTTCTCCTTTTATTACAGGCTCAGAATTACTCACTCTGGGGGAGGTCAGCTGCCATACTGGGAGGACACTCAAGCAGCCCCAAGAATGGAGGCCTCTGACAGAGCCACATGAGATGTCTGCGGTGAGTTGGTGAGTCCAGCAGCCCCAGGCGAGCCTTTGGAGAACTGTGATCTCATCCAGCATTTTGTGCTCAATCTCGGGAGAGATCCTGAGTCTGCCTCTTTTCCCAGCTGAGCTGCACTGGGAATTCCTGCAATCTATGGGCATTCTTGACCCATAGAAACTGTGAGATCATATAACTTTTCTGTTTTAAGCCACACTAAATTTTGAGGTAGTTTGTTACAGATGGGAAAAGCTGATGCTATTGAAAGACAGAGCTGTAAATGGAAATCCTAGGAATTTATTCTCATTGTCTTGACAGTGCATGTTTAGATTTTTGGAAGGACATGCACATGCATATATCATGTATTGACTGAAGTTAGTATTGTGTGAAAACCTGAGGGTATGTGTTTCTGAAGGTTATTTCATCTCTCCATTTTCTTGTTAGTCTCATCACTATGTTTGCATTTCCAACAAGAGAGACATACGTTTTTCAGGCAGTAATCACAGACACCATGTATCCTATGTGGTTGAGGGCCAAAAGAAATATAGTAGTACCTTTCTAGCCATAAACAATAACAGAAAAATGGGGACCATTTTGCATGAAGGAATTCAGAGAAGTACAGGAATCACCTTTTAAAAATATAATTCAGCCAAATATTTTTATTCAGTAGGAATGAAAATGTCTTGTAATTCTTGACTTTTTTTTTTTCTCATTTCTCATTTCTCTCCACCTTTGGGTGATCCTCATTGTTTCTAATTCTGTGTTGTTTAGATCATTTTAGCAGATGGTAACCAACTACCAGACAGATCTCAAATTAATAGCAAATAGTAAGATTTCCTTGGAGGCATTTTGCCAAGCCCCCTCAACCTCAAACTGATGACTCTGAATGTATGTTGGGTGTGGGATGGGGAGGGATGGATGGAGGTTTCTGGGTAATGCAAGATATTTTAGAACTCGGTTTTTAAAAACATTACATGATAATTCTTGTCCAGTATAGAAAAAATTAAAAATTTAGATGAGCCAAGGGAAGATAATACAAATTACAATCACACAAGCTAAAGATAATTGATATCAAGATGTCAAGCTGGTCATGGAGAGGAGCACCTGGTTGAGGGCAGGTCAGGTGGAACTCCTGGGACTTGAGGCTGCCTGGGGAAGGAGGAGCACCAGACCTTTCTCTAATAGACAACATGATGTATAGAACTAGTGGAAACTCTGAGCACTTGCTAACATTTCACTGCATATAGCCATCTAAGTTTTCATCTATGTATTGTGTATTTACTTCAGCAGATAACTTTAGCCTATCAAGATAGAATAATGCCCACCATACTGTTTGACAATCAGCTTTATTTCCTTTAAGAATACATTACATGGGGCTGGGGATGTGGCTCAAGCGGTAGCGTGCTCGCCTGGCATGCATGCGTCCGGGGTTCGATCCTCAGCACCACATACAAACAAAGATGTTGTGTCAGCCAAAAACTAAAAAAGAAATAAATATTAAAATTCTCTCTCTTTCTCTTTAAAAACAAAACAAAACAAAAGAATACATTACATGGGCTAGGGTTGTGGCTCAGTAGTAGAGTGCTTGCCTAGCATGTGGGAGGCACTGGGTTCGATTCTCAGCACTATATATAAATAAATAAAATAAAGATCCATTGATAATTTAAAAAAAACTTTTAAAAATAAATTATATATTTTTCTGTATTAGTGAATAAATATCTGTTTAATTACAAGGGCCACATAATAAACCACTGTATAAATGAGTACTCAGTCTATAATAAGTATTCCCATTGCTAATAGGAGGAAAGCAGAGATTAGAAATGCTGGATTATAGGACGTGCTTTTTGAGGCTTTTGATATATTTTGTCCAGTTACCTTCAAAAAATCTATGTTGATCTGCACTCACATTGCCTGTGTTTTGAAGTGGACATACAACTCTAATTTTATCAATCTTTCAGCACTCTTTGTTTGTTCCACATTTTAAGCAATTGCAAGCGCACACATCACAGTGGTCCTCCAAACAACGCAACATCATCTTGACTCATTGGTTAGACAGAAATTCTACTGCTTTGGGATTAAAAGAGCTTCTCCTCTTATCTGTTCTTTTGCCCATTTTATCTGTGAAGGAAAACTCGGCTTAGAGAAGTTAGATAAATCTTTCCCAAATCTGAATCCAAGCTTAAGGTGATTGACTCCCAACCCCAGGAGCCTGACTTCTATGCCCCATTGTGTCTGGTCTCTCATATGTTCCTATCTCCTCCCCACCTGCCCAAGATACATCAGGAGCTTCCAGTATGAGCCCTGGCCCCCTGGCCCCTATTATTATGCAAGCTTCAACCATTTCCCTTGATCCTATTGGACAGGTTCACTTGAAACACTGTATATTTCAAAGCAGCTAGAAGATTTTGAATAGTTTCAACACAAAATGACAAATGCTTCAGATGATAGATATATTATCATGATTTGATCTGTACTCATTGTATACATGTATTAAAAGATCACATGCTCCCTCATAAATATGTACAATTATCATATGTTAATTAAAGAAAATAAAATTAAGAAGTTAAAAAAAACCCACTATAATTAGATTTACTTAAATTTTTTTTTGTTAGTTGTAGTTGGACACAATACCTTTATTTTATTTACTTATTTTTATGTCGTGCTGAGGATCAAACCCAGCACCTCCCATGTGCTAGGAGAGCGCTGTACTGCTGAGCCATAACCCCAGCCCTGATTAGATTTACTTTTAATGCATAGAATATTAGAGGCTTCTGAAGGCAAATACTCTTCAATCTTGTAGACATTAAACACAGATATTTTTTGATATGGATTTTGGTATAACATATCTATGATACACATGGATGTTCTATGAGAAAGAAATCCCTGGTAACTAGGCCTTTTCTGTTGCTGTGACAGGGTCACACATGCTACGAATGAATAGAAGTGTTCTCTTTGTTTTCTTTTCTGGCTCTGCAAACATGCTGGGGGTGGGGGGATGGGGAGCCTCTTTCAAAAGAATCTACTACTCTGGTTTTTGGTATTTGTGTCTTCACTTCCATGCAGTGTTAGTCACGTAGTAAAAGGCACATCTGTGTAGGGGCTTGAGCATCTGCCAGCTAACGCACTCAGACAATTTAAATGACTTCACGTTATTCCACTTTCAGGATGTAGCCCCAAACTGTCACGGCTGGGACAAGAAGGAAAACCCGACCCTGCGGCAGATGACTTTGACAGCGATGCCTCACAAGGACGTGTGCCTGCAGAATTAAAACAGGGTTATGTTGACACTTTCTAGGCATAGTTCCTACCTGTTACCTTCACTTGTTTTTTTTTTTTTTTCCTTCCAAATCTCCAAGTTTCTTTAAGAGATCCCAGGAAGTGGGATATTACCAGTGGCATGGGGAGTCATGGAAGTTAAGGAAGGAGTTGGCTGCACACCTGTGTTCTCCATGTTTTTGCTGCTACAGCATCCTGGTCACTACTGCTAAGATCACTGGTCTGGATGCTGTGTCCCTCCAAAATTTACATGTTGAAATGTTACCACTAAGGTGGTGGTTTTAGGAAGTGGGGACTATGGGAGGTGGTTAAGTCCAGGGTGGAACCCTCATGAATGGAGTTACTTTTCTTATAAAAGAGGCCACAGGGAGCTGCTTCACCCCTTCTGCCATGTGGGTGAAACAGAGTAGGTGCCATCTATGAAATAGGAAGTGAGCTTTCCCCAGACCCAGCATCTGCCAGCACCTGAACCTTGGGCTGCCAGTCTGAAGAACTGTGAGAAATAAATTCCTATTGTTCATAAACTCCTTGTTTTATGGTATTGTGTGATATTGGACTAAATGGGATAACACAGTGTGTAATATGTTAAACGCACTCCCCCACACACAATTTCATAACTTAAAACAGTTCTATTTTTTTCTTATGATTTCATGGATCTGGTACTTGGGAAAGGCGCATGTGTATGGTTCTTAATTGGGAATCTCTCATGTAATTGCAGTCAGATGTCAGCCAGGGCTGGTGTTCAAGATGGCTCAGTCATATGGCAAACATTTGGTGCTGTATGATGGCTGAGAGCTTAGCTGTGTCTGTCAACTGGAGCACCTGTGGTGGTGACCTTCCAGAATGCCAGTGTCAGGGTTGCTGGGCTGATTACATGCAGTTAGCTCGCTTGCATTCTGTCCTCAAGCAAGTCCCCTACAGTCTGTACCACCTTCTCTGACTGCTGTGGTTTAGATATGAGGTGTCCCCCCAGAGCTCCTGTCGAAATGCAGGAATATTCAGTAGTAAAATGATCTGTGAGATTGTGAGAGCTGTAACCTGATCAGTCCTTTCTAATTTGAATGAACTGACTGAGTGGACAGCAGGTGGGGTGTGACTGGAGGTGGTCAGTCACTGGGTAGAAGCCCCAGGAGGTGCATCTTCCCTGCAGCCTCTTCCTACTTCCTCTCTCTGCTGCTTGACCCCATCACAAACTGAGCAGCTTTCCTCTGCTAGGCCCTTTCTCCTCCATGTGCTGCTTCACTTTGGGCCTGGTGGGAAATGGAGCTGGCCATCTATGGACTGAGGCCTGTGCTACTGTGAGCTAAGTAAACTTTTCCTTCTCTAAGTTTCTCTTGTGGGGTATTTTAGTCACAGCAGTGAAAAAGCTGACTGAAACACGGACCCAACTTCAGATGTCTTGCAGAGTCATGTCCAGCATAATCTGTTAGTTGAAGCAATTGCACATTCAGCTAGGGTCAACGAGAAAAATCTTGGATCCCACCCACCTCACAGTGGAAGAAATGCTAAATAATCGGGCAATATATTTTTGAAATGGCCCAATTAATACCATGTTATGCACTTTACCCTCAAATTAAATGGTGTGGCTTTTGAAGTCAACAGATTGACACCAAGGTGCGAACTATGAGCTCATGGTTGAATATAAAGCACTTATTATTTCTGTTTCCAGTGAGCATATACTAAAGCTCCAGAAGTTAATGACTTACCCAGTATTCCAGGATGGGTGATCTTCCTCCTCTATAAAGTGACCATCACTTCTACTCACATGAATTGTTTGGACACTATTATCCTTACAATTTTATCAAGTATTTGCTACAGTGAGGTTGTCCAAGAGAGCTGCATAGCAGCACTCAAATAATCAGGCATTGTTATTATTATTAGCAATGGGAATGGTCCACTCAGATCTGTCTAAGTGGCAGGTGCTACATCTTGATGTGGCACGCAGGTCAGGTGGGGGATCAGTAATTATAATTAAGCTTTATGCAGGATGTTTCTGACTGCCAACATAAACGCATCTCCCCATAGATTAGCTTGCGAGAAAGTTTCAATTATGGACCTAGATTCATTTTCTATTGGAAGATAAACACTGAAGTAGGATTTCCTGCTGAAGTACACTTTTCTAGACTGTGTCTTATGCCTCAGCTTATGAGTATCTCACCACTAGAGGTTCATTTATTTGTTCAGTTGTACTTTTAAGTTTTTGATGTTAGCTTTTTAAAAATCTTATTTCTATTGCTTGAATGTATGCATATCAAAAAATTTACTATCAACTATTTCAGTTGTACTGCTCACTGGTGTCAAACTTATCTATGGTGCGGAGCGACCATCACTACCGTCTACCCCATCACCTTTCTCATCTTGCAGAACTGAAACTCTGTACCTATTAAGCAATATACCCTTGCTTCTCCCTCCACCCAACCCCTGGCAACACCATTCTATTTTCTCTGATTTTGAACTACCCTATATAACTCATTTCAGTGAAATCATACAGCATTTGTCTTTTGTGAGACGTTTGTTTTATTTACTGTAATGTTTTTCACTTACTATTCTGTTCCCTTTCTTTTGAAGATTGAGTAATATTTCTTTATGTGTAGTCCCACATTTTGCTTATCCATGCCTCCTTCAGGGGGGCACTTGCACCCTTGGGCTATTGTAAATAACATTGCTGTGAACCTGGGTGTTCAGCACCTCTTCAAGACCCTGCTTTCAATTCTTTTGTGTATGTACCCAGAAGTAGAGTTTCTGCATTTAACATAATCCTATGCTTAATTTTCCGAGGAACTGCCATTGTGCTTTCTACAGTGGCTATGCCATTTTACACTCCACAGGACATAAGAGTTCCAGTTTCTCCATATTCTCACACAAACGTGAGTTTTACAGGAGGAAGCAGCTTGCCTGTCCTCTATTCTCTGGTACCTTAATTTCACCAGCACATTTCACACTGTTTTCTTTTGAGAAGAAAAAGCCCTCAGTCTGTCTCTGAAGAATCCTGTTTTCAAGGAAGCACATAAGAAAAAAAAAAAAAAGCTCAAATAAGCCAGAGGGGAAATGCACCTTGGACAGACTTCTGACCTGAGTGAAGTGCACACCTATTTTGTTATTAAGCATAGTCCTACCTTTCAGCCAAGCTTCCTCACCAGCTAAAACAACACGCCGACTGTGGACACTCTGACATAGTGTCCCATTCTGAATGTCCCCTCCTATCACCAGACAGGAATGAGGATAAAGCCTGCAGTGTGATCCCTGTAATCCAACCTCCTTGATGCTAAATCCTCGGGAACTTAATTATTTACCAGCTCCGTTTGCCACTGACCTCAAGGTTTCTGTAAATAAAAAGTAATTGCTTCCCACAGAAATTAGGGGATGTCTCCTGTAGAAATATCATAAGGTAACAGATTTCACTGCTCAGAAAAAGGATACAGATTAATGGAATTTTTCAGGTGGTCAGGGAATTAGACACCCATCCTTAGATCAACTCACTCTTACATGGAACCAGGACACAATATATTTTAGTCCCCAAAGGACCAGTATAGAAACATTCTAGAATTTATCAGGCATATTTTTTATGTAATTGCTTACATACTTTTTCATGATTAGTACCAACACTTCTCTTGGAGTGAAGAGTGTTTTCAAGTGCGTTTGTTTTCAGAATAAATCTATTTCATAGCCCATTATTATCCCTGAACAATATGTACTTCATAATTTGAAATTTAAATGTAGAAAGTAGCAAGGACCTTCGTGGACTGGTGGAACTGGACAGGTTTTGAGACTTGATGGAAGGTCAGAGAGAGATGGTCAAAGGTATTTAAGGTAAATGCTGGATTAATTCATCTCATGGTGATAAAAAGGCTGCCCTAACAGAAAGTTAACTGGATCTGTCTCTATTACTTCCAATTTTCTGAACATAATAAGATTATTGAACTTGAAGCTTTGTTGACAATGTACTAAGAAGAATTATTAATTGTATCTGCCTATATTTATATTATCTAGATATGTCATTATGTGAGTTCAAGGAAAATCTTTGCACTGAGGAGACCCCAAGTTCAATCAAAATGACTGTTATCTTGGAAACTTGACTCCATCATGGTATAAACTGTAAGAGCAACAACAGGATAGCAAGCAGGGCACCGCTCATTGGGAGGAATAAGCAGATGGAAAACAGTGATTTTGCACTTTTAGGGTTGATAGGAGTCAATTATGATGTAAGTATGCATAAGAACTTCTTTATCTTTGGAAGGCAGAGGCTGCTGTTAGTTTAACACAGAATTTTCTGCAATGCTGGTGTTCTCCCTGAATTCTCCAGTAAGCCTTGCTCAGAACAAGTAAGCCTCAGAAGTTGCAGCTCCAATCAGCATTTTGAACTCCCAGCATCAGCAACTCCCTGGAAGATGGAGAAAGTATTACAATGAGTGAGAGCCACAGCTTCTACACAGAGTTCCACTCTCAAAGGAGAACATCCTGAATAGCTCTGGTAATGCCTGGCCATAGCTTTTCAGGTGGGGAAATCATTTTGTCCTATGGGTTTAGCCTGGGTTTTCAGTAGCAAAGGCAAGAAATCATTCAAACGATGTTAAACAAACTGACGCTAAGGAGTTTGTATTGGAAGATACCAAACCTTAGGACAGGAAGCAGTGTCAGCACCTGAGGACTGGGGTCTGGGGCTAAGGATCTATCTAGTACAGGCACCTGCCTTCTTCAGCGTCCACGGGGTCTCTCTTTCTTCTGTGGGTGAAGCCACAGTTTTCACAACACGCAAAGTTCAGGAACTCAGCTTTTACTGACTAGAATTCTCCTCTCCTCTTTAAATTTCCAACTTCAACAAGAGCCCTGCTTTATTCCATAAAGGGGCGCGAGTGTGCATGTGAGTGTGCGTGTGTGTTTGTTCCAGGCAGTGCCAGGGACATAATAAGATTCATCAGATATTCTCATGATTATTGCTGTCTTTCCTTGTTCACACACAACAACCTTTAAGAAAATTCAATTTGGTGTAAGTTAGAAAAAGTTTTGATTTTGACCTGCACAAAGGATCTGAGACCTTATCATGGAAGCTGCTGGCAGCTGGGACGCCTTCTACACAGTGAGGCTTCTGTGATGAGAAATTCCCTGTCCTTGGGTACCAGGGTTGCAAGTCCCTGCCTTACATAATGCAACCCCATTTTTGCTGCTGAGGTTCAGGTCCTTCAAATTTTTGAAAATGCAAATCTGTAAGACCAGTTTGAAGCATTGTAGGGAGTGGGGATGTCACTGCAAATTCTGGGCAAGGAGGATAGGAACTTCCAGCTCAGAGCTTCCAGGGCTCCTGGGGCTGTCTGTGTTCTCCACGTGCAGGTGAGTGGCTGGTATTGTGTATGTGCCTGCTTCATTAATCCATGACAGATTGAGCGGAAACAACACTTTTTTTAAACCTTCCTAGTTTCTCTCTCAGCAAAATGACATTACTTTAAAAAAATTTTTTTTTGAGTACTAAGCATATGGAGTCTAATAAATTATATCTTTGAAAAGACAGGAGATTTTCATTATAAACCATTATACTTTTCATAAATGTTGGCACTTAGTAGTCCCACTTAAAATAACCATAAATCCTCAAGTTATTCCTATAAACTTACGTGGGCCAAAAAAATTATTTTTCTTTCAATTTTAGGATAAAGATCATATAACTAGATAACCATAAGACACTGGATTCCTGTCTAAAGGACAATGTTTTGATTTGACTCAACCATAGACCTGGTAGAGATCGTGCTGTCTGCAGATCCTGGGTCAACACGAGAGTTCATTTTCAATGAAATGCTGCAATGATTCCCTTTGAAATGTATCATTTTAAATGCTACTGTGGGGGATTTGTTAAATAAAAGTTTTACAACATATATGAAAAAAATATAATTTATTTTCCTCATGGATAATTTTGGGAGCCTTCCCCAACAATGCATTGGAATCCTGTAACATATGAATGCTAATATGTCTTTGTAAATCAGCTTCCTTTCTGAATGATCACAATGGAACACACAGGCACGCAGAGTAAGGAAGCACATAAGTCAGCGGTATATTTAGTAGTATGACGAATGAGTTGACACATGCAGATAAATTGCTACAGAATCTTATTCTAAGCATGATATTAGCTTATGATATTTGGGAAGATGACCAGCTGTGCAATTTTGTGATGTCTTCAGCAACTTTGGTACTTTATAAAAATTTGCATGTATTTTATGAATTCCATTTAAAGGATCTAAGGATGACTTCCCTTCCTGAAGAATCCTTGCAGGTCACCTAGCTGTCAGTTTTGGAGACTGCCTTCTCTGATCTTTGGACTTGAGTCTGATAAGGAAAAATGTAAATTGACAAAATTAAATAAATATGTATGAAGCTTTTGTTTGCCTAAAAAGGGGAAGGGAAGCATTGTTTTCCTCTGCATATATCAGATTATCTCTGCCTCTGATAGATATGGAGTTATATGAATTCCTCCCATGCATCCTCATGCTCCTGGTATGTTATTTTTAAATTCATTGTGCATCTTTATTTTTTGAGAAGCAGCTTTGCTTCTTGATGTATTTGTGGTCCATTAAAATAAACACACTGTTTTGTTTAAGTTAAAAATTATAAGACCCTTAATTGTGCCATTAAGACTTAAAGAGAAAAAAATAACATTTCAATGGAGAATAATCATGTTGTGGGAATCACATGTAGCATCTGACTTTTTCTTCTGACAAATGAGCCTGGTGTTACTTGTCTTGGTAACAACACCATTTCTTTTGTGTGGCTTTTGTTTAAGGAGGAGGGATGTTACCCAGTGTTTGTTTAATCTGATTTGGTTTCTGGGATATTCTTCTCTTCTCTTCTCTTCATCAAGGGATGATGTCATACTGAGAGCTACCCTGATTAGATAGCTGGTCAAACGTGCAAGCTCAAGCAAAAGCCACAGCCCATGATCCTTGGAAGAAAGAGGTCTAGATGAAAAGGAAGGAGTCCTGGTGGTAAACCGTGCCATTGTCATGGGAGGAGAAATCAGGTCACAATGGAGCTCTTAGCCAATACTAAGAATTATCTCCTGTCTGTAATCCATGGGAGTTCTCATCAGTTCTAACTAAGAAAAGATTCTATGGCACTAAATAGCTCAAAGGAAAGACTTCTGTTCATTCTTCCAATATTGATTTCATTTCTCTAAATAGGACATGGAGATTTTTAGGAATAAAGTGTAACATTCTATTATCCTTATTTTCCCTTCATGTTTTCAATCTCTTTATCTCATGGATGCTCCCAGGAACAGCAGGGACATTTATGCAGACAGAAGATATAGCAGCTCAGATAAGTTTAGTGACCTCCTTTAGGCCACTGTACTGGCAAGGTACAGAATGTGGAGTTGGGCCTCTTTCATATGTTAATTATCTCTTCTCTAAGTGGTGCCTACTACAAATAATTAAAAAAAATATTCTCGACATGCATGGCAAGAAGAAAAGGTGATTTTGCTGCTGTTGTTGTAGATTAAGGAAGAAACTTTGAAAAGCATATGCTTATTATGTCTCACACAGTGGTCTTCAATGACTTTATAAATCTCTCTAGCCATTCTAGGATCCAGATCATAATTTTGCATTAATCCAATATTCCATATAAAAACAATCCAAATAGTCTTTTCTTTTTCCTTTTTTACTTTTAGATTTTTTTTGTGTTTGGATAGTTGTAGTTTTTTGTATGTAGATTTTTACAGTTCTCACCTGGGGATAAAATACTTCAAGAGTGAGTCTGAAATACAGGTTGACAAAGCTTAGTCAGTCCCCTTTACACCAAGGATATTTTCACTAGGTTTCTCTAATCTCTTGGAAGACATTTTGGCTCAAAGTCAAGCAATTTATTTTATTACTTCTGTGTAGGTGCAAGTTGAATATTTTATCTTTAAGACAGGTAATCTAGTCGAAACAATCCTGAATTTATCTTCAGTTAAAAGTTTCAGTTATAGAAATGTTGGGTGAAATGTCCTATACAAGCTATATAGCTATTGGTAAGCTATAAAATAACTTGAATATAATGTATTATTTTATGTGTTTATAGCTAGATTTTATTGCTATGATGGTGTTCTATCTCCAACCAATAGAAAATAACTTGAGAAAGGGAATCTGATTCGTGAGTATTCCTTTTCTTAGGCTTGCTGTGCAAACTCTGCTCCCTGTAATTGAGACCAGTCCTCCTGGGCCCTGTCTGGACTGGTTTGTCCAAAGCCCTGGAGTAAATACCCTGGCCATGAGGTAAAGAGGAAGGCGTTGGAGGAGGATGAGCATCTGTTGCTTGGGGGAAAGAAGAGATTGCAGAGCGTATGGCACAAGAGTTATGGAATTTAGACTGAGCAATTTGACATAAGTGACATTTCACCTACAGCTGCCTTAGAAAAGTTCAATTTACCTTAGATAAAGAATTTAAAGAATGCAGAGTGGCTATCAGAAAAGGTCCAAACCAGAGAAGCCTCTGGATCAGAATGCAGAAACTCCGAAGTCAGGCAAGGAGGAACTATTCAAAATCTTAAAACCTAAAAGAGATAATTTAATGATTGGAAAATTATGCCAATTCAAATACATCTGAACTGTGTAGATTTATAAAAATAGTCTTGTAAATTAATAGGGAGCTTCAAGGAAGGCTAACCTCACAAACCCTCCCAATGTCGGCCTGATGTTTGCTGGTGATCAAGCTGAAGTCCACAGATGTTCTAATATGCTGTCTACAACGTGCTACACACACAGAAATACACGTGTCTTGAGTTGTCATGACTTTTAAAAAACATGTCGTTCACACAGGGGATACTGTGTCTGGCTTTCTGAAGTCTGTAGAGAACCCACAGGGACACACGCTTGGTTTAATTCCTCTGCTGGGTCTCTTCTCTTCACTCCTGCTCCTCCATTACTTGGTGGTCACAGTTCTTGCTGGGGTTGATTAGCGTGGCTGGTTCAAGGCTTTGGCTCACGTTATGCACTGGCTGTGAAATGGCTTCCATTTTTCTACTGGTTCCCCCTGGGCTGCATAATTAAGTTCAACTTCTTCTGACTTAAAATTAGAGAATAGGCTGTTGATCTGGGTGGGGAACAATATAGAATATTTAAGGTGATATTCCAGCAGTGTGGTGGTCAGAAGTGGCCATTGCAATATTTCTCACTTGCCTCCAGTTTGGACATTTCTGTAAAGATCAGTAGAATTTGAAAGAGTTCTTGGGAAACACAACTTTCTGTGCCCTGATGACTCTGTGCATGGGTGGAGGCCCAGGCACCTATGATGGATTCATTCTCAAAGGTTTTCTGAGGATTGACTCCAGGGTTGTTGGAGACAGCATGCCTTGGCCCTGGTCCTGGCTAGCTTTGGCTTTAGATAGTGCTTTTCTGGAGGTGTCTCAAAACCTGTTAAAAATCAGATGAAAACCCCCAGGGCTCCACAATGATACCTCTGCTGTACATTTTGGTAGATTCCCTTAGGACCCTAACATACAGTTTAAGAACACATTAAACTAGCTGCTCCTTTCTGAACACAATAATGGGATGAGGAGAAAGGAAAGTTCATCAACAGTTGTATGTAATAATAGGATATTTTAAGAATATAGTAAAAGTCACTGTGGTTTGAGTTGCCTGCCAGAAAAGATGTGCACTCTTTGCCACTCTTAAAAAAAATTGCTGTCAGTGTCCTTTACTTTAGAAGACATGACGTGCTTTCGGGTTTTTATATGGTAAGCAGCTCCTCCTGACCCAATACACACACACACACACACACACACACACCTATAGTTTCAGTAAAAGGGACAAAATGGCGTCACAGAAGAAACAGGAAACAGGGCTTGGAAGTTCGACCAGTAAGCGGGCTTGAGGGCCAGTAGTGTTCAGGCTTACAGGAAGCGCTGCTGGATCCTGCAGGCAGGGGAAGGGTGTTGAACTATTAAATGATGGGGACTTGGGACCAGGTACCACCATCAGTGTCCTGGGAGAGAGGAAACAAACTCAGGCTCCAGGAGGTAAAGGACATAGAGCAACTGCAGATGGAAATCAGAGCCTGGTCTGATTGACAGTCCTCCGGCGGTCATGCTTCAGGGTCACAGGTGACGGGCTTGCCTTACCAGCACACCTTTGCCTTTATTTACTTACAACAAACTTAAGGCAGGTTTTTGTGCATCAGAAACCATGAGCTGGAGTGAGGAGGACGTGGAGGTCAGGGCGGCCAGCCAGTGCCCGCTACCTGGTTCCCCAGCCCCTCGCTCCGCATTCCCCAGCAGGCTTATCTTTCTCCTGCTGGAAAATGACAGATGGGAGACCTTGCTTTAGAGGAACTGGAGTTCACATCTGGTGCTGATTCCTACTTAGGACAGACTTCAGGAAGCACGGATTGGAGAGTCAGGATGGGAAATAGAGGAAAAGTCGCTTTCTCCCCTTCCCCATCCCTCAAAAGAAGTCAGGCTGTGTGTGTTCCACCTGTGCTTCCATGTTTATGTGTGTCTCTGTGTATGCATGTGTTTATCCATTGTGTTGTGTATGTGTATGTGCATGTATTTTCTCTCTCTGAATATGTATGCATGTGTATGTGTGTGTGTGTCTGTGTACATGTGTACTTCTGGCTCTGGGTCTATGTACATGTGTCTCTTCATGTCTGTGTGTGTGCTTGCCTTTGTGTGTATATCAGGACCTATGTGTGTATAATGGTGTATATGTGTATGTATATGTAAGTGTGTGTTTGTGGGTATATTGTGTATCTGTGTGCAGTCTGTGTATACATGTGTGTCAATGTGAAAGTGTGTTTGCATGTATGTGTGCATTTTGTATGTATGTATGTGCATTTGTGACTATTTGCATGCATGGTTTTTCATTTGCATATGTGTGTCTGTAAGAGTGTGTGTCTGAGTCTAAATGCGTATGTATCTGTATATGTGTGATTTATGTCTCCAAAGTGTTTGTATATATATATATACGTATATGACTGTGCATGTGCTTGCATGTATGTATATGCATGTCTACATGTGAGTGTTTGCATGGAAGTGATGCAAAATAAATGTGGAAGTGAATGTGTGTGACGATGTGTGTGACTCTGTGCTTGTGTGTGTGTGTGTGTGTGTGTGTATGTGCACATGTAGAGGAGTGGAAGCAGGAAGCTGAGCTGGCAGCATATGAGGTGGTCACCAGTGTTTTCCCAATAAACAAGCAAATCCTGTTTTTGGTGCACATGGGTCTCTGACTTCTTGGAATCCTTCTGCTGTACATTTTGGTAGATAAGCACATTACTCCCTATTAAGGAATTCTGGATAGAGAGCTTTCCTTATTTTAAATAAACAACACTGACTAATGAATGAATTCATGAACATACACCATAGTCTATTTTAAGATAACTTAGAAAACAGTCAATGGGCAGAGATGTAAAGGATACTGTTTATTCTGTGACTGAAAGTTAAATCATAGACAAGCCTTAAGAAAGTCAGTGTGGAAGAATTTTCCACACATCAGCTCCTGTTATAAAATCACCACTAAGTCTTTGGTATCTCATTTAATCACATGTACTTTTTATATATTGGTTTTGCTTTCCCTTTAAGGTATAATCAGAATTGAAACTGAAATGAGGAATAACTAAAGGGCATCAATATTAGTCTGTTAAGCCCTTCAACTAAAGGGCATCAAAACTTATTTTTTCTTCTATTTGATGTAATACTCAAATAGTCAGTTTATATAGGTTTTCAGAAGAGAGGTAGCATAACATTTCATGTTTTGGAGAGTCCTACAGCAATGAAGAGAGTTTGAAGGAATTCCAGAGTGACTCATGTGCCAAGTACACACA
Organism: Marmota marmota marmota; assembly: GCF_001458135.2. NCBI lineage: Eukaryota > Metazoa > Chordata > Mammalia > Rodentia > Sciuridae > Marmota > Marmota marmota. Next base: position 4,135,782 of record NW_026000048.1, read on the forward strand.
TACATTTAAATGTTGCTGGCCCGTAACTGCCACATGTAGAAAGCAGTTTACTTCCCTTCATTTGAATGAGGATTTCAATAGGAAAGATGCTCCCACTCTAAACTGCAGCACCCCCCCACCAAAAAAAAAAAAGAAAAAAGACGAACCAGAACAAACAAGGGAGCTATGGCTGTGTTTCAGTACCTGACCTTGAGGGGAGAATGTGTGTGTGGAAGTTTCTGGAAGGTCTGTTCTGTCATGCTCATGGCTCTCAGCAGTTCCTGGGCAGTGCCCTCAGGAATGAGCGCATGGCTGAACATGCAATAGGTGCCTCAGTCTCCAAGGAGAGGTGCTCCTGTGGTTGCAGTGCAGAATTTCTTCCCAGCCAGACTATGGGGATGGGGTTCCTTTGCCTCCATCCTTCCAGGTATGTGTGGGGGTGCTCTGGCCATGTGCTTATCCTTAGCACTGACTTGCAAACTGACAAGAAAGGAAATGAGCCACTTCAGACTGAGGACCTTGTTGCTTATCTCCAGGTCCTGAGTGTCTAAAACAGGACCTGACACAAGGGTCCCTCTAGTTAATGTTTTAAAATAAAGTGGATGGATGCATCAGTTAATGGCTGTTGGTTAGACAAGCTACAGGTGTTTACTGCTGGGTATTGGGTGACTTACTGGACTGTGTTGCAGTACTTCTTAGGGGCACTGCCAAATTCTAGGGGGAGAACTTCTAGGGGGAGAGTCCTTCTGAGGTTATTTTTCTTAGTGAGTTCTCTCTAGGGGAGAAAAACAAGTTTGGGAAATACCACTCTATATTCTGGCTCTCTTTGGTAATTCACAATTTTAGCATATTTTAGGGCTATAAGAAATTCTATTGTAAAAAAGTTCTGGTAATAATTTTTTTTTAATTGTTGTTACTCAGATTTTGATCATGGATACCTACTTTTTTTTTTTTTTTTTTTTT
>NW_026000048.1:4136738-4320877 GCF_001458135.2 Marmota marmota marmota
TTTTTTTTTTTTTTTTTTTTTTTTTTTGTAACATCCCTGGGAATTAGCTCTCACTGCAATAGAAAACATAAAAAAACAATTTCATGAATCATATAAGTCACATAAGAGGACTTCAAATTTAGACCTTGCTATAGTAGAGTATATCCCCCTAAGGTTAATGTGCTTGGCGCTTTGTCCCTAATGTAACAGCATTGAGGTGATGGGACCTTTAAGAGATGATGGGGTCACCATGGAAGGAATTGGTGTATTTCTCAGAGGTTTCACTACAGCCAGATGTTAAAGAGCTAACCTGGTCTCTCCTCTCTCTTATTTCCTTTCACATTTGATCTCTCTCTCTCTCCCCCTATCCCTCCCTCTCTCCCTTTTCCCCCCATATACACTCCTACTATGTGACATCTTCCACCTTGAGGCCCTCAGCAGAAGCTGGGGTGGATGCCATGCTCTCGGACTTCCAGAACCACAAGCTAAATAAGCTTCTTTTTCTTTACATGGTATCCTGTCTCAGGTATTTTATTATAAAAGGGACCAAGACAGTCCTCGCTTGAGTCTTGAGTCTGAGGGTCCTCACACACTCTTGACTTTGTCATGTAACATCTCTAAGTCTATTTCCTTTAAGTAAAAAAAAAATGGATAAAATTGAGTTAGAAACAAGTCATGGAAAATTCTAGTACAATGCCTAGAGTAGAGTAACCATCTAATAAAATACATGCCAACAGGGAATAGAGATGATGAAAAATGCTAAATCTCATATGATAAAAGAGGTGAATCTTCTTTAACCAATTATATTAAGGCATTCCAACTGGCTGTGCATATGGCATCTCTAAGTCTCCATCCTAAGATTAGGAGTCTAATATCAACTGTTCAAAAACCACTAATATGCCAATTATTTGATTTTTCTCTTATTGACTTAAATAAGCAACTGAGACAATTTACAAATGCTCCCAGTAAACAGGCCCCAATACCATGTTCATTTGAAATTCCATACTTTGCACTGAGCTTACAAGAGTCCAACAACAGAATTTTAAAAAAGAGAATGACAGCACTTTGGGAGCCAGATACAGAGATGACAGAATTTGCAAATCAGGACATCACTTCTTTCCATTAGGGAGATTGGATTTTAATCTGTTTTGAAAATGATGGGGAAAGTGTTTGAACTTCTACAACAGAAATAACCCCTTCCCACAAAAGGAAAGCTTTTTCTGCAGCATGCAACCAAATTTTATAAGCCATTCCTATTAAAATAGTATCTGTAGAGATTTTATTTGCATCCTAAATATGGGTTTGAGGACTGGTTATTTATAGTGCTCTGTACATGGAACTCTGACTGATTTTAATGCCACTCTGGGTTTTTGTGATAGAAGATAAAAGGGGGAAAACAACATTAAAAAATGTACAACTTTATTTTCCCCCTTTATTTGGAAAGATCAGCTCTATATTGCCAATGTGATCACTTTAGTTGAGATAAGCTTCCTTTCAGGAAGTCCAGTCTTCCTTCTGTTATATTCATAGTGACTGACATGATTTAGCTGAAACAGAAACACATGGGAATAAAGCCTGGGAATTCAGCATCAGCCTTGACAATGAAAGGAAGATAATTTCCCCTTTTCTATTCTAACAACATCTGCATCAATGTTGTCTGAATGGTGTTAAAGCATTACATTCCAAAATAACTCTGAGTTTTTGTATCATCATTATGAGTGGGACCTGCACTCTTCCATTTCAGAACATGTAGCTTGCACATGTCTTATTCATGATGCCACCATGAATTTATGTAATGCTGTAAAGAATTATGGATAATAAAAATGAAGTCTTGTATAAGTCTTGTTCTTCTATCCAGTGTACACTGAATTAACCATATACCTCAGGAGACATTGTAGTTGGAGCAGTCTTGGGTTTCTCATGTGCAGCTGAACAGTCAATACATGCCACTGAAGCAAAACACTTAGTTCCGTTCATCATGGACTCGCTGAGCATCTGCTTAGCATAGATGTGAAGCAGAAGAAATATAGGAACAGATTTGCAATGACAATGAAATGGCCAGACAGCCACTTTCTTTAAAAACTAAAGTAAGAAAGGACCTAATGTATAACAGTTTGGTGACAGTGTTTTCATTTTCATAACTTTTATAGGAACTAATCATTTCCCATACAATTACCCTTGTGAGAATGTTCATTTTATGAATGATGAGACAGAGATTCAAATCTTAAAGTGCCCTGGGTTGGACAGTATCTTCAGGATGAATACCAAAGTCCAAATGTGTATTTTTGTTTTATGTTTTTAACTCTACTAAGTATTACTATTTCACAAAATGAAAGAGGTAAGAATTACGTTATCGGTTATTGAGTACATCAGGATGATGCTTAAGAAAATTAATAGGCTATCAATGAAATGAGAAACTATCAGTAGCTTTATTCTCTAAGCACTGGCAAATACTGAGCCTAGAGTCTAGTTTATCTTTCTTTCTCTCTCTCTTTCTTTCTTTCCATTCTGAAACTGCTTATCAAACTAAAATATTCAGACATCAATTAAAAAAAAAAAAACAAATAGATTTTCCTAAAGATAGTGTCTGGCTAATCCTGAGAAAGATGGAATACAGTTTCCTGGGAATCCCTTTGGGAGAAGCAAAATCTTTATAGAGACAGAAAACAAAGGTTGTAGACAACAAGAACACAAATGAGTGAAACAGAAGATAAGAACACAAATGAGTGAAACAGAAGATAGTCAAGCACCACTCTGGCAGCAAGAGAGAATATTCTGGAGGCCAGAGGATCCCAAAGCTTGCAGGTGGAAGTAAATCCACATCTTCTCATATCCACATCAGAGCAGATTGATGCCTTTCTTTGGAGTGAGCACAGTCTGCCACAGATGGTGGGCTAAGGTGGAATGGAAATGGATACTCTTGTCTTGAATATTCTAAAACATACCAAAAGTGCTCCCAAGCCAACCTCCACTCAGACCCAACACCAGGTGAAGAGGCCTCTTGCTCATCCTGAATAATGCTAGTGATCTTTAGTTTGAAGCAAATGGGATGAGAAGGATTTTTTTGAGTAGCTTCTATGCTACAAGAACTTGGCCAGGGCTTTGCCAGGAGGGTCTGCAGGAGAGGAATAACGATATCCCAAGATCTGAAATCAGGCTGCCCAGACAGAGACTGTTCCATCACTCACCAGTTGTGCTACGCAGGGCACATTATTTAGTCCATCTGGTCTATAGCTGCCAAATTAAAATGAGAATGATAATACTAGCTACCTCATGGAGTATCATGAGGACAAAAGGAGAAAACCTATGTGAAATGCACAGTGATACACCTGGGATTAATAAGAGTTCATGACAGCAGCTTCTGGTGTTGATGTTGTGTTAGTGAATCATCAGTATAATTGAATGAGGTAAGAATTATGTCATCCTTTCCTCACAGAAAATGAAGTGTCTAATCCAAGGGCCTGTTTCTGCCGCCCAAGGGTGGCGGAGAAAGGAGAGTGGAGATGGATGGAGCATTAACGGTTCTAGAGCAGAAGATGGTTTACAGAGCAGCTCTTAAGGTGAACCAGGAATGGTTAAGGTTGGCAGCAAGCCATCATGATGTGGGACCTCAAAGAGTGAAGGGTGGCTATGAGAAGGATGGAATGAATTCATTTTCATTTCCACATACCCTCCTCTACAGCACCTGATCCCTTCAGGCTGAGATACACAGATTAGATTCCTGAGAAGAAAGTCTGGCTATTGTTATTGGTTTGGACCAGAGGAGGAAGTCTAAGGTTGCAACATTGGTCCTGTCCCTCATTTTTCATTTCCAGTACTCTCCAAACCCACATGGTAGGACCAGGCTTGTTCACTGTGTTGTCTGCTTACAGAAGACAGCCCTATCTCAGCCAAAGGCCCTAAGCAACAGGATTGACCGGCGTGAAGACAGCTTCTAAAGCCAGGTGTTATCATTCCATGACTAGGTTCAAATGTTCAAAATGAAAGGTAAACATCAGTAAAACAAAAATTCCTACCATCAAATTATCATCAAATGGATTTTATAGTAGAGTTGCCAATTTCCCTAGACTAGATTATGATTTCTTGTAGGAAAACCGGTGGGCTCATAAACTTTTGTTTCATTAAATATATATATCACATTTGTTTTCCATATGAATCCTCAGAAAATTTTCTTGTTATGAGATTAAATTTAAAATTAAAAAGATCAAATGAAATTTAAAAATTAAAAATTAACTAAAATCACAGTGGATGATCTTTGAAAAGAATGAAGATCAAACTTAAGAGGACTTCCCTGAGAATACACAGAACTACAAAACAATGGTATATCTAGTCAACAGTTTCAGCAATATATACTGAGCTGATTTATCATGTTGTTTAATGTTCAAACATTCAATCTTTTTTTCCCTCTATTTAATGACTAACTTTGAGCTACGGTCATCTTAATGTTTGTGAATTTAGATGAAAATTGCTTGTAATATGATCATAACATTTCTTACATATTCTGCTCTTAGAAACATTTTGTATACCTAACAAAATTTTTGTGTGAAATGGTATATATATATATATATATATATATATAGATAGATAGATAGATATAGATATATATATATAGATATATATTGGTATATATATATGTGAATTTTTGTTAACTATTCTAACACAAGTTATACATCCATAAAAGTGAATTTTTAAAATCTTTCAAATTCATAATTAAATATTTCTAATTATGAATTGTATTTATTAAAAATGTATTAACTTTATTACTAAATGTTAATAGCTAACTAAAAATCACAACCCATTGAATAATATTAAACCATTTGCCAAATTTTTCCTTTATGAAGGATTGGAAAGTTGCATTATGTCAACTATGACTGTTTAAATTCTGTGTACAAACAAATTGAAGTGAAGAATTTTTTCCTTCTTCCACAACATAAAGTATGTAAAGTTGTTTTTTTTTTTTTTAACAGAACTGTTTTCTGAATTTTCAGGTTATTTTTTGAGATTGTGCAGTTATCAAGTCATAATTCTTCATTAAAATGAAACTAGTCACTTATTTTGTTAGTTGCTTGTCAAAACTGTGTGGAAATTACATGAACCATTCCCAGCAGGAAACTACTCTTTAGAAAAGAACAATTAGCAAAAGCAAGTTTACAGATGATGGACTGAGCCCAATGGCGAAGTTGTTCTAACAGGAAAAAACATCAAGGCTCAACTCTGCTGTTTCTGCAGCACTTCCCTTGTGGAAGTCACTCAGTCTGGTTTGGTTTTTCTGAATTACTGCTTTGTACCTGTGCACACCTGGAGGCATCCACACTCTTAATTCAGACTGAGTAGGGCCTGCAGCCCCTAGGAAAGATGACTGGCAAGATTCACACCTGAGGCTCTGCCAAAGCCTCCTCATGGCTTAGAAGATGGGGAGCTCCTCACTAGATCTTTAAATGTCACATGACTCAGACTTTTATATTCATATCACAGAATCCCAACCTGCCAGCCACTATCTCACTAATTTAGGTAGATCATAATGTGGTGTAAATTTTTTCTTATTAATTTATACAGATTATAGTGTGGCATCAATTCTTTCTCATATTTTCACTACACCCAAATAAATACCTTCTAGAAACATCATGCTTATTTTTAAGACATTTATATTTAAATAAACATATCGATATCAATCCTCTCTTGTAAAGTATCATATCTAGAGCAAGAGTAAATTCAGAATTATCTGCTATTTTTCATTGTGTTGTAAATGTATGTGTAGGCATGTCTTTCTTCTTAACTCCACAGGAAATAGCATTTCTCTTTTCTCTGGATTGGGTACCATTATTCTAAATTGAAAACCAGAGTTCCTCAGCTTTTCAAGTCGTTCCTCACTCTTAGGGCTTAGAATAATAAGTTTATAATTACCCAGGGAAATCCCCACTCTCGGAAGATTCCCCAGTCTCACCCAGATCAAATAAGGCCTGGGTGATGTATGGCTTCCATAATATTTATATTCCCATTGGAATAAAGCTTCCATTTGAGTGCTCTCTACATAGTTCTCACCTAGGCATCTTCACCGCATATTTATCTCTGGAGCAAAATCAGGTGGGCAAACAATGCTAAAGGTTTTTTCCCCAAATCAGCAGTGTGTTTCATTCAATTCTAACATTGAAAAAAGGTTGCATTCAGTTATTTGTTAATATTGTTTATATTTTTAATGAACTAAAATGTCTTGGTATTCTTTTCCTCCCCCAAGAAAACAATAATAATAATGCACAACACAAACACACACATGCACAACCTAACATGGAATAGAACTTTCTCTTGAAAAATTATCAGCTTTGTGCCAGCCATGTGGGCTGAGTGAATCAATAAGCTTCCTGACCTACTTCTAATATTTGTAGAGAATGGCCCTCCCATGGAGATGAAAGGAGAGGGTTCCCAGTTTATTGGTTCAGAGTCCTGTATCATCAGTCTTCTCAATCTCTCTGTGCCTCAGTTTATTTACCCAAGGTATGGTGCCCACCTCTTAAATTTCTCAAAATAATTAAATAAGTCATAAATATAGAACTATTATAACAGTGCCTGGCATTAATCAACTGTAATTGCTGTATTTGTATTGTTATTTATCTCTCAAATGATGATGATGATGATGATGATATAACTCACTATCTCACTATGTCAAAATGACACAGAACACTTTAAAATTAAATTTAAATCTTATCAGTTGAAGAATTTTTGTGTAACATATCTTCTTTGTTAAACAATGACATTTTATCACTGGTGATATCTTTTTAACATCTATAAGTGGTTTCAGTGATCTTTATTAGTCAAATTGTGTTCTATACTGGTTTCTTGGCATTTCTATTAGGCAACTCTCTGGAAAGTTCCTATCAGCTTCCAGCTCACAGAGAACAGAGCCACACACACAATTTCAGGATCTCCGAAGTCATCTGTTTCTCCTGGTGTAAGCTGGGCCAAAGGAATTCAGGGCCCAACTCTGAGATGGCATTCTTTTCTAGAACGATTCTTTTGTCCATTTGGATCAAAGCCACTCCTACATTTTACCCTATTTTAAAAATAATTTTTTCTAAGTGCAATGCCTCACAAATTCTCCACACTGATATTAGGTTGCTCAGAGAAGTGAGAGGGCAGATAATGTCATTAGATGGAATGTAATGGTGACATTAGCCTAATAAGAATACATGGGCTTCTAGTGTATTCAAAATGCTCAAATTACATTATTACAATTTTGTCAGCATTTACTCTAATGGACTGAGAGAATTAAAGTGCTGCAAATACATACATTTTTTATAATTATATTATGCCTTTCAATGTATTCCTTCATTCCACATGGATTTGCAGGCTTAAAGTGGCCTGAGCACTTGGAATACAAGCAAATAAGATTAGACGAGGAGTGAGGAAGGGTACACGGTCAGGGACAACACAGTGCGAGGAGGACCAGGCTAGAAATACCTAGCTGGTGCTGAGGGATGGCATAGTGCAGAGTGAATTTCTTGTTTTGGAGGAATTTGTGGTGAGATTGGAAGAGGACATGCAGGTGCCCAGGAGGTAGGATGGCATGTGTCATGGTCCAGATGGGAGGTGGGCAGGTCTTAGTGTTGTCTGAGCTCTGTATGTTTTATTCATGGAGCTCAAACTTGAGACCAGGCAGAAGAGATGGCCCGTGACATTAGGAGTGGGGAATGTGTTCAATGCAGAATTGTGTGGAGGGCCACAAGGAGAAGCTTGATGTGTCCTAAAGAGGACAAGGGACATTTGCAGAATCATAATCAAAGAAATAATCATAATGGCATAATCAACCTAGAATTAAGAAATGTTTTTAGTGATAACAAAAAATATTAAAATGCTATGACAACAGCAGTTTTGCCAATATTAAGGAGACCCTAAGAACTTACCATTTAATGAAGTTGAGAAATACTCAGGGCTCTATTTGAGGTGCAGAAGAGCCATTGATTTGGTGAGTTTCTGAGTTATCACACAGTGTATTACCTAAATTGCCTCACTTAGATTTTTATGATGCCACACAAAGAAAGGTTTATATAATTTCTCCCATTTTACAAATGAAGACACTGAGGCCCCTGCAAGGCCAGGCAACAAGGACAGTGCTGTGTGGTATTTTGGTGCATTAATATTACTTTAATCAGCTTTTGTGTCACTTTGACCAAAATACCCAAAAAGAACAACTTACAAGCAAGGTACTTAGCAACTCAGTGAGGTCCTATCTCTAAATAAAATATAAAAAAGGGCTGGGGATGTGACTCAGTGGTTAAGCACCCCTGAGTTCAATCCTTGATACTAAAAACAATAAAATAAAAATAAAACAATAAAAAAGAACAACTTAGAGGAGGAAAAATGTATTTGGGACTCATAGTTTTAGAGGTCTCAGTCCACAGATGGCCAACTCCATTGCTTGGGCCCAAGGTGAGGCAAAACATCTTGGTGGAAAGGCCTAGTGAAGAAAAGTTGCTCAGCTCACAGCAGGATCAGGAAGCAGAGAGAGAAGGAGGAAGGTAGGAGGTCACAGGGAAGATGTGCCTTTCCAGGACACAGCCCCAGTGACCCACCTCCTCCAGCCACAGCTCACCTGACTACAGTTACCACCCAGTCAGTCCATCTAACCTAGGACAGACTAATCAGACACCACACTCACAATCTAGTCACTTACCTCTAAATATTCCTGTGTCAACAGAAGTTTTGGGGGATACCTCATGTCCATACATGTATAACAACTATAACACAATATATCTTTCAACAGTAGGCTGTTTATTATGCATCGATGTAGGTAAAGAAATACTATTAAACATAATCTCATTAAAAATCAAAATAATCTTTGTGCATATGAACAGATTTCTGATAATCCTCATGTGGAATGTAGTTTAGAATATCTGAAGGTATAAAAGGTCCCATTTCCTTCTGGAATTCCCAGTGCATATGCCATTTAATAACAGCATCAGAGACATGGTGATTGTGTTTTGTGACAATAATCAGTATGCACAAATTCTCTTTTGCTAATAAGAACTCTTGTTTACTCTTATATTAATCAGGATGGAAGACAAGATAGACAATCTCTTAGGAAAATGAATAAACTGAGGATATGCCTAAATAAAAGACCACTTAATATTTAGAGGAAGAAGAAATAAAGAGGAATTACAATCAGGCCACTCCTGGATCCACTTCAGACAGAAAAGGAAATGAGTAGCCAAGTGCCCAACATTCAAGCCATAAAATGTATCAACACTAGTTCTTTTGTGGTGATTTTTCGAAATAGGTATTGGGATAGGGATAGGGAAAGGGAGCATGGGAGGAATAGACGAACTCTAGATAGGGCAGAGGGGTTGGAGGGGAAAGGAGGGGGCATGGGGTTAGAAATGATGGTGGAATGTGATGGACATTATTATCCAAAATACATGCATGAAGACACAAATTGGTGTGAATATACTTTGTATACAACCAGAGATATGAACAATTGTGCTCTTTATATGTAATAAGAATTGTAATGCATTCTGTTGTCATATATAATAAATTAAAAAAAAATAGATATTGCCAATTTGTTTCCCATCTTCCTAAAAATCAACATAAGATCCTTCAACAATGTAACCAGTAAATGTTAATTGAGCCTTCCAATGTGAATCAGATGCAAAATTCATTGTTTTGTAAACTTAATGTTGTGACTTATTAAGATAATGTTAAAAATAAATATATTGGAGGTTATGTGCCAAAATAATTTTGATGAGTAAATACTATTATTATTCTTTTTATATTCTTTACATAGGAAGATTGACTGTCCATTAAGATCATTCCCAGTTGGGACTATATCACTGGGAATAGTACTGGAGAAATGATTGAGGAAATAAATGGTAAAAACACCAAAGTTAATAGAATTGTGTTTGGAGGGGGAGGCTGAGGAAAAGCCTTAAGAATAAAAGGGTGTTTATGAAATCTTCCAGGAGGAAAATGGCAGGAAAAAATACGTGGTTATAGAGGAGAAAATGATATGTAGAAACAATGGTTGAGAGAAAAGAGCTCAATGGGAGAGAGAGAGACCTAAATAATCATAAAGAAGATGGAACGGATAAATTAAGTTTCAATAAGAAAGTTCCTGAAAGTGATAGAGAAATTAACTGAATGTAGAAAACAAAATAAAACCCATGGACATTCTTGAGTGGAGTAGTTGTATAATCAGATAAACTCTTGGAAAAATCTAATTTAACAGTAATTTACAAGATGGATCTAAATGTTCAGGGACATGAGATAGGGAAACAAGCTAAAAATCAATGGCTGTGATTCATGCATAGGGACCAAACAGGAAAAAAATGGAGAGATTGTATTCTTTACAAAGTTTTAAGAATTTTTCTTGGATTGAAGTAAAAGTTGTTTCTTTTTAAATTAAATTCTTTTGCAAAAATAAGGACTTTTTAACTTTTAATTTTAATAAAGGACTTACTGATTTTTCCACTGACTTCTTTAGAGTCCTGTGATAGTTTCAGTGCAAAATTATTTTTTTTCCTGTACACCCTATAGCAAGACAATGGATTTTCTTATACATAAAAGATTCTAAGTTAGACACTGAATTTCTGGTAGGTTGACTATGTTATTGTCTAAGAGCATTGTTTTTCTATATTTTCAATGAACTTCTTTTTCTCACTGTCTCTGAAAAATATTCCATGGTATGGTTATTTTCACATTTGAAGATGCTTTAATTCTTATTTCCATATCTGTTTTTTTATGCCTACACATTTGCCATGAAATATTTTGTATAGCCAACTTCACTGTCATCACCATTATCACCATCATGATTGCTCATCAAGGACCTTCTACAGATTGGGCCCTCTACTAAAGGTTTAATATATGTTAAATCCTATGGTTATGATAAACTTGAATGTTGAAAACTATTGTATTCCATCTACTAATAAAAAAGGAGGGTTCAAAATGGGTAAGAAACCTATCTAAAGTCATATAAAAGCTGAATAACAGCATGGGATGCCTTCCTTGACTGGTTTAACACTATATTCTGAAGGGTTTCTGCTCCAGTATATTACCTAGAAGTCAGCATTATGAAGTTGATTTCGTTCTATAATCAGTAATGGTACCATTCTCAATAAACTATCTGCATATTTTTATCACTGACTATCTATCATGTTATAGTCACTTATATACAAAGTGTGTAGTCATGACGATATTCAGTTTTGATATTTACTTGTTGATCCTGACCTCCCATTTCCTGGATCATCATACCAATAATTAACACAGATGATGAACCCTATCAGATCTTCTCAAAGATCACCTATCAGAGTTGGAGCAATAATCATGTGACTGAAGTGATGGCCCTTGATTTTAAGGATAAGTGGAAATAATCAGTCTAAAGTAAGACAAATTAGATATTTTCTGAAAATACGCAGGCATGTCATAATCTTCTAGTTTTGTGAAATTGGAGGAGAACCTGATTGAATCCCTCCCAACTGGTTTTTGCTGCTGTGCACATATCAAACTGTGCTGTAATTGTTGACGTATCTATCCCTTAACCTTCTTCCATAAAATGCCAGATAGCAAACATTTTTTGACTCTAGGGACCACATGGGCTCTGTTGCAACTCTTTAGGTATGTTGCTACAGCAGAAAGCCCAGGGGGCAAATTAACTGACCTGCAGCATTGCAGCCTTGTGCGCACAGAAATTTAAATTTCCTACTATACCCATGAGTTGTGAAATATTACCCATCTTTTGACTCAGCTCAACCATTTTAAAATGTGAAAGTCATTCTTAGATCATGGCAATACAAAGACAGGCATACTGAGATGTCCTCAGGGCTGTACTTTACAGACCCTGAGCTCACGTGGAGTCTGAAGGCAGGGACCCTTTCTTGGCTGTGAAAACTCAGGATGCCTACAATGCCTGGGGCAGTCTACTAAGTGTTTGATTGTTCAAAGTGGCAATGTATTGGATATCTGCTGTGGAAAATACCTCTGATTTTGAAAAACAAATTTAAGCATTTTATTGGTCTGTAAAATAAGTTCTGACCAGTATCAAGATTTAATTCTTCAGTCACAGTCCTTTGTCATTTACTCTCAAAGTCACATGTTTGCTGATTCTCCAATATAATATTACACTTTGCTCCTAAATCATTATTGACACAGTCTGAAACTGCTCCCTGCATATGTTCACTCTGCCAATGGGGGGGAAATTCATGGTTCTCTGTCAACTTCTCTGCCAGCCAAGCACAATCCTGGAGACTTGACTCCATGGCAATTGGTTTTGCGCAAGAAAAAAATGAAGATATAAAATCGATTTTGCGATTATCAGACTCCTGTAGGAATACTGAGACCTTACAGAAAACCTCAGTTATGTATTTTTCCCAACAGCACAGGGTTCATGGTACTCCCTTCCATAAAGGTCACGCTTAGGATTACAGTGGACATTGGAATCCTAGATTCTACTCTATGAAGAATCCAGTGCAGCTGGTCATTGTGGCACATACCTATAATCCCAGTGGTTTGGGAGGCTAAGGCAAGAGGATCACAAGTTCAAAGCCAGCCTCAGCAAAAGCCAGGAGCTAAGCAACTCAGTGAAACCCTCTCTCTAAATAAAATACAAAATAGGGTTGGTGATGTGGCCCTGAGTTCAATCCCTGGTTACCGCCCCCACCTCAAAAAAAAAAAAAAAAAAAAAAGAGAATCCAGTGCAACTTTAATTTCACTTGTAAAATAGTTCAAATATTTACAAGTACTACATCCATATTCACCTCCAACTACTTATGGATTACTGACATTAACCAGAAATCTTAATAGGCGTTGGAAATTTGTGGTGAGCAAGTGAGAAACAGTCTCTGCTTGTAGGAAGTCTATACGTGGAAAATCGCCCTTATTATTCTACAGAAAAGCCAGTTAATATTATAATAACTTCTTTGTAAAAAGATAACCCCCCACCCTTTTTTAAGAGACTAAGCACGCTTGCACGCATACACACGCACACAGACTTTTGCCTCTAAAGGAAAAGCGCATGAACTTACAGCAGCAGAAGCTCTCACAGCTGCAATACCACCACAGCAGTTCTCCAGCTACTAAGCATCTGGAGGGGTGATTCCAGTGCACACAGAGATATTTCTTCACTAAGTTTTGGGGAAAAGCCCAGAAATAGGCTTTGTATAAGTTCCCTAAATGATTTTGTTGAAGATGCTACTGAATCCACATTTTAATTTTTGTTTGCAAATAGGGTTTCATTAGAATGACTTTGGTACAGAATTGTTTGTACCAAATGGTTTCCATTTTAACCCAAAAGTTCACTGGATTGAAGATATCTGACGTTCAAGAATGCAGAAAAGTATTTTTGGTGCCATTTTAAAAATAATCTATTTTCTTATTGTCTCTTTGATGTCGTACTTTTTTGAAAGTGGAATTATTCAGTACATTAGGCAGATTTATGAAGTTTATAAAAGTGTAATAACTATTTTACTCAGAAATTTTAACATGGTTTATTGTGTAATCTGTCCCTTGAGGGTTAGACTATTGTTCTTTCTCATTCATTTCTTAAGCACATTTGGGTTAATGGAACACTAAAAGGATAATCAGTTTTCTGAATTGTCCATGTGTTCTACTTTCAAGCCTACTCATTTATAAGGAATTGCTGGGGACTTGGGGGGATTGTTTTAGATATACCAAGTAACCAATTACTGTGATTTCTGGTTTACAAAATTGTGGATTACCAGCTATTATTGTTCATCAGAAACTAGTTAGAACTCTTAAGTGTTGAAATGGAAATCTACCTGAGATCATATCTTGATCATTAAGCCCACTCAGCATGATTTTTCTCCCTATTAACCTACCCTAGGGGATATTTCAATAGAATGTCAGATTATTCTCATAAACATTAGTAATCTGGAAATTTTTAAACAACATGTTTATCATTTACCCAATCTTTTCTTCCCTACAGGCTATATATGTTTGGTGCTATGCACCTGGCTTGATCTGTGTGGTTTTTGAATATAGTAAATGCTATGGCCATTGTTTACCCTTCTCAGTTCATTTTCTTATAAATAGTAGTTGCTATTATAGCTTGCTTTATCTACTACTCATTTAAATTTTCATATCACACAAAAATTTTAACTTAATTGAGATGAAACAAATATGACCATAACTTGAAAGAATAGAGAATTTCCCTTTGGGAAGTCCATATGGGAGAGAATTTTCTTCTGCATGGGAAACACTGTTTGTTTTTTTTTTTTTTCCTGCAGCTTGAACGTATGGACTGAGTCCACAGTTCTCTTCTTACTGCTGTTCCATATCTTCACAGATAAGGGTGGGGGACTATGATTCTTCCACTAATCATTTTATAATGTACTTAAGTCATAAGTACATGTAAACATTGCAGGTTTTAAGTTGTTTAGGGATATTTTCCTTATAAAAACTCACTAATTACAATTTAGCTGCTGTACATGGTTTTAGGATGTCTGCACCTCCATCTGGCTCTTGTTTTACTTTCATTATTTATTTTATTTTTTATGTTAATTTTTATTATATTTTTGGAGGGAACCGGGGATTGAACTCGGGGGCTCTTGGCCACTGAGCCTCATTCCCAGCCCTATTTTGCATTTTATTTAGAGACAGGGTCTCACTGAGTTGCTTAGCACCTCACTTTTGCTGAGGTAGGCTTTGAGCTTGGAATTCTCCTGCCTCAGTCCCCAGAGCCACTGGGAATTAGAGGCATGCGCCACTGTGCCTGGCTACCTTGGTCATTTATGAATTTGCATCTTAGATATAGAGGCCCTCGCACATTGACTGTAACTAATATTTTTTCTTTTTAAGAGTGAATACTTTTCACAACAAAGAATCTTTATGTTTAGAGCTACACCTAAAGCACAGTTACTAAAATTCACCAGCAATGTGATGCTGTCTTAACTGCATTAATCATTAGAAATGAGAAAATATTAAATGTATTTTTCTTTTCAAAAAAGTTTAGAAAGAGGACACAGTGAGGGTGTCATCTCAACAAGAGCTGAGGATTCTAGAAGGTGCCATGAGCCTGTGTAAATGTGCCTGTTTCATAGATGTTGTGTGTGCTCTTGTCTATTCACCACATGGATTGCATTTATTAACATCTGTAATTTTAAATCCCACTAAGAAATTGTGTTTTGTCAGAAAGTGAGCAGGAGAAAAGCATGCATCTTACAATTTTACTTTGTACAACTTATAGGTTATTCTCAATTTTACATCATGTCCTCAGGATGTGAAATTGCACACATAGACTGCTGAGGAGCAGCTATCTGGAGACATTAGTTACTCCCAACCTAGAATATTTGTATGTTCTGATTTTTATAAAACTTATAGTCCTTGGTTTTACATGATCCATGTACTTCAAAAGGCAAGCAATCTTCAATCCTTCTCAGAGTCAGCTATCATGGTTTAGGATGGGAAAGACCAGAGGGAAGTTGGTCTTATATGAGGCTTTGAAATTGTACTATTGCTTTTGAGCAATTTTGTTTGATTTTTGATATTGAGATATTTTGAAGGGGATCAATAATGATCACATGGTTCAAACTGACTGAAAAAAATAATTACACAATATTTAACTGGTGTTAAATGAATGGTCTTTCTTGAAACATAGAAAAATAGTTATGCTATCATTTTTAGTCCTAATTATTTTTTTACTATAACTCTTTCAGTCATACATTCAATTGGCACACAAATGCTTTGAGAATATGACATGATATGCCAACTAAAAGAAAGATCCTGAAGATTATAAATTATGATAATATGTGTACATACACTATTATCAAGAAAAGGCTTCAGTGGGAATAGTCCTGGATAGTCTGCTATTTCCTCTGAGAGTGGGGAGAATATGTCAGTTATGATTATTTGCAGGATGGTTTTACTGAGGGCAGTAAAGTCAGATAAACCCTACTGTTAATGATAATGATCATGTTCCCTTTTCCTGGCCACCCAGTTTGGTTGACATGGCTAGTAGGGAGTTTATGTTTCCCATAAAGATACTGATTTTCAGTGAGCTTAGAGCATCTGGTAGAAGAAAACTGTTGAATGAATAGCATATGTGATTTAAGTGCTATAAATTTATAAGACATTTCACATATAGGAAAAATTGCTAGTCTGAAAAATAATTTGTCTGGCTTTTGATCACATAATGATTAAAAATCATGATATTTAAATCATTGAGAACTAATTCAGAAAATATACATGTGTCAGAAGAAGCTGGTTAACTGTATGTAAACTTATGGGGCTGTAGGATGACCCTCCTGCTTCCATTTATAATGATGTTTATTTTTCATTTGAGCCAAGGAGGTATCGCATCTCTAACCTGAAGTGGCATTGTACTTGAAAGGGGTAATAATCCTAGGTAATTTAGTTTGAATAAGATTTACCAAAAAAATAGGTTTAATTGGGAAAGATATTTTGTACTTGCAGTGAACACTGGAGAGGGAAGCACAAGATATATACCTCTAATATGATGGAGCAGGACCAGCCAGGGACTGGAGGCTGTGGTATCCAAGACTACTTTGGCAGCTATAGCATAGGTGTACCATGGAGATCTGTATAAAATAGTCTGTGTGAAAATCAAAAATAGACACATCTTAAACAAAGTTCAAAGAAAAATTATGGCAATACTCTTTTTGTCATTTGTTCTACTTTAAACTAAAGTTTTTCAAATCTAAGTTTATATAAATGTGCTCTTTTCTAGCACTTCAGAGGGATGTAAATCTCACGTCTTTGTTGAAAACCTATTTGTGTGGCCATTGCTAATGGTTGGAATCTGTCTAGAAGCACAATTGGCATTAACTTTTGGGCTACTTGTGTTTTACCATTTTCTTTGAAAATGGCCTTGGCTTTTGTTGATGCTGACTTTTGGTTATGATGATAGATCTTTTAGTAATTACTCAAGGTTAGAGTAGTCCTTACTGCTTTATGGACCTAGAGCATAAAGGATGACAGATGTAAGTTGGGAAAGAGTGTGAAATCAGCCCAGGAAGTAGAGGAGACCTCACGAGGGAAAGGGGAGATGGGGTGGCTTACATCAAGAGTTCTGGAGATGGACTTTTAAGTCTCATGGACATAGGTGTTGGAATTGATTCAAAATTCCATTTGAACATGGAAGACAGATTGTTTGAATGTTCTTGACTAAGTAATATATTTTAATTAAAGAAACACTTACTGACAGAAACCCATTACTTATCCCCTTTCCTTTCATGGGAAAATATAAAACAATGGGCTTAGATAGAAGTTTCTTTAAAAATAAGCTGTGTTTTTGGGGGGTAAGGGATCCAGCTATAGCATTTCTTTCCAAATCCTTGACTTCCTCTTTGGAGTGACAATGCTTCTATGTTCTCATAAGATTTCCCAGAAACAAATAGGCAATACTGGAAAAGGGAAGTTCCACAATGATTTGCTCAATTTGAAAGTAACATAACTTTGTCACATGATCTTAACTCATTCCTAATGAAACATTCCCTGCCCTACCTCCTTCTCCACTTTTTCAAATTATAAATTCATCCCAAGCAAGCAGGATCATCAGCTTGATTTAAATATACTTTCATATTTAAAAGGGTTTTTCCCAAATGAGTGACATTCGTTTTCTTAGGAGAGATTGCTCTTATGCCAATTGTTGCCTATGGGAGTCCCTTTTACACTTGCCCTCTGGGCCCTGTTGGTTAGGTAAACAATGAGCTCATCTTCCTTCATGCAATCTCACTGACCTTATAATGAAAGATCTCAACACAAACTTAGGGCAGCTGTCACTTTGCTCGAGTTTGTTTTGGCTTTTGCTTTTCACTTTATGGAATTCACTCTAAGAAAACTTGGAACATTTTTCCCCCCACTTCATATTTTTTTTTTTTTGGTAGCAATTTGAGCTCCTTAAATACATGTGAAAGAGCAGAAAGGAGATAGGAAGATACTGACGATGGCTCGTGCCTATAGGCAAACATTATGTATATTTTTACTTGATTTTCAAACACATTTAAGATCTTTTGTACATGTTATTTTGATAGGTTTCAAGTGACTGCAGATGAGAGCTTTTTCTTTTAATCAGTACCAAGCTTGGATTCCTAAATAGTTATTTAAGCCCTAAACATTTCAGTTGAGTTAAATGTTAACCAGCCCAAGTGATTAGTTTATAGGCTGTAAAACTGCGTGGAATACTTTGTATCAGCAAATACCACAATCCCTGAATTCCTGGAGCTGGTATTGTGTTTGCATTCAAACATACCCATGAAGTGTTTTTTTCCCCTCTCTAAGTATTTCAGACACATTCTTCTTATTTGAAAGCTTTGCCTATTACTCAACAACCTCTGTATCTAAAGTATGTCAAAGATACATAGAAAAGAAATGACATCACGGAGCCAGTTTTGTTCGTTGAGCTTTGTGTTTAGCTAATGCTGAGCAGGGCCGTGAGTCATGCAGTCCTGTGACCAGCCCGGCACTTTTCCAATCAGAGACTGTTAAGATCTCTGACAACAGAACCTGCAGTTGTTGGAGGAGGAGATTTCAACAGTGACCTGTATACTTGGTAATACCAGGCTTATGTGGGTAACAAAATTTGTTTCTATTCCTGCCGAATAACAAAACACCAACAATGAGATAACACTTAGTACAGCTGACTCACTTCCTCATTTACAGATGAAAGGAGTTGTCCAAGAAATGACTGTCTCACAAGGAAATAATGTTTCCTTCAGGTAATTACCTGAGCCTTTTAAAAACAAGGCTGACTATTACAGTGACTTGTCAGTGGTTAGGTATGTTATCGAGTCACTTTTATTATGAAGTAATAACATGAATTAAAAACCAGCCCGTTTTCATCCTTACATATGTGAGAATTGCTGATTTCAGACGCTACTCGAAAGAAATAGCTGTGTAGCTTAAGCAGGTGTCCAGGAGATAAAAATTTTCAACTTTATTAAAGGTGGAATTAATATATGCTTTTCTTATTGTTTTTAGAAAAGCACATCTTAGTGGCAACACTGCAGCTGTTACCACCAACATCTGGATCAGAGATTCAGGTGTGCCTACCTCCTCCTGGGTTAGCAGGAGAATTAAGATATGGAAGGAAGGGTCGAGAGAGGCCCCAGGGCTATGCTGTATGCTCCGCACAGGTACCTGGGGGTGGCACAAACATCTAAGGCCATGGGACTTTCGGTCATATCTTGCTCACTTGATCTGACTTAGCAGCAGTTGCCCTCATGGGGAAGGGACTCTCTTCGCTGAAGCCTCTGCAGGAACTTTATGGAAAACCAAGAAACTTCAGCCTCCCTGACTTGCTATAATCCTCTGGGCTTTACAACCTGGCAATGTTCCTCAAAATTGGTTTGGAACATATTCATTTTTTTAAAAAAAGGAAGTCAAATGTATTGGGAGAAAATCCATCCAATGATTTTCCCTTCCTCTGATTATCACCAAAAGTCATATCTAATTTTCTTCTAGACTCAATTTTAATAGGACTTCACAAAGATGGAAATAAACGCCTCTAAACAGGAATTCTTGGTTTTCAGGCATTTCTCGTGTATTTCTTAAAACACTCAGTTGCCTCTTTCCCTACTTGGTATGTCTGCTCCTGAATTCTCTTGTAATTTTAACAGTTGTACAATTATTTTTGTTGTTGGGAAACTGGAAATTGTGAAACATGTTGAACGGAGCACATTTAAAAATAACCTAGCCTTTTCTGCCATTTGGGGAAGGCCACTGGCTTGTTTGGGGTTGCTAATGGGAATAACTGACCATGTGTGATTACCTCTAGAGCCAGCTTGTTTGCTCCAAGGAAAAAATTCATTGAACAGCCACAGACTGCATTCCAGAATATTCGCCAACCACTCTGCAAATGCACACAGTTGGGTCCTAGCACCATTGGCCACAACTCCTGGAAAGATAATATGCCCAAGGGACTGAGGTCTTGTTGCCGGATGCCGGTGCAGAATCCAATTATCAGGGATTTTCACGAGAGGTGCTTTCAATTTCTTAGGTTCCTGTTTTTTTAAAAGGTGCTCCATTGCTTTGCAATTACATCTACCAGTGAACTTCAATCTGAATATTATGTTGCAGGGTAGTGGTTGAGGAGTAATTGTAAATACATCAGGGCCCAGAATACATTTGTCACATTGTATTTCTCTCCTCCACTAACAAGTCAGAGACCCAGTGGTATGGTTGTCACTGGTCACCAGTGAGAGCAGCAATTAGGACAGCAGTGGGCTCTGCCTCTCAGCCTGCCCGACACTACCACCACTGATCTGTTTATTAATTGGGCAGCTTGTCTTCAATCTACTTTAGAGCATGAGCTTTCATGTAAAAGTACATTAAAAACATAAATAAATGTAAACTTAAAAGTTATTTATAGGAAAACATGGAAGAAGAGCCCCAGAGAGTGTCTTTGTGGCCTCACTTGTGCACACTGAGGAGATGACTGTCTCAACCAGGGAACAAATATGGGATGGGTGCCAGTATGTCTAGGTGTTTCCTCCTCTGGGTTCCCAGGATCTTGTCTGCAAGGTAGCATTGGTCAGTTCCAGGCCCAGAGTGTTGTCTTGGTGTTCAGGTATGCTCAGGTGAAGCCCAGCCCCCAAAAGGTGAGATGGGGCCTTGGAGCGTTGGTTGGACTATCTGTATCATGATCCTCCTTCTTCTTCTTGCCTCAAAGCATCATGTGAATTAAAATCTAGGAGATGATAACAAGAGTTGCCATTTATGATATGTTGTGCAATGTTCTACACAACTGACACACAGCATTTCATTAAGTTTTTGTATCGACTCTGTGATTTAGATAGCTCTTATTCTCTAAAAGATGAGGAAAATGTGACCTAGTAAATGAAGATGATAGCAAGTCAGAACCCAGTCTCCTGGTCGTGGAGTCTTAGTGAGCATGGATCCCTATAAAAAATATTATGGACTGGTGGCTTCCACGAGACACATTTATTTCTCATAGTTCAAGGGGCTGGAAGTAGGAGAGCAAGTGCCCATATGACTGGTTTCCAGGGAGGTGATTCTCTGTGTTTTGTAGATGGGTCTCCAGAGTGCCCTACCATGGTGCAGAGAGGAAGCAAGTGCTCCTAGGTCTCTTTCTATAAGGGCCCCAATCAGTCATGGGTAGGCAATTTCCCTGGGAGGGCCACACTGCCCTCTTAAACACATGGAAACCCAAGGCCCCACGCCCAAATTCCTTGGGGAACACATTCGGTCCATATCACTTGATTTCCAAATCTGTGTATTAACCACAGAGCTTTCCTGTCTTGCCAACGTGGACAATCTGAATATGGTAAATACCACTGTGAGAAAATGAATTTCTGTTGTTTGAGCCACCTAGCCTTGACATACCATTATGGCATCCCAGACTAAGATAAGGCCTCCTCAAACAGAAAGGGCCACCTTCCTCCTCCAGGAACTGCCAATGCTTGTCCCCCTTCTCCTATTCTCACTGGGGATTTGGGTTTTCCTAAAGTGTTATGATTCTCATCTTCCCAACTCAACTATAAACTCCCTGCTCATAGGACGCCAGTTGTTATTATTTCTCCTTCCTTTAGTTACTAGCCAAATTAAATGCTGAGCGGTTTTTGTTGTTGTTGTTGTTTGTTTGTTTGTTTAATTTTTACACAGAGTCTTGGTAAGCTGCTGAGGCTGGCCTCGAACTTGTCATCCTCCTGCTCCACATCCTCAGGCACCGAATTACAGGCTTTCGCCAGGGTGCCTGCCTTTGTTTGAGAGTTAATTAGCCTAGTTGTACCTGATACGCTGAAACAGTTTGTTTTTGCTTTAGTTTCAGAATTGGCAAAGAAAACTGAAGAGAATTATGCATAAAATCCTGGCTATTTTCAGATATGAGAGTGTTGTTTATTTTTTCCTGGAAAGATCTAGTTAATTATCTCTGTTCTGCCCTTCAACTTGCATATAAAGATAAAATGGAGTGCTGACCTCCAAATTCTACAAAAGGTTTTCTTTAATTTTCCTTGAACAGAAGGTGTTTATCAACTCAGAATTCAAATCACATTAAATTCTCTGATACTTGACCAGGGTTCTTCATACCAACCCTCCTTCATTAGAATAGTTCAATCTCTTCTTAGTAAAAAAGGAAAAACAAAACTGTTGAACCGAAACGATCCCTCCTTTTTTTCAGTAGTGTTCCTATTTTTTCTCCCAGGATGGAATAAATTTTAAAGTGAGGAATAGCCTTCTCTTCTCCAGGCCAAACAACTTCAAGTATGGTGGGATTTTTCGCTTAATGGCAATACTTTAGACTGAACAATTAAAGATCCTGTGGACTGAGGCTGCCAGAGATGAACACTTTTTAATTGTTCTTCTAAACAGGGTATGCATGTTGTAAAATAATTCAAAAGGACTTTTCATTTGCATTTCTAACCTAAAATGACCCTGTGTGTTTAATTTAGGGTGCTTCCTGTAGATAAATGAATCATGAGTTACTTTTCCCCTATTAAAAAAAAAAATAGTTCAGACTAAGTATTTGGGACATTTTGTGCTGATTCCACACTAATGTTCAGAAATTTATTGTCCATGATATTTTCTGTATCTATATGAATTTTGCAAATATAATTCAAATTTTTTTGGCCATCATTTTATTAAGCTATAATATGTGAAGGAAAAAGCCTGAGAACAGAAGGTCAGGTGGTAGTCTGCAAGAACACCACTGAACCAATGTCATGGACTGGGTCTCTAGAAGCAAAGGTTGGGAAGGAAATTTATCATCCCCATGCTTTTTGGCAACTGTCTCTTTCCTCAGAAACACAAAATTATCTTTTGCAAAATGACAAAGATAATTGGCATTGTAAAAGTTTTGCTTGAATCCTTTATTTTGTGAATTGCTGGAAAAGTTTCTGCCATGCTAACTTGTTCTTTTGAAATGACTATTACCTCAGCACAGCTGGGGTTGCATTCCGATGCAAGGTGCCCAGCACATAATTCACTTAATAGAAGAGCAGAGCAGAACTGGGGTACTGCAGCACCTCAGCCACATCGCCAGTGATCCAGGTTCCTTCTCTGGTTTCTGATCCATCTACCTTGCCTTTCAGCTTTCACTTTCACAGTCCTGCAATGCCTGCTGATCCTCAGGCGGTTCCACAATCAGGTGCAGAAAAAGAAGAAAAATTTGTGCTCAGTGCGTATGTAGTTCTAGGTATGCAAGATGAAAAAGCTCTGCAGATCTGCTGTACAACCTAGTGCCTGTCGTGAACAATTCTGGTGCACACTTAACAAAATAGGTCAAGAGGGTATGTCTCTTACTATGAGAGAAAAAAAAAAAAGGGGGGGAAGGAGGAAATGGGTAAGGGTGATGGGTGTGTTTAGTCCCTTGACAATCATAGTTGCCTCTGTAGGTCCTGACTCATCCAATTACATACACTAATTATGTGCTGCTCTTTTATATGCTAATTATGCCTCAGCAATGTGGTTAAAAAAGGAAAAAAAAAAAAAAAAGAAAATGATGGAAGAAAATATCTTCCAAGATGAGCTTTTCTTAAAAAAAAGAAAGAAAGAAAGAAAAAAAATTTAGACAGTGTGGCCCTCCCAGGGAAACTGCACAATTCAGAACAGGGGTTCATATGTCTTTGTCCTGCTGCAAAAAAGGCGAGGAAGTAGCACAGGAATGTAAACCGAGAGTGGCTTTACCATCCAAAACCCACCATATCCGTGCTTTCATGTAGGTGGTGTGGAAAGCCCAAGGGTCAAGGTGTGGGCTTATCTAATTACTATGTTGACATTACCTAAACAAAATTCTAGTGGCAAAATCAAAATTTAACTTTTCTAGGTCACTAGCAGTGGGAATAAAATGAAATTAACCATATGGAGTTCAAATTCTGCTGCTAACACCACTAGCTGTATGACTCACACAAGATCCATAATGCCTATGAAACTTTCTTGTAAAACTGAGATTACACTTTGGGTAGATTACTACTCTCAATGTTTAGTTCCGCCCCAAATCCATTCGCTCCCAAATTGATGTGCAATTTGGAAGTTGATCAAGTTGTGAATGGGATCAGTGCCCTTATAAAAGGGCTTACAGAACCTGTGAGGACAGAGAAGGCCCCATCCATGAGGAAAGGGTTTTTACCAAGCACCAAGTCTGATAGTTCCTGGATCTCTCCCAACTTCAGAACTGTGAATGGTAAATTCCATTGCTTCTGAATTGCTCAACACAAAGTATTTTGTTATAGCAGCTAAAACAGACTGCAACAGGAATAGCCCTTGTGCAGCTCTTGTTTTGTATGTGTTCTGCTTCTCCATGGAATCTGGCCAGTGGGACATGAAAACCGGTGATGCAGGCAGACACAACACAACCAGTATGGTGCACTGGGGGAACACAGTCCATCAGAGATAATCCTCTCAGACACGGCTCTGATCCTCCACTCAGCAAAGACCCTTGGAAGGAAAGAGGTTGTGGATGGAGAGGAGTATCCTTCCCTTTGTTATACTACAGCTGCATTTTTGGACTCCGGGAGCCCCCTCCCCACCAATTTGCAGGCTGAATGCAGCTGCATGTGGGAGCCCAGGCTATACCCAGAGAAGGCCTAAGCAGAAAACTCACTGCTGTGTCACAAATCATCAGGAATCCTTGTTTTAAGCCATGACCTTTGGAGGCAGCAGGAGATACTTAATTTTCACATCCGATTTCCAGTGTTGCTTCCAAGATGCACTGCAGGATGGAGCAGTCTCTGGCATGAAGTGAGCCCTCAGAACTACTGATGTTATATTTTTATTATTTTCAAATGCATAACATGCATCCACAAAAAAGTCTTGTCAATTAGGAAAATAAATTAACAGGTGCTTTTTTAGTATCAATAATCTGTATAGAGTCAAGTGTATTGGGCTTTTCTTTAAGAAAATTACATACTTTAGATAAAAATTACTGTATCTATTACTATAAGTCATAAATTAATAATGAGGATTCAACTCTCTGAAACATATCAAATGAGTGAGCATTTAAAAAATAGAAATTGATATAAGATTTTGGATAAAGCTTTTTAGAAAATGCATCTCTTGATCAAGGTCTTGAATGAAGAGAAACATTTCAATATTGCCAATGCTAATAATCCTATTAACATTTGACATTTATTAAGAATGTATTATGTTCCAGGCAATGACAATAAAACACTTTTAAGCAGTGTCATATTTAATCTTTACCATACACTTGTGAGGTAAATTTTATGTAATGTTCATTTACAGATGAGGAAACAGAATAACAAAGAAATCAATAAACTTCCTGATTTGTTCAAGGTCACCTGGCTGGTCAGCAGTATAGCTGGGATTGGACCAAGCCTGCCTGATTCCAGAGCTAAAAATTAGGCACCCATGCACTGCAGAGGAATTGTTTTTATCTTCTAAGAAAAATCATTCTGCAGTTTAGCATCGAGTTCATTATTACCGGTGTCACCGTTTAACCTAACCTACACTCTATAAGATTCTCAGGAAATATATCAACAGAAAGCTCTTTTAATGATCAGAGACATATCCTAGTGTTTTCATGCAAAAGAATGATAATAACTGGCACATATATTGTGTTTAATATATATTAGACATTGACCTTAGTGTGTTGGGCATTTTGTATCTTATTATTCTTCCTCCCAACAACCAACCATAATGGGGTAAGTCTTTTTATTCCCCACACTTCATAGATAATATAACCAGTTACAGAGAGGTCGAACCAATGTCCAAGGTCAAAGACCTGAAAAATTAGTGTATCCGTGGTGTTATGCTTTGGATATGAGATGTTCCCCAAAAGCTCATGTATGAGACAATGCAAGAAGATTCAGGGGATAAGTGATTGGTTAAGAGATTATGATTGGGCGAATTAATCCCCTGAAGGTGCGTAGGGTGTGGCTGGAGGAGGTGGGTCCCTGGGGTGTGACTTTGGGATATAAATTTTGTGTCTTGCTCTCTCTCCCTCTCTCTCTCTCTCTCTCTCTCTCTTTTTCTCTCTCCTTCCTGATCATCCTGTGAGATGGTTCCACCACACTCTTCTGCCTCACCCTCCACCTCAAGCCCAGAGAACGGGAGCCAGCTGCCTATGAACCGAGACCTCTGAAACTGTAAGCCCCCAAATAAATTTTTCCTCCTCTAAAATTGTTCTTTTTGGGTCTTTTAGTCAGAGCAGTAAAAAAGCTGACTACAAGTGTTGGGGATTTTAAACCTAAGTTGTCAAGCTCTAAAGGTTGTGTACCTAGAGAGATGCTCATTTGTGTTAACTCTTCCAAAACAGGAACTCAGCACCAACAGGACCAGGTTATGGCAAAATGTGCACAGACCCATAACTCATCTCTTCTACATGTGATGGTTTTCTCACTCAATTTTTAGCAACTCTTCCAAGTAAGGCACACTGTGAAGTCCTGAGAATTAGTGATGTGATTCTAGATATCGAGGGAGCTGGCATCTGAAGGAAGGCATTCTAACATCACCTAAGACTAATTCTATTTGGGGGGAGTCTTGTTAACAAGAACAATACTTAATAATAAATCCTATATCCACATGTAAAAAACAGTCGTTCCCATCCAGGGGCAACTATTTTCAAATCTTTTAACTGATTTTCTTGGTGTTTCTAACATATGTCTAAAATCATCTTGATATTGCCGTTTGATTTTTATTTTACAATTCTGGGAATCATCTATTGAATTCCCACTTAGATATGAGAAATCACTGTTGTTTCTCTCCCACATTCCATCATGACGTATTCAGTATGATTTTCCTATTCTCCTTGTTTTCTCTGCAGCTGATGCATGTTTGATTTCTACTTTGCTTCAATTTTTATATATTTGTGACTAATTAATCTCCAACCTCTTCTTTGGTTAATAAACCTTCTTCTGACTTGTCAATCACATAAAAGACTCTATTTGCTCTCTTTCCTAGGGTCTCTCTCCTGGGTCCCCTCACCCACTCCATTCTGCACTGGTTGCCTCTACGCCTGCTGCAGAAGCTCTTTCTGGGATCTTCCTTTGTCATCACGAGGATACTCCTTACTTGCCTTTGTGCTTTGTCTCTATTTTCTGGATCCAGGCTGTCACAATTCTTGGTTCATTTCTCCAGTCTGGTGGAGCTTCGCCATGTCAGTCTAGGTTCTCATGGAAGGTGGACTTCAAGGTGTTTAGTGAGGGAAATGCCTGTCAGAGAACACAAGGAGGGAAGCAGAGAGGCTGGGGGAGAGAGGGAGAGTGGCAACACAGGTGTCATCCCGAGTCCCCGAGGGTGGGAGGAAGGGGAGAAGAGTTAGGGGAAAAGGTAAGAAGTGAAGGAGGCCAGTCCCACTCAGATTTCCTGGGAGTATCAGTGGAAAGAGCAGTTTCACCATGAATATGGTGATGGAGCTCAATGTGCCCAGCTAGAGCTTCTGGTTGCTGAAGGATCTAAGAGGTACTCTTCCATGGTCTCTTATTACCTTGACTTGCTTCCTGTGAAAGGTGGATCCATCAACTTCCCATTTGGGTCGCAAAATACTTGACATAATTAATTTATAAGGAGAAAAGGTGAATTTTGGCTCCTGGTTTTAGAGGCTTTAATCCAAGGTAGGTTGACTTCTTAGCTGCCTGTGGTCAGACAGAACATCATGGTGGGGACCATGTGGTGAAGCAAAACAGATCACCTCATAGCAGTTAGGAATCAAAGCAATAGCAAGGTCTAGCCAATATTCCCTTCAAAGGAATGACCCTGATGACCTTGCCTTCTCCCAACTTCACTTTCCAATAGCACCAAGTTGAGATGCATGCGTTTTTCCACATGGACCCTTATTCGAACTATAACAAGAGGCAACGTAGTCCGGATTTTGAGGTTAGACCCCACCCCGGCCTAGTGATAATTTGGTTGGGTATACAATATCTACTGATGTTTTAAAGACATAACTTCATTTTCTATAATTCCAGTGTTATAAAGTCTGAAACTACTCTGATTTCAGTCCTTTGTAGGAAACCCATTTTAAATAACCAGAAGACTTTAGAACATTCTCTTTATCCATATATTTCTTCAACTTCACACCAATGAGCTTTGTTACTGCGACATAATCAAGCCCAAGCTTATTATGCTGGGTAGAAAATTTCAAATCTGTTCTGTTGCAAAACAAAACAAAATGACAACAACAAAAATCCCTTCAATAACATTTTGTGATTTGTCAATTTTTTAGCAATTAGTAAAACCAAGCAATTAGCTGAGCACTTCATATTTATTATCTGCTTTAATCCTTCCACTAAAATATGAGTTATTCTTATTTTCATTTAATCCCATGATCTCATCTAATCCTATTACCTCATTTAACCCACTCTTCACACTAATGTAGTTCCAGCAGCCCCTTTTATCTATGGAAGATGCATGCCAAGACATTCAGTAGGAGTCTGAAACCACAGACAGTACCCAACCCTCTGTATATATGAAATGTTTTCTTCTATACATATGTGCTGTGATCAAGTTTAATTTAGAAATTGGGCACAATAAAATATTAACAACAATAATTAATAATAAAACAGAACAGTGATAATAAGATACTGCAATAAAAATTACCCAAATGAGGTCATTGTATGTGCTCACCTTTATTCTTGTATTGATGTGAGAATACCTGTGTGATGAGAAGAGGGAAGGCGGAAGATGCAGACATGGTAATGTAACTCTAGGCTATTACACAGGGTTCCCTGAACACACTGCAATATGGCAGAAGTTAATCCAATAACTGAGATGGTCACTAAATACCGACTTGGTGGGTAGCATATACAGTGTGGATATGTTGGGCAACGGGATGATTCACATATAGGACAGGATGAAGCTGGGCAACACATGATTTTATCATGCTACTCAGGACAGTGTATAATTAAAAACTTATGAAATTGTTTATTTCTGGAATATTCCATTTAACATTTTCTCACTGTGGCTGACTGAGAGGAACTAAACATGCACCAATAGACAACATGGATAGTGGGTACTATATTATAAGTCATTTTATTGAAGCTCTTATTGAAGCTCAGAGAGATTAGAAACTCATTTAATGTTACACTGAATGCAGCAGTGCCTGGATTTGAACATACTTCTGTTTATTGCTAAAGTACCCGGAGCATAAATCTTTAAAAACAAGACAGTATTTAAGGCTACATAAAGCCTTACTACTCCTAGTGTTTAAAATGTTTTCAAAAACAATATAGTTCAGACAGCAAGTATAG
Organism: Marmota marmota marmota; assembly: GCF_001458135.2. Lineage (NCBI taxonomy): Eukaryota > Metazoa > Chordata > Mammalia > Rodentia > Sciuridae > Marmota > Marmota marmota. The sequence goes on from NW_026000048.1 coordinate 4,165,841, forward strand.
AGAATTCCCTCTGCAAAATTCTCACCAATTTTGCCAAGAATTTAGCAAAAATAAACTTGAATTTATTAAAATAGTACTGAAGTGTATGTAATTGAGTTTTAAAGACATTAACTACTCTTACATATGTACCTGGGCTTTCTAATGTAAGTTAAGTGAAAGCCTGATTTTATGTTTGAAAAAGGAAAATGTGTGTGTGTGTGTGTGTGTGTGTGTGTGTGTGCGCGCGCGCGTGCGCGCGCGCAAGCGCGCTTGAGCGCGCTGCTGTGTTTGGGTTTGTGTGCCCACACAGGTGCATGAATTTCTGGTTCTCTTGCTGTTAGGTTAAAATCATTTCCAAATGATCCTTGGGAATAATGTTTCTCCTTTCTTGGAATTTTGTTGACTCTAAGAGGAAAGACACACTGAACAATAAGCGGACCACTGTATTTCACTGTATTCATCATATTACACAGATAAGAATAACTTTTTATAAATTAGCTCAAGTGGAGTTTGTCACCACTTACCACTGTCTTATGCCATGGTAAAGCAAAGATTCAGGTTAAAGTAACATCTTAATAAGAAATGTCTGAATAATTCTCTTAATTCTTTGTTTCCCCTGAACTTATAAAAACTGGAGGAATTTTTATTTTAATTAATTAATACAAAGATTGATCCAAAAATTAGCATTTCAGTGGTTAATACAATCCCAAGTATAAATGATTGCATGGATGACACGATTCATTTTGACAAAGCTAAATTTATATTATGGATCTAATGACTTCTTTTGCTTGAATCTTCAGTTATGTTGAGAAATTTCCAGAAAATCCTAATTCCAGGCCAACCATGTGCTTCTGGCCTAAAACAGTTTGGAGCTCTCCTTTTGGACACTCTTAAAAGTCCTTCCAACCTTCAGGGTCTATGAATTAATAAACTTTGTTTAAGGTACAGTCTGTGCAATGATCTTAGTGGTAGCTGGTGATTAATGAGGAGTGTTGGATCTGGTTAAAAAAAATGAAATATGATTCTAAAATCATGAGCTTATCTTATGTAATGAATATAATCTAAAAACACTCTCCAAAGAGGAATTTCCTAATTCATTTTCATTACATCATTTGTTTCTTTTTATATATATATATATATATATATATATATATATATATATATAACTATTTAACAGGGAAATATATATATATATATCCTTGTTAAACAGTACTTTTATTCATGCATTTCAATTTTATAGAATAGTTGACTTTATTGTAGTATATTCTGTACGTGTGTTTAACATATTTGGCTGATATCTACCCTCCATTATCTTCCTATGTATGTATGTGTGAATGTATACATGTATGTATTTATTTTTGTAGTGCTGGTGATCAAACCCAGGGCCTCACACATTTTAGGCAAGCACTTTACCACTGAGCTACATCTCCACATCATTATATCTGCTGAATTTTAAACTGTGACTCCATTATTTATCTAACAGAAAATTAAAGTGAAAGCAAGGACAATTTTCTTTTTATAGTAGGCAGAGCTCAAACCCACACAGAGGACTTTTTATTGTTTCAGAGAAACACTCTTGAATACGAGAAGTCTAATCTGCTTGCTATTATTAGTTACTAGACTCTTGGTACCTTGTCATCGGTGCATGGAGGATCCCCATTCCTTTCACTTGTGCACTAGTCACAGAAGTCACGGATCTTACTGTAGGTCCAGAGATTTTTTCTTCTTCTTCTTCCTTTGTTTTTGGTACTGAGGATTGAATCCAGGGTGTCTAACCACTGAGAGACATCTGCAGCCCATATTTATTTTTTATTTTGAGACAGGATCTTGCTAAGTTGCTTAGGGCTTCTCTAAGTGGCTGAGGCTGGCCTTGAATTTGCAGTCCTCATGCCTCAGCCTCCTGAGTTGCAGGGATTACAAGCATGGGCCACCACAGCTGGTGAGATAGTTCCCTTCCACCTAAGTGGCTCGCCCTTGCGGTTCTCATCAGTTATGGGCATCAGGCAGTGCACCCAGAGCCTATGTTGTGGTAGCCTTGACTCTGCCCAAGTGTCCCTTTAGTCCTCCTGCATCAGCCCTGTGATGCCTCTCTTCTGTTTTCTTTGTTCTTAGTTTTCCAATAGAGGACTTCTGGTTTCTTTCTCTGCCTTCCCCTACCATCTCAGGGACCTCTACTGATGCCTGGAGCCTCCTGCCAGCATTTTTATGGTACTGTGAGGACAGAGCCAGCGGGTGAGCCCCCACTTTTACCATTTACTAGGAATGTCAATGAATAGCCATCAGAATACCCTCACTTTAAGGGCCCCCAGTCTTCTTCAATCTGTCAGGTTGTACTCAGTGCAAACCCTGTGGGCTTTGTCTGAGCATTGTTGGATCTTAGTAATTTTAACTTCAAGTGGCAGAGTCCTTATTTTATTTTATTTTTTTAGTTTTTTGAAATTACAGTATTAGTACAATTTGTCACTATTCTCTAAGGATTACTTCCTATGCTGGGATTTTAGTGTGTTTTACAAATTTATTTGTTATAATGGCCTGCAATACCTTGATTTTTAAAACCTTATTTTCCAGGTCTTTTGAGAGCTGGCCATAACCTGAGATTATTTTCATAATGGACTCCCCATATAATGTACTTCTTAAAAGCTAAATGGTACTTATCACTTCATTTTGCATATTGAGTGACATTTTTAGCTTGGTATTAATAACCCAACATTATAATAAAAATAATAATAGCCAGGATTTAAAAATCCATTACAGATCTCCTTAAACCCAGGTGAACTCATTAACTCTTAGATAAAAGAAATTGGAATTAAAAGAAAAAAAAAAAAAAAGAAGGACCTGATTTTATTCTACCTCATATGATGACTTGGGAGAAGCAGATGCAGAAGGGAATTGTGACTTCACATGCAATATTCAGTTTGTCAGAATGGCCAGTTAAAATCATGTTATTCTTAAAGAAGAAGAAAGAAAAGACTCCTAGTTCCTTATTGATTCAAATGTTTGATTTCTGCCTTGTTTTTTTGGGGGGAGATAAGATGGGAGTTATTGTTAAATCAAAACTGTACAAACAAAACTGTAGAAATAAGTTGGGATCTTCAAACAATTTGAGCTTTGTTGAAACATGCTTCCTATCCTGTTTTTCTGTCTAGAATGGTGTCACCCTGCCTACAAGGGCCTGCTGGTGCCAGGCAGAATTGGGGGGCATCTTCTAGCACAGACTTTTCTAGGCATTTTGGGTTGGATTGTGTTTAATTCACGCACGGAAGTTCTAATTCCCATTTCCTCAGAATGTGACCTTGTTTGCGAACAGGATTTTTCAGAGGTGATTAAGGTAAAGTGATTACTAGGGGGACCCTGGTCCAATATGACTGGAGACTGGGTTAAAAGGGAAGATTAAGACCCAAACATCTTTCTGGGTGCAATGGCTCACGTCTGCAATCCCAGTTACCTGGGAGGCTGAGGCAAGAGGATCCCAAGTTCAAGGCCACTCTGGGCAACTTTGAAAAATTTGTCTCAAAATAAAAATGGTCAGGGATGTAGCTCAGTGGTGGAGCACATGCCTATCATGAGCATGATCCTGGGCTGGATCCCTCACACTATCAAACAAACAAACACTCAGGCAGACATTCTCACAGAGAGACAACCAAGTAAATACAAAGGCCGAGATGCAAATGACACATCTGCAAGCCACAGAACACCAAGGATCATCAGCCAAGCTTCTAAAGCCAGGGAAGAGGCCCGCAACAGATTCCTCCTCATAGCCTCTGAGGGAACCAACCCTGCCAACCTTGCCCTCAGACTTCTGGCCTCTAGGAAGGCGAGGCAGTAAATTTATGTTATTTCCTGCACCCAGTTTGTGGTACTTTGATATGGCAGCCCTAGTAAATGAACACACTAGGCATACAGCGAGTCAAAACCACACCAGGTATTATCCAATCCCGACAAGAACTTACTTGTTTTTAGTGAGTGATCTGGATGAGACCAGTAGCAATAAGAGAAGGCAAATCCTTAAACTGAAGGATGCAAGAATAATTCAGTCAATGCCAGCAGGAGGCAGAAACTGAGGCTGAAATGTGAAAGAAATACAAGGACATATTTGGTCTAAGGGGAGGGAAGACCATGGCTTTGTAGATGAAAGTTCCTTGGTGGAATCAAGTCCCCATCTATGAGTCGGCAAAGCACATCTTGTGTTCCCACTGGCAGTGGAAGAGACTTGGATTGTGTGGACGTGTGCACTCTTGGGTACAGTAATCACCCCTGGGTAGGAACAATGTGTACTCAACTGTACTCTCTGTATTCTCTCTGAAGAGACAATCCTTCATTATGCTCTAAATTTCCAGAACCATGTGTGTTTACTTTATGTTTTAATTTAAACAATAAATAAACAAAATGCAAAGTTTTATTTGGTGATTTTCTTATAGCTCTATAATTATTATAAAATATAAAAGCCATATGCATGAAATCCTCATGGGTTTTCTTATTGCTTGGTATTGACTTTATCATTTAAAATCCTTAAAGAAAATTGGATTTTATTCAGGACGATGAAGTATGTTTTGCCGTTAGAGTTTAAACTCAGATAACATTTTCAACATTCAAATACAAATATTGTGAAAAATATATTTAATAATTAATTACTTTGATTTTCTTTAAATGTATCTTCCACCTATTTTGAGAGCTTTCTCTATTAACTGATTTTCTATCAGTAGGCATAACCAATTGCTCATACTTGCTATGACACATTATAGGTTAGTTCATTCTTTCAACAGCTCATTCAGCTCTAATTTTACTATGCAGAGTACATTATCATAGTTTTATTTTCCTCAGAGGAAATTCCCAATATGTAAGTTGAATTATCAAAGCTAGTGAGGGAAGGCAATGGTGTAAAACCACAGTGGAAATCTGACTCATTGTGAAACTTCAAAAATTGCAATGTGCCACTAAAAATAATTAGTGATCTCCAATGTTTTGCATAATTTCTTCTTGGATGTTCAGTGATTGTAAAAGATACTGGGGATAATTCATCATTCCTTAAACTCCTGGGTTTGATGTGAGAAAATGGGACCTGGAATGTCATTCTTTGGCTGGTGTGTAGAATATCATACTTGCAGTAATTTCTTATTCATCTCTCTCTGCACCAATAAAAATTAAAGAGCTTTATCGAGGCCACATGTGCTTATAAGGACATCAGTTTTGTACTTCTGTGTTTTGAATTAAAAATCACCAGTGAGTAGTTCTAATGTGTTATCACAGTAATTAAATACGAATAGAGAAGTTGATTTTAATAATGGTCGTTGGAGTGACTGGGTAGAGTCTGATAAAATAGAAATCTGCTTAATGTGCATGTAGATCTTCAAGTTAATCAAACCAACATGTGATTGTCTGTATGAGTCATCCCATACTGTTTAGAAGACCAGCAGCAAATTATCATCTGTTCTGAATTGGTTTCCTTAAGATGCTGTTCACCATTTCGGTAACATACACCCAGTCTATCAATATTTGTCTTTAGTTCAGTAGAAATATGTGTCTCATGCAAATGAATGAGTGACAACATTTCTTATGGTGAATATCATATGATTGCTCACCATTTGTCTCAGAGCTACACGACATGTTTTAATTAAAGACCAGGTACAGTTTAAGAAGTCCCTTGACTCCTGATCCAAGGCTGTCAGGGAGCCCAATGACCTCTTCTCAATGAACTGCAAAGATAGGAAACATTCTAAACTACAGTGCAAGTTCTGTTCATCTTGGCTTCAGGAATAATTTTCACTTAGTTATTATTCCATGCCATACCTTATCAGAAGGAAGGCAGGAAGGAAAGGGAGCAGACTTATCTATGATTCTTACATCCAGCAACTTTGTCTTATATTTTTGTGACACATGCTTGTGGTAAGCTGGGTGACACACTTAGTCTCAGTTCCTATAAATGCGAAGTGGAAGTTGTAGCTGTAATTTTAATGGTCTACAGTAGAGGTTTCCAAACATTTTTGGGAAAGAAACCCCATCACATCATTAAAAAGTCCTTGATCATACTGAAGGTATTACTTTGGATATTTTTTTCATTTAGAAATGATAGCTATGTAAAGTTTTCTAGTACATTCTGAACATTATAAAAATATACAGAAACATTGATGTTAAAATGAATTAGAAAAGAATAAATGCATGTAGACACATTAATATTTTTCCATGTATTTCAGTGGGTCATTCTGCACAGGGGTATGTGCCCCTTATGTTCAAGGAGACCATGTGAGATTCAAGTGTATTAGAGGAATGCTCAAGGAGGAGTGAATCACCTTTCCTTTTTCTCAACCCTGAGTGAGCATGCGTCCTCCGTCACAAAAACAAAGTCCTCCACCATAACAGTAACTTTTGAATATTCATTGGTATGTTGCATTTTAATGTATTTTGCTTTGCAATCATAGAGGATGACTTATTGTGTTGGAGAGAGAGCACAGTTACAAGAAAATGTTAGCCATCATCAGAGAAAGGAAGTAATGGATTTTATTTTAGTGCATATAAATTGAGATCATGGACATATGATCAAAGATAAATTTCCTATGCTGGGAAAGAAAAAGGAACTAAAATTTAATGACTGCATACTATGTCCAAGGCATGATTCTAGCAGGTTTAAGTATCTTAAAAAAATCATAGCTGTAGAAGCGGAGCTCAAAGCCCTCCTTTACACAGTGTTAGTTCATAGCAAATGGTTTTATTGTGTTTCTCATTTAATCATTTAAATTACCCAGATAACTAGTGTCATTCTTTTAAGTCACCTTAAAATCAGAGAGTGTTAATGAGTTATCTGTGGTCATCCCACAGCAAAAGGAAAAACAACTCTTCCTATTCCATAACTAATTTTCATGTTTTTTTTTTCTAGGCGGGGTGTGTGTTTATTTATACATATCACTGTATATTTGCTCATGTTGAAGTCCTGAGAGAGAAGGGTCTCTCTTGACAAAATCTCCTGGTTTTGTCACATCATACAGACAATAATGATAGACTTTTTTTTTTTTAAAGCATCTACTGGATGGCTTATACTTCCTTTACTCTTCTCTGTTCTGGTTCTGTTGGTGAGATCACAAAGTGGGCATTTGTAATTCCATGCCAATGCCCAAGAGCATGCTTTGAAACTAACTACCTTTCTGCTTCCAATTATGGGTGACTGTGGGCTTGTAATGATTTTACTTGCAAGATCCTCTAGAACAAATTCGTTCTAATATGATGTTTGCAACCTGAATCAGTCATCTCTTGCTGTGTATAATTACTCCCCAAACTTAGCAGCTTCAAAAACAATGCATTTATTGTCTCACTGATTTCATAGTTTAATATTTGTGACTAGCATTGTGATTCTGCTATAGGGTGTTTTAGGCTGTAGCCAAGACATCTGTTAGGCTGCTGTCATCTGAAGGCTTGATTGGGGCTGGAGCATCCTCTTCCAAGGTGGCCCACTCCTCCTAGAGTGTCTTCACACACAGGGGTTACTTTTCTTAACAAGAGGAGGATCAGCCCTTTAGACCTAGTCTCAGAAGCCACACACTGTTCTCTCTTCCACATTCTGGGAGTGATTCACTAGCCTCAGGTACACTAAAAGGGAGTGGAGTTAGACCCTACCTTTGGAAAGCAGGATTCTCAAACGGTCATATAATGTATTTGACAAGATTCTGATTATAGAACCCTTGAAATGTTTTATGTAAGCTGGAAAGAACTGGAAAAGGCCTGATGTTTCACCCTGTTTGTGAGCTACCAAGCTGGCTTGCCATCATTTCATAGATGCTGACAGAAGACGCAAGTACTCTAGGTCAAAGTCAAAAAGCACTGGGTGACCTCAACAGTAGCACTAGGTGCAGAGGATCAGCGATTTCTGTTCTCTTACTCCCCATGCCATGGGAGTGACTCAGAGGGTCAGGTGATATTTGCTATGGATGGCATTTCAGGAGACAACATGAACTTGGGGGAAGGGATACAGCCCTTCATAAGGGAAGTTTAGCATGCCTGCCCTTTGCTTTGAAGGACACATTATCTCTGTCTTCCAAGGTTCATTACTTAAACATTTTTGGAAAAACAGTAGAGAACAAAGACTCATTACTGTACTTATATGGTGTGTAGCAATGAGACACTCAGGGAGAATTCTCTTCAGTATAAAGTATGCCCTTTCTCTAAAAGAGTTTATGATAAAAATTGGCTCATTAGTTGGGTCCTGCTGAGTAATGAAAACAATAAGGAGATTAGATAGAGAGAGATTTATTTTAAGGATTTGATTCATGGAATTGTGAAGGTTAAGTGAGACATAATCTGATGAGGGAGATGGTTGGACTCAGCAAAGAGTCACACTTCACAAACTAGTTTGGTGCAAAAGAAGGAAGAACCCTTGTTGTGAATGAAGCACAAAAATCATCTCTGGGACTTCCTGCTTGCTTGGGGAAGATCAGCCTTTTGTTCTATTTAAGTCTTCCACTGATTAAGTGAGACCCACCCACATTATGGAGGATGATATGCTTTATTCAAAGCTCACTAATTTATAAATAAATCTCACTGAAAAGCACCATCACAGAAACATGCACATCTAACAAACATGTTTCATTGTGTATCTGAGCCCCATAGCTCAGTCAAGTTGAGATGAAAAATTAATCATCAAGGTAGTGGCACTATCAATTTCTTTAATTGCAAGAATGGAAAATATTATTTATTGAGCCCATGAGGGCTCATAATTTGAAGATATTTCTAAGTTAAAGGGAAGCAATTTTTATTTCCATTGCAGTATTTCAAATTCATATTTCATAATTTACAAAAGCATGCTAGTATGGTTATCCCAGGGGAAACAGATTAAACAATTCATAAGTTGGAAGAGACTTTAGAGACCATGTGATTACATCATCAATATCATGCTGTAACTTTCTAAAAATTGTTCAGATAGCTGCCTGTAAAGTTCAATCTGCCAAACAGGATCCTGGCTCCCAGGTCAGTACTGTATCTTGCCCAAGAACATTTGAACTGCTGTTCATGGAACCCTAGGTCTAGAAGTTTCCTTGGAGGGCATCCAGGAGGATGAAAGTGGGGAAAGGCCCAATTCAGCCTCTACCACAGCGACCGCACTGTGGTCTGCAATGTATATTGCAAACGCTATAAGATTTCATTTGAAAAAGAATTATTTCACCAAAGCAAGCTTGTAAGCAACTTTCTCATTCATTTGTAACGGACATTTTGATTGCCACCAGTGAAGGTTAACATGTTCAAATTACATTCGAGAGCTAATGTTCAGAAAATGACTTAGAATTTTCAAGTTTGAATTTTAATAATTCGGTTCAATTTAAACTTACAAGCACAAAGAAAGTATTAGCTTATCGATTTATTAGTGTGAAAAGCACTCAGTTTCATATTTATTTTATCCTTAAAATTAGGACAATGAATTTAATAGGATAATTAAAACTACTTTTTTGATAAGAAGCAATAAATATTCATGAAAGGGTATTGGGTAATACAGAACAGAAGAAAGAAAAATTGTCAAACATACCTACTATGTGAAGTCTACCTTTGTCAGTATTTTTGTGCATACTTTTTAGTCTTTAGGCAGAGGTCTTTTATTTACATAGTTGTCAATAAATTTTGTACATACCTAAGACTGTGTGCTATTCTTTCCACATATCATGGCCTTTTCCATATCATGGAGGAAACTTGGAACGTAGAATACTGAATGACTATGTAAGCTTCAATTAAGTGCTTATACAAGTACTTAACTAACAATCTCTTTTCTTGTTTCCATTTTTTTTACTATAATAAACAAAGGTAGGTTGATTTTCCAATGAAGTTAGATGTTTCTTCTCCAAGTGTGTTGAAGCCCTAACTCCATGATAGTTTATTTGAAGGAAGTTATTAAAGTTAAAGGAGGCCATAGGGCTGGAACTCTGACCCACAAGGATTCATGTCCTTTAAAGAGACCCCAGAGATTGAGCTAACTCTCTCTCTCTCTCTCTCTCTCTCTCCATCCCACATGTGAGGACACAGCATGAAGTGGTGGTGGTCTAAAAACCAGGAAGAGAACCCTCACCAGGAACTGAATGGGCCAGCACCTTGATCTTGGACTCTTAGCCTCCAGAACAGTGACAGATTCCTGTTGTTGAAGCCATCTAGTCTGTGGCATTTTGTTAGGGCAGCCGGGGATGATGAGGACAGCATCTTTGGGTGTGAGGCCTATGCCTTACTTTGCCAGCCCTCTATCTGCTCTATGTTTGCTTGGGCTCCACAGCCCCATCTGATTCACTTAAAAACACTAGTTCAATAATAAAATAATTAAGAATTTCAAGAGAGTTACAGCAGAACATGGAAACAAGTGTAAGGCCTCATGAACGTCGGCCCTGGGACTTCACAGGCCACTTGCCCATGAAGTCAGCCCTAACCCTGGACAGCTTATGTGTTCCTGCTGTGAGCATCTGAAGCTCATTCCTCATTTGTCCCCACTAAGAAGAGATCTTGGCATCTGACAGATATTCAATAAATGCTTTATATTGTTCAATATCTGGTGACACATAACTGACTCTCAGCTCTGTGTTAAAGAGGGTTTAAAAGTCCTCTGATTAGGAACACATTCTTAGTGCATTTTTGTTTTGTTTTTGGATAATTTGACACTTATTGAAAAATAACCAGAGAAATAACAGAAATATAAAGGTGGAAGGAATTTCCTATCCAGGGTTTTTCAAGGTTGTTCTTGCTCTTTTGTAGGCAGTGAAGACAACACTTCAAAGCAAATATTTGAAGAAGCCATTTGTTTACATCACTGCTCTGATAGGGGCAGGAGTGGGCAGCCCCTCCAGGGCACCCCCTCCCTGGTCTTGACCCCTGCCTGAAACATAATGTGAAAACCAAAGACCAACACAAACTCCTCATTCAAAATGTTTATTTGTTGCCCTCCCAGAAGACCTTCAAAGTGACAAAATTCCAAGTTAAAGCACCATCAACAACAAAAGCTTTGGCTTAGAGTTGTCAACAATGCTAGGACACAGTCAGAGTATTTTAACATGAAATGCTGGCCAAAATCTGATAAGAATTGAGGAAGTAACAATTTATGAAGAAACATGGCTCTCAGCTCTAAAAGGACTTCTGTGTCCACCTCTGGTGGTCCCTTCACATGAGAGAATGAAAGAGGAGAGGTCTTGGTGCTGGAGTTTCCTGGATGGAATGGGTCGTATACCTCTCTGCTGGCCTGTGTGGCCAGACACCAGCTTCCTTCCCTTGCTTTAAGTCCCCTGGCTCACTCTGTAGCTCCAGCATTATCATCACTCCTCTTTTAAAAGGAGATGAGATCAGTTTCCATGCATTCATAACTGCAAACCATGTAATTACCTCCAGGCACCTGGCATTATACTGCATCCTGTGGTTTTTGATGTATTGTATTTTATATCATATTCTGTTGTTTTAAAAACTTTCCTTATTTATTCTACCAGGTGCAGCAGTCTCCTAGATATCAGAGGATGCAAAAGGGCAATAAGCATTACCATACAATAAGACGCAATGTAGCCAAAGTTCCAAATCATTACAAAATCATGTGTATTCCAGTAATGGTTTCAAATGTTCATAGCATATAAAAAACTAATTTTATTTTAGTAACCCAATTTAAAATTGTGTCTGGTGAATATTATGTATAGATCATTAAAAAGCATTACTTTAGGACTTTGGAATGCAATTAAATTAAACATATTCTTTCTGATTTTTTTCCCATTTTAACATTTTTAGGGAAAGTAATTTGGTGTATGAAATGCTATCAAACTAAAATTGAGTCAGAAAGTGTGCTATGAATTTTCATGTTAAGTATAAGTAAGTTATGATTTAGACAGTGAATGAGAAGTCAGTAACTAACAGATTACAGAAGGCCAACCAGAGTTTAAAACCTTAGCTTAAAAATCCTACATGAGAAAAAAAAATTGTAACAATTCCTCCTTTTAAAAAAGACAAAATTTTCCTCCCTCCACCTCCCCATACTCTATTCTTTTTCTTAGAATTCATATGCTAAGTTTACTAGGTTCTGCTTTTTCAGTATCATTATTTACAACACTGTCACTGTTTCCATAGATATGCAGAATGTCTGTTTCCATAGCAACACTCTGGGTTTCCTAAACAAATAGTATCATAGTGTTAATCTTGTTTCAGTGTTATTGTACTATGTTATTAGATACAAAATTCAAAAAATAATTTAAGCAGGGTTTGAAACTAGGTGGGTTGATTTTATTGCTTGGTGCTTTAGATATTAAATTTCAATTTCATATTAAAATATATATACATTTGAAAAATAGCAGGGATTTTTGCATAGTAAACATGATACCAATTTTATTTGCTAGTTATAAAACACTATAATTTAATAAGAGGATGTTCCAATACATGAGCAATATACACAGAGAGGTTTACCATCTTCAGATTAAAATGACTTTTTCAGTTGGCCTGGAAGATTTAGCCTCCCCAAATCTCCAAAGTCATTTATTACCTACCTACAGTGGTAGTTCCCTTTGCCATTTTTTCCCATTGTAAGTAATTTCTACCAGTTTTGCCTTTTATTTTCTACCCCACAGGAATAGTTATGAAATAGACTTCAAGGAATCTTTAGTATTTCCTTTTCTCCTGGATGGAAACAAGAGAGAAAAGTAAATCTACTGGATTTTTGTTTTTGTCTTGAAATTTGTTCATCATTATCTTTCATTCTTATAAAAAGAGCACATTTTTGAGAACTCTTTCTGAAATGGAATTGAGCTTCAGCCTCAGCTCTCAAAATGGGTCTGGTATAACTGTTAGCTAATTGAATTGATTGCATTATTGTACAGGTGAGTATCAGCTCACATGGGTGAGATGATTGGCAATGCAAGGGGTGGGAATGTGGAACCCTGTGTTTTGGAGAAGTAAGGGAGCTTTATCCATGCTGTGACATTGCCTTTTTTTTTTTTTTTGCAAGATGTTAAAAGAAGACCCAATCAGGTGTGCAAATCTGATTCTTTACACCCACATTCTGGGTGTAAAGAGTTTAGCCATTTCAGAACCCTGGTTCTCACTTTCCTTTTGAGTAAGTTTGACTGCAAGGTTTTCCCCTCCCAATTTTAGCACTAGAGAGGATTGGTATGCAGATCTAAGGTAATAATTTGCATGTAGAATAGTTGTACAGCTTTGGGGAGAAGGTCAAGGATAAATTGAAGTAAATGTCAAAACCAGCATGCACAAGACCCGAGACTGGGGAGACAATAGTAACATGAATCCCAGCTCAGTTGTTTAATAGTTTGCTAATTTGAAGCCCTTGATTCTACTTCCCTGAACCTGGTTTCCTCATCTATAAAATAAGGAAACTAGCACTTATTGTCCAGTGTTGGTGGAGGATTAGAGACAATAATTGATTAATGAACAATAACACTAACCAGTGTTACTGAAGGTGTAGCTCTTGTTACACTTTCCTGATTTTTCTTCACCAATTTGATCTTTGGGGTCAGAAAAATCCTGATCCCTCTGAAATGGTACATGAAGCCACATCCATCAGGTACAGCTTCTGGCCATGGAGCTTCTTCAGTTTTCTGCCCCACCACCTGCATGCCTCCTGGATTTTTTGCAGTAGACAGCTTTAATGGTTTTAGTTCAGAAGAAGTAAGCACTCAGAGTTCCCAATAACAAAAGTCAACGTGGGTTCCTTGAATGGTCAGCCGACTTGAAATAGGGAAAGTCCCAGAGAAAAAGAATCCTTTTCCCAATCTCAATCCTAGCAGTACAACCTAACCCAGTGTTTCTCAACCTTCAATGTGGTAGTTAATCATCTGGGGACCTTTCTGAGAGCCAGATTTTGGTTCAGCAGGTCTGGGTGGGGACTGAGTTTCTGTGTGGCTGATAATCTCTCTGGCTATGCCAGAGTTACTGGTCCAGGCTCACCTTGAATGGGAAGGATCAGAACTCCCCAAATCACCTCAGATTTTCTCAAATTTGTTAAGATTCTAGCCTTTCCTCTTAACAGTGGATCCCCATACTACTTGGGCCTGGGTATATTTGGGGGTCCTTGCTCTAGTAGTGGCTCCAAACCTTTTAATCTTATTGAACTTGGCTTTTTTATAAGATGAAGCAATTGGGCTGGTTTGAATCTCTTGTGTACTTTTCAATGATCAAATGTGGCACACTTTCCTCTTTTGGACATAGGACAAACCAGGGAAGACAAAAAATTCCATCAATTCACATAGTCACTAACCAAATTCTGTTCAGCAAATTTGAGTTGTCTATGAGCTTTAAGATCAAAATGGTTCAGTTACATGAGGAAAAAAATATAACACAATTAGAATTGATTATCAATTCAGGCTAATGCTCAAATTGAAAAGTCAGTGATTGACCTATGAATGAGTTTAGAAGTTACCTGTATGATGTTAACAAAACTTAGAATGTAATTAGTATTTTTGAATTCTCCAAGTAAGTGTGGTTTCATTTCTTCTTCTTGTGTTAATGTCTAAGCAATCAAGTCAAGTTCCCTTGTATGTTTAGAACCCTGTGGGCACTTAACTAATTATTACAATGGCAATATTTCTTGCTTGCAAACATTTAAATGACAATTAACTCTTTTCTGAGATCATATTTTTAAAGGAGGTTGTGTTTGAAAGCTCTAAAAGATTAGGGATTTCTAGGGGATTTTGTCCTCTGGATTTTCCTTGTTTATGATCTCATTGTCTAGAGGATCATATAATATTCTAAGAATGAAGGTGAATGTGGTTTCTAATAACTACATGGAAAAATGAATTATTTTCATTTTTACTCTTATGCTGAGTGTCATTACTCAACTGGTATTAACTTCATAATTAATCATAATGAGTCTATTTGTTCTCAAAAACAATAGGAAAGTCGTGACAAAATCAATTCCCTTTGGAAAAGGAGGCAGCAAGTTTTCTAGCAGTGTCTCGGATGGTATGGAAGATGCTTCAGGCTGGCAATGAAAGTCTCAGATCGACATCTCATGAAACATCACATCACTCCAGGGAAAGGGTCCCCTAAGCTAGTGACCACAAAGCACTTAGAACATACCCAGTACATACCAAGTGTGCAGTAAATATCAGTTATATTTTTCCTGACATTGATGTGGGTGCTTATGAGCAGCCACACTGTAGTAGCATTGGTGTCTCTCCAGCTCTATGGATATATGTGTGTGTGTGTATTTATACTAAGGGAATTTTCATAGATAATAGTTTTCATAGTTTTATAAAAACCTGGTACAGCAGAGTGGAAGAAATAGTGCAAATAGTCTTGGAAATATTATAAACTCAACGTCCTATTCAGATGGATTGTAATTCTCAATGTTCTCTATTTGTTGAATATTGTATAGAAATGATTTACAAAGAAGCTGTTCTACAAATAAAAGAACAAAGCATGTCACTGGAGAAAAATATCTGTGTCCACAATATATACATGCAAATAATGTAGACACTTCTCCAAGAAATATGTATGTGTTTTTCTCCAAGTCATATTGGTTAAAATAACCTAATATTACCCAGTAGTATCATTGGCAGTGTAATAGCACTAAGAACAAACAAAAATGTGAAACTTAGCAAATAGTTGGTTTGGTGATCAATATATCATTCCAATCACGTAAGCCAAACATCCCTTGACTTCCCCTTCTTGAGACTGTTAGGACATTCTTCTATGTTTGTTTTGTGCAAACTTGATGGTGGATGAAAAAGGAATTTCTCCACTGTTTTGTGGGTGCTTTCCCACAGTTTGTTTTTGCAACGTGAAATTCATTTTCCTTTTATGAGAACACATCATGATAGCAGTTGTGCTCAAGATGCACAACAACAAAGCAACTTTGAGTGTCTCCTTGGAGATAACAGCAGGCCAGAAACCTCAGGATAATGACGAAGTTGCTCATGGGACTGTCGGGCTCCTTGGTTCAAATCCATGCTCCTCTTTAATCCATGCTGGGAATCTTCCTTAACTTTCTTGTGCCTTGGGTTATTTACTCATTTTTGGAATAGAAATTTTGTAATTCCTACTTCAAAAGGCCCCTGTTAGAGTAAACATACTAATGCATATAAAGTGACTAGAGTTTGCTTATTCAAAATAATCAATACATGTCTGTGATTATTAGAAAACGAATAATACTTCTATAACTGATATTAAGATCTTTTGCATATATTATCATTTTATGAGTTGCTATCCACTTCACCAAAGTCAATTATAAACATATTATGGTTTGATTTTCTAATCTTCACAAACATTAGGACAGCCTAAGGCTTCTACTCATGCTAAGATCTTAGATTCCAGAAAGAGTTTAGCAATCAATATAAGGTACCAGCAGATCAGTAAGGATTGTGACAATCAGGAATCTTACAATAATGTCCAGATAGGTTATGAAACAGTTCTTAAACTTGAGTTTAACCTTATAAGCAGAATCATGTTAATTACTAAGTTTGGTTACTACAAGTTGATTATCCTAAAGAAATATCACAGGCTACGTGGGGTAAGCCACAGATACTTAGTTCTTGCAATTTAGGAGGCAAAAAGTCTAAGATCATGGGGCTGGCCCATTCAGGTTCTGATGCGGGCTGTCTGTCCTGCTGGTAGATGATGGTCTTCTCATTGTTTTGTTCCACGGTGGAGATAGAACAAGTCCTCTCTTGTCTTCTCTTTTAAGGATACTAATCCTGTTGCAACTGGGTGCCACCCCTGACCTCATTTAACCTTAAAGACCCCATCTCTAAATACAGCCACATTGGGCATTTGGGCTCCAATGACACATTTTGGGGAAACTATAAATTTGGACTGATGCTGGTAGCAGCTCTGTTCTCAATCCTTTCCCCAACCCTCTACTCCCATCATTCCATAACCCTATGGAGAGTTTCTTCCTATCTGGAGTCCTGCTTTACAACAGGAGAAAGCTTGTGGATATAATCTGAATGGCTCTGTCTGCTATTCTGCCTGACAAAATTTAATGTCAAAAATCTGTATGTTTATTTAACTTTTTCAGATGATCTTTCAGATCATTTGTATTTGAGCCACATTTCACTTTGGTCAGTCTTTGCCGTGAGTGATAGTATGCAGGATTGTAGTTTTCCTTTCCTTTCTTGGTTTTGATGATTCCACAAATCCATTATCTTTCTCCTGGAGAAGGAACTACAGTAGAAGTAGCAACATATAAATTTAGTGTTCCCATTTTTGTAGCATGTATGATTGTGTTCTCCATGCAGTCTCCTTAGGGTGTTTTGTCTTAGAGAATCCCAAATCTTTGGAAGACTACTCTTGCGCATTTTGGGTATATCAGTGTGTTGCTCAGAAAGCCAACAAGGAGACAGAGATTTGTAAACAGCATGAGTAACACTTATCAGACTGCTCAGAGAGAAGAATGGAACAGTGATGTGATTGCCAGGCGGACCCAGCCAACCTTGTGCATCTCTCAGAAACAGAGATAGTGCTTTAGATATATTTCCAGGCAAGATCAGGGTACCAGAACTTTGTGCCAATCATTGGGACAACCAGGAAGTAGGGTAGCCTGTCAGCTACCAAGAGCTGAGGGCAATTCCTGTAGGGACTAATGTGAGCCAGTGTTAGTCAACTCTCTCTGAAACAAGAGGAAAGAAGGCTTTGGTTCTGAGAGTGCCACCTCGGCGCACATCAAAGCACCTACTCTGCATGTGAATATGATCCAGCAGTTACAGCAACTCCACTCTGTATTTTACTGGTCAATTTATTAAGTTTTTGGCTAACAACAATTGTGAGAAAGTCTTATGCATAAATTCTGGTACCCACTTCTCAAGCAATGGCTTTTCTGATTGGTAATAATTGTTTTTTAGACAAATTTGAAAGGCACCAATTAGGAGACAGAAGTTATTCTAATTATTGACAACCATGAGTATTTAATATTGTAAACCATGAATAAAGTTTTCAAGTGAGAGAGTAAATAGACAACTCTAGCCTATTGTAAAGGTAACAACTACAGGAAGTAGCTTCACCTCCAGGCAGGAAGCACACATGGAAAATTTGAAATGATTGAAGCTTAGAAGTTCAAGAAGGACCTGTGTGGCTGAGAGGCAGATATCTGAGGAGTATGTGCTGCTTGGCTGCTGTTAGTAGTATCTCTGGGTTCAGAGTTCGGGCTGCTGGAGCCAGGAGACTGGAGTTGGTGTCATGGTGGGGAATGTATATTAAAGACGGCCTGGAAGTGTTAAGAAAACTCTACACATTGGTGTCAACTACCGCTAGAAGGAAGAATTCCTATTCTCCAGTGAAGCAACATTACTGCTGCAATTATCATGGAAGCGGGAAACCAACAAGAGGGCCACAAGAAGCAAACAGGAAGGGACTAGTGTCCCCTTCCTCTTCCAGTTTGCAGGCTCCATCTAGCGCCCCCTACTGGCAAAGCTTCTATTGGATGCAGCCTGCAGATCCCAGCTCCACCATCATAGAGCTGAAGGTAGAGGGCTTAGTGTAGATCTGAGACAGCAAGTAGATAACTAGCACAAAAATAAACATTTCAATAAGAAGCAAAATCTTTAAACACACGGATATGTCTTCCTTTAATAAAATTATAAGGGTCAGGCATTTTTTACACTTCAACATCTGTAACTATTGACAAATAATGGGATATTAAAAATCCTTGGTGTTAAATTTAAAAATAGGCTATTATTTTTTCGTGTTAATTAGATTTATTAATAGTGTTTTGACTAATGGGTGCAGCTTTCACTTGTGAAATGGAAAATTTGAAAAGGAGGTTACCATTGGTGTCGTAAAACGTGGTTTTAGATGAATCGTTTTTAGTTTCAAAAACTTTTGGGGGCTTATCTTGCAAAATCAACTCTGATGTTCCTTAATAAAATTTGCGAAAATTTGGAATGTGTTTATCATATTCAGGCAAATCAAACTGAAAAATCCAGATACTGTTATGATGTGGGAGAATTCCACATAATTGGGGTTCAGGAAAGAGTTGAGGGGTAGCAAGCAGAGCAGAAGAAAGCTAGCAGCAATGTGACATCATGGGGCTGGAAAGGAGGGCATTATCAATGGATATGGATGGAGTTCTCGTAGCTTCTCGGGGCAGAAATCAAGGGATCACATTGAGCTTCTTGAAGGGAATGAGTAATTAAGAAATAGCAAAGGGAATTGGCCCAATACTCATAAGGGGTAAAAAACAACTTTTTGGTAAGAGAGAGTTAAGATAGTAATGGGAGCATAGAGCGGTGTCAGCGATGTCGCCTACCTCTGAGATAAAATTGGTTCTAATTTTGTGGAAAGGAGGAAGATGGCAAATGAAATCAAAGAGGATAAACTCATGAAAAAATAGGGAAATTGGGGGGGGGGGGGAACCTAGTGTCTGTGTAAGAAATCAAGAGCTGATATTGAGGAAACATGTAGAAGAATTGCATTTAAAGGCATAAACATGCTTTTGGACAAAGTTACGTTAGTATATGGATGAGTGAAAAAGAAAGGGAAAAGGAATCCAAAAGCTCTTTTATAGCCATCAACATTTATGGCTAATCACCTGTATACTAGGTTTTCATGTCAAGGATCTTGAGACTCCCCAACTTAGAAAAATGATATCGTTAATTTCACACAGAGGACCAAATGTAATTAGTGTAGTATTAAAACAAAATGTTTTCTATTCTTTAACCCCTTCAAAGTTAATATGGCCAAACCTTATTATCTCCATTTAAATATTATTTGCATGTCACTTTTCTGATCAGTTTAAGTCATTTAACTTCTTAAAGACAAAGCTACTTTCCCCCATGCAGGCACAGAATGGGATTGGAGTAAGTAACATCAGCACCTGTGGTTCCATTTAAAGGAGGCACCCAACTCTGCAGGAAGCTCCCACCAGCTCACCTGGTTCATTCTCTGGAAGTGAGACTGACCAATCGTGTTAATGATGTGTAGTTTGAAAGGAGTCACTTTCATGAGGTCAGATACAGCCTAAAGTAATCCTTACCCCGATTAACCCTTGCTCCCTTCTGTATTTGCCTGTGTCTGGCACCTGCACGGTTGAAAATCACGACTGGAGGTACGACTCTGTTCTTATCGCTCCCCTCTGTCCTCTACCATTTGAAGCCACCAACAGTGGCAGTGTCTCTCTTGAGGAACAGGAACTCCCATGCCATGCTACCTAGTAGTGGTTTTCTAGGCACCTTCCGGATGACTTCTTTTTCAGTAACATCTGGGCTCCTGGGACTCTCAGCCCTACCACATCAGTGACAGTCCTGATTCTTTCCCATGCTTGAATTTAAATCTTCCTTATTTAGCATTATTTTTAAAAATTGCAAAGGAAGATGTCTGAGCACGATATCTGCAAGAAAGGAAGGGAGAGTTGGCAACAACCTGCCACAGCAGATGGCAGATGATTGTGGTATTGTCTTACTAGGTTGCCTTGGAGTCTCACCCAGCTGACCCCAAAGAGTCCCCACATCCCTCCTGAACTGTTGCAGCAGCTTCTGCTGAAGATGGAAGCCAGTCCTTTCTATTATCTCTTAGATATCGACTCTTTGAGGAAATGACTTCTTAAACTTTATTTTTTTCTGAAATATTTCCTGATTATTTTTTTCATTTTTATGTACATATTAGTTGGAACTGGTAGTTTTTCTAAAATTGTAGTGTCACCCATTGTTCAGAAATTTCGAAGAAGTCCTGAGATTCTCTTCTCGTATTGATAAGGACAGAGCTGCCTTGGGCTGCCTGCCCTTAGGAGTCAGATGGGTCATTTTTGTACTTGCGTTGAAAGTTGAGAAACTTCCAGAAACCAACAAAATGGATTTCTGACCTCAGGGTCTGCATGGTTAATGGAGTTGTTTGCAATGAGGTAATGGTTCTATTAACTCAGGGACTGAACCTATGATCCCTGTGTAACCTGGCGGGGAGGTTTTTAACTAAAGGTGTGTGTTAGCACAGAGGACAATTCTGATTACAAACAGAGACATTGATGAAGCCTTAAAAGAGGCATTTTCTAACTTTCCCAGGGATTTCTCCCTCATTGGTCAGTTGCTTAGAGCTAGGGTTCTTGGAGGACCTCTTCCCAGTCTCTCTGTCTCATTCTGGGTTTTTCCTATTACTAATTATCTACACAGGAAGGTAATAATTTCTGATTTCTTTCTTCTAAACTTCTACTTTCAGATCAGCAGCCTGGGGGCAGAGATAAATAGGTCAGTTATTACTGACGTCACAGGGAACTCCATGTCTCAGATTAATCTAACCAGAATTTGAACAGCAAGATATGGAACAGTGTGATTAAAAATACAAGTGGGGTTAGTTGACTTTAATGACAAACTCTAGCAACAGACTAGGAATAAGAAGAGATACTGGAAGTTTCTCCATGAGCCACATAATTAGGGTATAAAATGACTCATTTGACTAGCTAATGTATAATCATGTGTATGGGGGAGGAGGGACTCAGCTCCCCTCTGCTTATCAGTAAATACAGCCCTAATTCCAAGGTGCCTCACCTCACTGTGGGGGTGTTCTCTTCCTCTAGCCGAACTGGTTAAGCCAGACGAACCGTGAAATACCTTACATTACTGGGTGAGGAGCCATTATTACCAAGTTATTATCACACCCTCAAAGAGCTTTGCTCAGTTTCGCATTTTATTTTATTTGTTTTGCAGACTCTAAGCATCCAGACATTTCCTGAGGCTCCAGTGTATTTGAGGCAGGTAGGGAAATGAGCACAGACCCATCCTTCTCACTATTGAGGATTTCCTGGCAAAAATTGAGCCTTGCACATCTCCGTCTGGGCTGGTTATTATCACCACAATTCAGGGATTGTGATGGATGTACCTCCAAGGCTGAAGGTTGCCCCAGACACAAGCTAGTTTCCCCAAACTCTTCAGGGCATTCCCAGACCTCCTTCATTTCTGGTCCCTAGTGCTATTAAATCATTAGTTTATTAAATATGCATGGTGGCACAGAGACACTCTATTAGCCTTTGAGGATGCATACAGCCATAAACATTCTCATCCTTAACCTCAATGTCAATTCTCAAAGAATTAACAAAATAAGCAGATACTTACTGCAGTCAGATGGCCAGGTCAGGGGTCAGCTCCCTGCAGGCACGGTCAAGCAGGGACTCACTGGTCGGTTCTGTGCTTATCATGGTGCCTAGCACATTGATCTCTTCATAAATACTTGAGACTTAAGTGAACGAATTGGAGCAACCAGATAGGGAGCTGTTTTCCAGGGTACTTATCTCATGGCATAGTTAGCTTGCCTTGAGACCAGAGGTATTAAGATATGCCTGACGCACACTCGGACATCCCAGCCATGTTCAGTGGCCAGCAAGGTTCTGGAGAGACTCTTGTAAAATGTAAGTGGAAGAAAAAAAATACACTGTACAATCTGTCTTTCCCTTAAAATTATATCATGATATCATTCTTGCAGTTGTAAATGTTTTTTTTTTTTTTTTTTGCCATCCTGAAATCATGAGTTTCTTTTGATATCAGGAGTAAAAATTTCAAATTTCCTTGTTATTTCTGTACACACAGCTGATCTTGCTGACATTATCTCAGGCTCTTCCCACAATAAGATGTTGCCCTCTTGATAAAGTCTGGTCTTAGCTGGAAATCTGTTTGCATTATTGTCCAATGAAATAAACAAATGGGAGACATCTAATCTGCCTGCTAAAATGATCCATTTTGATGTCTCTAAAGAAAAAAAACTGTGAAAATAAGATTAAAAATTACTACCTTTTCAGTGTTCTCAGTTGATTCAGTTATTTTAAGTGACTTGAGATGTGCATATTTTTAATCATATGGGGAAAAACACTAATAATTTTATGTATTATAAAAAAAATTGGGAATAAAGCTCACGAAGCTCCTCCATTCTCCATCCTATATGTACTATTAAATATTTTAAAATTATTCTTTAAAATGTTTTTTTTCAATTTGTAAAAAATTTATTCAATTCTAAGTTCCTGGGTTATTTCTGAGCTTCATGGTTTAAGGATTTAAGATTCTAATCTAATAAATGAACTAATGATAATTTCCTTCCAAGTTCAAAGCCAAATCTTTCTTTTGATGAAGTGGTTGTTCTTTTCTTTTAATGATGGTGTTCTTTTTTTTTTTTTAAAACACATTGTTCCTTTTGTTTGTTCTCCATGATATCATAACAATAGTGCAACAAAAACAGCAGAATTGAGTTGAACTGGTTGGGCTTCACATGGCTCTAGGAAGTCTGAGTTCTGAGTGTTCCCTGCAGTTTCCGGGGCTGAGCTGACCAGTTAGGAAGAGCTGTTCTGTGGCCGACATCATCCACCATGAACACACCCTTCCCCATCATGGACTTTGGCCAGAGGGGTGTATTTCAGTTTCATCCTGATGCTTGTTGACCTGAGGAAGGTTTAACAAGAAAAGAGTGGCAGGGGGGTAGTTTTACATGAGGCCAGACAATCTCAGAGGTCATTTCTCATAAATGACCAGACTTGACTTCAACTTTCTCTTTTCTTACAACTACTTTTTTTTTCTTTTTATAACATCTGAACATATGCACTCCACATGACCTAATTAACAACTTAGTGGATTTTGATATCAAGACTATAGCGACTCAACCTATTGTCTGAATTATAATGTAAACTACAATATATTGATTCTGCTGTGTCTGTTATGTTATTAGACATATTTTGACTGGAAAATGGTTTCGATCCTGTAAGATGAAGGGTAGGCACAATTTTCAGGATTCAGGTTTGGTGTGGATAAGAGCAAGTACCCTTAAGACATGCCGTTTTGTGACTGCTTGTTGGATAATGGGTGGTGAAAATAAGATCATCTAATGCTGTGGACTTTCTTTAGCCATTTGGAAATGTGGATGATGAGGGAGTTGTTGGAGTGCTCTGTCCATGCCTGTCTTTCTCTGAGACCTGTGCGGTTGGCCATCTCTCCATACCTTTGTGCTTCAGGTTTTCAAAGGAGGCAGCTGCTGCTAATTTGCTCTTAACTGTCCTTTGCCTACTGTGCTCAAATGCTCTTTCAAGGATCCTAATGAGAAGGAGCAGCGTATCTTTTATGGAAGGCCTTCAGGACCAGCCCTCCAGGGTCATCATCTTCTGCCCTCACCCATATGAGCAGAGTTTATGTGTTAAATTCACCCAGCAACATCTCTGTCCTGCCAAGTTCAGGATGGCTTCAGCTGCCTCATTGGGGAGCATTTCCTGCCCAGTCCTTCAACTGTTCTGTGTCATTTCTCAATGACAAGTAAACATTTCTTCTCTTTATAATATTTCAGAAATACTGTTCAATATGTTAATTTTTGCTACAGCCACTTTTGAAAGATACCTTTTTTTTTTTTCAGTTTTTGCTTTTTCCTTGGATGACAATTTACTTACTCCGTGGAAAGATTTCTCTGCTTACATGAAGTCTACTATCTGTGACACACCACTAAAAAATGGCAATGCCTTCAACATTTGTATAAGAATGTCTGAGTCCATTTTCTGTTGCTATAAATGAGTACCATAGACTAGATAATTTATAAAGAACAAGGGTTTATTTAGCACATGGTTTTTGAGGCAGGGAAGTCCCCAAGTACATTATGGGCATCTGCTTTGCATCTGGTGAGGCCATTCTTGTTACATCATAACATGGCAGAGGATAACACATATCGAGACAGAGAAAGTGTGCTAGCTTGGGGTACTCTTCCTCTTCTTATAAAGCCCCTACTGCCACCCTGGGATTCCCACCATGATGACTTCATCCCATTACCTCCTAAAGTCCCCAAATCAAAGTACCAGTAGTATAGGAATTTGGGGAATTAATTTTCTGACAGCTGAACTTTTCACTGACACATTCAACAATAGCAAAGGATGCTCTAGAAAAGAATATAAAAATACATTCAAGCACTTCAAATATTTTAAAAATATTCTTTAAAATGCTTTTTCAATAAGGGTAAAAAAGAGTGATTCATGTGCTATATCCCAATCCCCCCAACTTGTGACATCATTTATTTCTTCTAGACAATGGCTTTAAATAGAATCATAAGAAAGATGTGATTAATCAATGATTGCATATTTCTTTCTGGCAACTGAACTCGTATCAACCAATTCTCTTGCAGAAGACAGCAAGTCATGCATTTGAACTATCCCTTTGATTTATATCTCAATATTTCAAGGAGAGAAAACTTTTGAAGGAAACTTCTTGTCTTGAGGACACTTGGATTCACTCAATCTGATCTCCCTGCATCCTGGCAATCAGCAGTGTTTCTACCTCAAGAATCAACACATTCTACTTACTTGGTGATCTCAATTGCATGGCCCAAGCCCTCCTATTCCAGTTCCCACTCACTGGCCTTTTATAGGAACATTTTGAACCCTTCAAAATAAAATTCTGTAAGAAACTACAAGAAGATCTGAAAACATAGGGAGCAGTTAGTTTTAGGTCTCACCCAGTGGTATTCACATGAAGGCTAAATGATAAGTGATGTGCTGAGGGGATTTTTTTTTAAATGGGAGTGAATTAGGAAAAAAATGATATTTTAATTGTGAAAAATGGATTGTTGTATTCTGATCACCATTGAAACTGAATTTAGCATTATCAACAAGAGGGGAAAGTCCTAAAAGGGGAAAAATATTACATAATTTGTGGTTGCACCCTGACATTCTTAAAAAAAAATGAATTGCCTGAAGATAGTGGGGATTTTAAATTGTCACTTAACCTTTTACATGTATGTCACTTGGTTTCTTCCTCCTTTCCCTCTGACTCGCTTTACGTCATTTCTTACCTTCCTAGTATTCCTGTTGTTTTCTCTCTCTTGATCCTCATCCTCACTGCCCTGGATATTGATGTAGGATTGAGGAAGCTGACACAGAAGGAAATCAAACAAAGAAACCGATTTCTGGTGGAGAAAACTTTGCTCTTGCCTTTCCCCTCTGATTTCATAGACTTTTCTTGGAAAAGTGACTTCTCATACTAAGTTCAGAGCAAAGGTTCTTAGAAGAGAGTCATTCATTCAATTAGTAGTAGCTATTAAAACATCAGTCACATTCCAAGTAGAGTTTAGCCAGGTTGGTAAAATACTACTATTACTACTACTACAACTACTAGTAATGGACTGGTCCAGATTCACCATTATGAGTTGGACAGATAGAGCGAGAGATTCATAGACATACTTCTAGAAGTTCCTTTGTAGAAAGGGTTAGTAAGATTAGTTCTGCAATGGTCAAAGACTCAATGATGGTGGATTGGGCCCCTGCTGGGAGCTTGGGTAGTTTCTTTGTGAAGAGAAGCTTGAGGATGGCTAGGTAAGAGCAGGGGCATAGAGGGAAGGGAGTAGAATTCCAGGGACATGAAGCAACAAATGCATGGACCCTGCTGTAGAAGCTGGTGAGTGCAGAGACCGTTGGGCCCAGGAGGAAAGAGTCCAGAAGCAGGTGAGGAAAGATGGTTCATGAGAAGTACTCTCAGAGGTGCAGGATTTTTGGTGCTACTCTGCCAAGTGGGCCTAAAGAGGCCAAGGATGAAGGCAGCAACCACATCAGACCCCCTGTTCAGGAGGCATAGGAGTGTCTGTGATGGCATCCTAAAATACATCACTAATAAGAGTTAAATAAAATTTTATTTCTTTTTTTTTTCAAGAAAGGTAATAAGTTGAGGTCTATATTATCTTTGTAATAGTTTCACTCATGTTGAGAATACTCGGGAGTTGATCATGATTCTGGGTCTTGTATAGCAAAAAGGAACAGTGGGAAAAGATTGGGAAATACTGTCTTAAAATAATTTCTTACAAAAAATTAAGAGCAATGAATTCCCAAAGCCTCCCTTGACCCTGAGACCACCTCATGTACCTCAGCAGCTCTGTGACTCATCTGTCTTTACTCCTTCTTGTCCCTTTCCTGCCAACCCACTGCCATTTGGTTTTTTCTGCACACGTCCCATGTGAAAACTGCAGTAATAGCTAACACTCAAGTTTACGATGTCTGGTGAACAGTTTAAGATCTTCATGTGTATTGATATACTTTATTTTCACTTAGCAGTCATTGAGACATGTACCATTTCCTGATGAGGAAGCCGATGCTGTATAGATAAAGTAACTTGCCCAGGTTCATACATCTCATAAGTGGCTGAGTCTTGATTCAAAGCCAAGTAGGCCAGTTTCAGAGTCTGTGCTTGTAATTATTACAGGTCTGTATGGAATTATTTGTGTGTGTGTGTGT
Organism: Marmota marmota marmota; assembly: GCF_001458135.2. Classification (NCBI taxonomy): domain Eukaryota; kingdom Metazoa; phylum Chordata; class Mammalia; order Rodentia; family Sciuridae; genus Marmota; species Marmota marmota. The sequence continues at coordinate 4,192,920 of NW_026000048.1, forward strand.
GTGTGTGTGAGGGGGGGGGAGAAGGAGAAGAGAGGGAGAGAGAAGGAGGAGAGAGGGAGAGAGAGATTTGTCTAATTTTGGATCACAGGCTTTGCTTCCAATTTAATGGCCATATTAGTAATGGAAGAAAATAATCCTTATTATATTGGAAAATAAGTGGGACAATGACAAGGCAGAATGTGTTTTACAGAGACAGTCACAACAGCATCTTTCATCCACCATTTTCTGACAGTGTGGTTTGAATGATACTCCTATTGAGTGGTGTGTTCTGTCTCTTCCTACTGGATCTGGGAGACTTCATGTCTTGTTTGCAACCAATAGGAGAGGGCAGAAGTGGTGGTGTGCAGCATCTGAGTCTAGGACAGAAAAGACAAGGTAGTTTTCACTTGGATGTCTGAAATATTCAAGCTAGAACACTGAGCAGCTATGTGATGGTTCCACTTCCCTGACACCATATTTGAAAGAAGCCCAAAATAACACATGTTGAGGGATTGAGTCTACATGAAAAGGGAGATAGAGAGACAGAGAGGAGAGGGGGCCTGGTCCATTCCCTAATTGCTCCTCCAGCTTTTCCTGCTCCATCTCCCACCTGAGTGCAATATCTGATAGACCAACCAAACCCAACTAAACTCTTTTAAAATTCTGGATGCCCATCCCTAGTAGTATATCAGTGACAATGCTCACAGAACTAGATAATATAAAGAAATTCAATAGGTTGCACAAAAGCAAGTGAAGGGAAAGGAGGGGTGGGGTAGGAAAAGGAAAGACAGTGGAATAAATATGACCTGATTTTCCTTTTTACATACATAAATATACCACAGTAAGTCCCACTATCATGTACATCCACAAGAATGGGATGCCAATTGGAATAAGATATAAAGATATATTCCACATTTTCACAATTATATCAAAATGGATTCTACTGTCTTATATAACTAAAAAGAATCCACAAAAATATGAATAAGAATAAATTTAGTATAGAGCTACAAAAATCACCCAAAGCATTATTGAGCAAATTTTAAAAAAAGAAAAAGAAAAAAAAAAACGAACAAAACTAGAGGCATCTCATTGCCTGACTTCAGAATATACTATAATGATATAGTATAAAACAGCATGATAAGGACTGGGGTTGTAACTCAGGGGTAGAGCATTTGCCTAGCACATGTGAGGCACTGGGTTCCATCCTCACCATCACATAAAAATAAATAAATAGAGTAAAGGTATTGTGTACATCTACAAATAGAAAAACATTTTTAAAAAACAGCAAAAAAAAAAAAAAAAGAAAGAAAAGAGAAAATAAATTCCTGATGCCCAAAATAAAGGCATTGAAGCAAATGGTTGCTTTCAGCTGAGGAATTGCAAGGCAATGTACAACGTGGAAATAGATATCCACATCAGTGGATATGACCCCTTCTCTAAGAGTCAAGAACTTGAGTACCTGGGTGGGATTTTCTGTTGTGACCTTGGCAGAAGATGTTCTTCTTCCCCTGCATTTTATTTCTTATCTATAAGCAAATCACAACATTTATTGCTATACCTTCTTAAAGGATTCTCCAGATTTATTTTCAATGAGATAATGCACCCCTGAGAAAAACTAAATGTTGTCAGGTAACAAAACAGTACTTTAGTTTTCTATAGAAGAGAGATTAGAGTGAAATGGAGGTATTAAAGTAGGCGATTCCACAAGAAAACAGAATGAAAGTAAATTTTGGAGTGCCCGGTAGAGGAAAGAACATGTATGATTCTGTTTACATTGATCTTTGCTTTCCTCCAGTTATTACTTTCTCTGTTAGTGTTATTGCTACTATTACTTTTGAAGAGTAATAAAATGGCTTTCCAGCCTGTCTGTCTCAGTGTAATCCTGGCTTCGTGGCTTACCAGCATATGATGTTGACAAAATTACCCAAAAAATCTATTGTTTAATAAATGCTAACTATTTGCAGTCATCTCTCCTGTAGGTTTCCCAGGTATCCTTGTTCCTTTCACACCCTCACCCATCTTTCTGTGACTGCATTAGCCTTATTTGATTGCCAGCATGTGGCTCAGACATCCTGTCCTTTCATTGACTGTCTGGTTGGTAGTAGCAGCAGCCACTTCTGAGTGCCAAGTCCTGGGCTTATTTTTTAATAGCCCTTATGCCAGCATGTGGTCCCTGCTGACTTGTTTGTCAAGCTGGATGGAGTGTGACCCCTTCAAGGAATAGAGCGCCTCCCCTCTTTCTATCTGCTAGGATCTAGCACCTAAGACAGGGTATGAAAGAGAATGGAAAAAAAAAATGGATGAATCAGTGAATGAGTGAGCTATACATGTGCTTTAAACTGCACATAAGGCAAATCTGAAGAGGATTTGAGACAAAATTCTTCTGAAATTGTTTCTATGCCACATAAATCATTATTTTCCAATCATTAATGTGGCAGTTTACTTGATTTGCTCTAAGTTTAAAAAAATAAGAACCACAAAGATATGCAATTCTTTTTTTTTTAATTTTTTATTGTTGGTTGTTCAAAACATTACAAATTTCTTGACATATCATATTCCACACTTTGATTCAAGTGGGTTATGAACTCCCACCTTCACCCCATACACAGATTGCAGAATCACATCAGTTACACATCCATTGATTTACATATTGCCATACTAGTGTCTGTTGTGCTCCGCTGGATATGCAATTCTTAATGGAGAGATTTGTGGCACTTGTTCTGTCTTCATGGAGTGATAATCACAGTTTAAAACTCCCTGTGTTCCAGGGAAGGCAACATACCCATTTGAGCTGAGATGTGTTGTCTATGGAGAAGGGAGGCCCTGGGCCTCCCTCAGAGACCCTGTGGTTTTGTGTGTTGTATGTGTCTTTCAGAAGGGACATAACCACACTGGTTGAGATTTTCTTTTCACTTCAACATCTCGAGCTGGAGCTCTCTTTGTGTCAGCTGGTGGTGGAGGCTACAAGAATTTCTGAGACTTATTTAAAGGGAAGTTAAATTGGGGTCATGCCATTTTAATAGAAATTTGGAAAGCCATTTTGGAGAGCTTCAATAAAGTGAGAAATTCCAGACTTCTGAACAAGTGAGTGTAATTGGCACCTCTGATGTTCAACTTATTCACAAAAGAATAGGAGAAAATTCAGATAAAAATCTATAGAATATGAATCAAAAAGCAGTACATATGACCAATGAAATTAAGAAAAATGGTTCTCACAAGAAGTAGTAAGTTTTAAAAAAAGTTTCAGATCACACTGAAAGCAACACTTTATTAAAAGAGATAAATTCATAAAAGTAATATTAAAGAGTAATTTATAATTAATTATTCTCCAGGAAAACTTACCCTGGAATTTTTAAAGTTGTCATATGGCAGAAGTTGACAAAAATTTTTCCCAATCTGATAGGAAACCTCAAAAAATTACCTGCCATTATCAACAAAGACTTTTGAGACTAAAAGAAAATGTTTTAAGCTATATATTTTTAAAATATGGTTTTAATGACATGTATTAAAGGGAAAACTAAGTTATGTCTCTACTACCTCTAGAAAATTATGTTACAAAATTACCACATCAAGAGGCAGGCAGTCCAGAATAGGTGACTAAAAATGTAAGCTGATTGTGTCAGAATGACGTCAGATGGTTAATCGAATATTATGTTTTTCCTCTTGAAATTGTGATGCTTGTGGTATTTGTCAGAGTTACAGCATTTACAATTTGACTTTTCTTTCCCAATAAATCTTGACTTTATGTTCATTTGTTGTATTTTTGTTCGTACAGTGAGACCTTTAAACTATATAAGTATCAGGTCCCATGAATCCTCCATCTACCCCTCATTTAATTATTCTGCTTACGTGTCCTATTTCAGATTTCTGATGTTGTACTTTCGGTGTTATCTAATATCCATGAACCTGTGATTTCACATATTACATATTCTCTAGTTATTGTTGATTTTCTTTTAAGCCTGTGTATAAAATCTTTCAACTCTCTCCTAAAGGAGATCTTAATTTATATTCATGTTGACTCAATTTTTAGAAGACAGCAGTTTTTAAGGAAGAAAAAAAGCATTGTAACATAGAAATTGGCTTAGTGTACATTTAAAATAATGCACATATCATGGTACCTTGAATGCCACCACCACTAGTGGCCAGTAGCACAGACACACACAAATAATTGAAGCCATCAAATATGTGGTTGCTTTGTCTATCTGCCTATTTAGCAGAAATGAGCCCTGGGGTGAAGGACCAGAAGATTTTTGTAAATAGTGATTTGCATCAACAAGGGATTTAAATTTTGGTAGGATTGTCTAGCATTAAAATGAATCATTAAGGGATGGGGTTGTAGCTCAGGGGAGAGCTCTTGCCTTGCATGTATGAGGCACTGGGTTTGATTCTCAGCACCACATAAAAATAAGTAAATAAAATAAAGATATTGTGTCCACCTACAACTAAAAAAATATTTAAAAAAAGAATCATCAAGCAACTCTCTCTCATGATAGTGTTAGCAGACAGGTTCCTAAAGAATGAGGTGGTTGTTGTTAAGGAAGCTTGCTTCTCATTTTGGAAGGAAACTAGCCAATAGTTTCTGTATGGCCCTTACTGTTTGAACAAGGAGAGTGATTTGTCTCTGATGAGAATAACTGTTATAGTCATTTCAAGTAATTTACAGGAAAATTATGGTTTAGACACAGTGGTGGATTCATATACTAGTAGAAGGACAACTTGAGTTAGATACTTGAGCTAGAACAATAAATGCTTACTATCTCACAGTTTTCTATGGGTGTCAATCTAAGTTTTATTAGCTGGTGCCTGTGGCTTGAGATCCCTCATGAGATTACATAAAGGATCCACTTGGACTGCAGTCTCATCAGAAGGTTCAACTGGGGTAATCTACTTTGAGCCTTACTACCGGTGTTGACTGGATTCTGGTCCTCACAGACTGAGGAGCTTCTTTCTTTCTTTTTTTTTTTTTTAAGAATTTCATTTTTAGTTGTAGATGGACACAATACCTTTATTTATTTATTTATTTTTATGTGGTGCTAAGGATTAATCCCAATGCCTCATACATGCTGGGTGAGTGCTCTACCATGGAGCTACAACCCCAGCCCCAAGGACCTTCTTCTTTCTTATTGGCTGTTGGTTAAAGGCCATCTGAGTTCCATGTATTTATCTTCCTTCAGAGCAGAAAGCAAGAGAGTTAGAGATAAACTTAAGAAGCTAGAGCTTTTATGTAACTTAATCTCACAAGCAACCGTCCAATACTTTACAATATTCTATTTGTTAAGAATAAGTCCATGCACCCAGTACCCACTCAAGAAGAGCATATTATACATGGGTATGAACACCAAGAGCCGGCAGCCACTTGTTGCCATCTTGGAGACCACCCACCACTTCCCACTACAGTGTATTCTCAAGGGATCTGCCATTGCATCACAATAAAAAAGAAAATGAAATCACATTGCTTATAGTTCAAACCTTTTATGGATGCCCCATTTCATTCAGAGCTTATACTGCCTAAAAGCCATGAACAGAACATCCCTATTTGATCCTTCCTCATAACATTTCATCTCCTACTCTACATGTTTCTGTAAGTATTTCTGCCTCAAGGACTTTGTCTACTTGGGTTTTTCTTCTCCTGGAGACCCCTCTGAGTCTTTGCTCATATTCCCCTCCAGGATCTGTCACTGTTCACCCCTCTCTGTGCTTCATTTGCCTCCATGGCTTATAGTAGAAGACAAATGACACTATGGAACATCCTGCATACTTCGTTTATTAATGACAATGTGATGTCCATGAAAGTGATTTGTCTGCATCATATCCTGCCTTTTTAGAATCTGGTAAAAAGCAGCACTCAATGTTTTCTTTCTTTCTTTTTTTTTTTATGGATTGTTGTTGAATTTTTTTCATTACCAGGCATATTCCATTTTGGCTCCCTGTAGAGCTGTTGAATTAGGTTCAATTTGCTAAATATGTAAAACTATAAATTTCAGTTTGATTTTATGCATAGCTGTTTTATTCCATCAGCTTTGCAGACTTGTGAACTCAGATCTTTATTATTAATCTTTACGTATGAAGGAGCTGAGACTCAGACAGTATAAGTAAAGTTACACAGTTGGAATTCAGTAAGTCAACACAGAAGCATGTACCTTTGGTTCAATGTTCTTGTCTGTCTTTCTATACTGCTCTTTAGAAATGATCAAAGAGAAGAGGATAGCACTCCAACACACTCTTTAATTGAAGAAACTAGAAACTTCTGTAGGAGATTAGGAAGAAACTTGACAAGAGTAAAGAAAATAATTATGAAATCAAATCAGAATTAGTTTATAAAGGATTGAACACACTTAAATAAGATATAGCACAAAGATCATAGAATTGAAAGTCAGAATATATGTTTTAATGGCTACCTCAATCCCTATGTAAGCTAAGTAACATTGAGATTTACATTCACCTTTACTATGCCCCAAGGTTCCATCCATATAAAATTGAGTTCAAAATACATACTTCATATATGAGAAAATAATGAGATTTCATGAGAAAATAATGTGGAAAACATTATAATTTCTATTCCTATGCTAATATTAGGCATTACTATCACAACTATTGTAAATTGAAACCCTGAACCCTAAAACTATCTAAACATTTAAATGAATATATTTCAAATTCATCTATGTGAAATGTACGGGATTTTCAATTAATGACCAAGTTTAAAGATTGTATTATCAACTAATATATTTTGTATTTTCACTATATTCTGAACATGATGCTCATTGCTGTGTTAAGAATCAAAGAAATAAACATTACAGATCCTTACCTTAGGAAAGTAATTGGCTACAATGTACAAATGTACTTAGACATTTAAAATAATCCCCTATGAAAAGATTATATAAGAAAGTATAATTTTTTTCTCTTGATTAACTCAGTCAACATTTAATACATGTCTGTTAAAGTCAATCTAAGATTTGTAAAATGGGACCATTAAGCATCTCACCACAATTTTAGTTTAACACACTGTTAGGAACATGGAATTCAAGTAAGTTGCTACCAAGTGACACTTGGTTTTGGAATTCCTGGTTCGACAGTAAACCTTCTCTTATAGAAGAGAATAAAAGTACAGTCAGTTTTATTCTTATTACTCTCCCTCTCATTCAGCTTGTTTTTCAACACAATTTGATATGATGAGTTAACAATTCGAGTAATCTTTACAACTATATAGAATGCTTAATAACTAGACCTAACTAGGGAATTGTTTCATTAGAACTCTGCCCTGAATGTTTGCCGCATACTGGGTACCACCCTCTTGAGTAAGGTAGTTATATAGAATCTACACTCATTTGGAATTAACTGACAGTAATATGCAGAGGTTTGGTTTTTGTGGTTGTTTTTCCATGCTATTGTCTCTTTGTTTTTAAGCTGAGAATGTGTGAAGATATCCAAAAGATAACTTGAGAATAATTAAATTTTTGTTCTTGGTTCAGTAATCTGTGTACTGTAACTTCTGCAAGCACAAGTATATTCCACAAGGCATAAATACCTTCATTGAGGTTCCCACATCTAGCTCAGTGTTGACTAAGAATATAGCTTTTGGGGTCTTAAGCAAGGACCCCAAAAGGAGCCTCCCTGGTCCCTATCTCAAATTTCTCTTCGTGGCAAGTGCCTTCTGTATCCCCCCCGCCCCTGCAAATTCTGCTTTGCCCTCTTCTGTTTCATTGCAAAACAGAAGTTAGAAGACATTAATGATAGCAGTAACATACCCCTTGATGGGGTCTTTTGTAAAGACAGTTCCCTAGTCACTATTTAACTTCTCAGTATTTAAAAGGCAGAGCATGAATTTCGGCTAGTTTAAAAATAATTAAATCTTTCACCTCTTTTGTNGTTTTGAACAACCCACAATAAAAAATTAAAAAAAAATAAAATAAAAATAATTAATAGCACTACTCAGTAAATATTTTTTTTCCTGGATTTCTTAGCAATGGATGAATGGGTTCTAGCCTCTGATTCAGCTTTGACTGATAATTCAAAATTAATTGAAATTCACTTTTAAAGAACATTGAAATCCAACAGCACATGATTCATAAGCAGAAGTAAAAAGATTTTAACCAAGAGAGTAGATGTTTGGAAAATGCTGTGACACAGCATTATCAGGAAGTTTTTTTCCCAGAGAAGCAGAATGGAAGTTGTAACCAGAAGGATGGGAGATAAATCAGGTTTCTAGACAGAAGGAGAAACCATGGCAGGTGTTGGTGCACACAAGCTGCGGCGCTCATCCATGGCACCATGATGGGTGGATGGGCTTGTGATGGAGCTGGAGCAGAGGGGGCATCACTGGTCACAAAACAGAAAAGTTTAAAGGGAATGAAATGCATTAATTAATTCAAGACATCTGTTTTAAGTGATGACTCTATGACAGCTACTGGGGATGTAGTGGTGAGCACTTCAGATAAAAATTACTATAGGGAAGAAATAAATACTACAGAACACACACACACACACACACACACACTAAATAAGCATTCACGAAGGTAAGGGGAGAGTGAGCACACTGAGACAGTCAGGGAGAGGTATGGTGATCTGTCCTGCGAGCATTCTAAGGCTCAGTTGCTCCCCTGCAGTAAATGGTCTTCAGGGCTAGAGTGGAAACAGGAATCTCTGTTGGGGTCACTATCATAGGGGGCTAGAAAAGAGATGAAAGAGGCTTGTCTTTGGATTGTGGCAGCGAGGGACTGAGAGGAGAGATTCAGGATAGACTTTTGAAGAAAGAATTGATAGGATTTGCTAATAATTATGGATGTGAGAGTAAGAGACCAATCAAAGCTGGCTCTTATTTACTTACCTGAGCCTTTGGGTGAATGGTTTGAGCTACTTCCTGAGATGAGGAAGACTGAAGAAGGAATAGCATTTTGGAGACCTATCAAGAGTTGGGTATGACAAATGATATTTTAATTCTCTATTAGATATCCAAACAAAGGTGACTTGTAGACATTTCAATATAAGAAAACAGTGGACATTGAGTGTTGGGTGAAAGTAAGATAATGAAAGAATGGATATGAACTCAGAGCAGAAACCTGAAGGGGAAAATGGTGATACACTCAGGTCATCAGATAACAGTGTGGTGGAGAATTGTTGACTAGCTTGTGCCTTATCCAGAACATTCTCTTGAGCACTATGGTAGTAATTTGAACAGCACTAGAAAATCAGGCTGCAGGGAAAGACAGTCTGATGGTTTAGATATGTGGTGTCCCCAAAAGTTCATGTGGAAGACAATTCAAGAAAGTTTAGAAGTGAAATTATGGGGTTGTGAGAGCCTTAATGGAATCACTAAATTATCCCCTGATAGGAATTAATTGAGTGATAACTGAAGGCAGGTGGAGTATGGCTGGTATGTCCTTGGGGGCTTTGGGTTACATGTCTTGTGAGCTGAGCTTAGTCTCCCTCTGCTTCTTGACAGGCACGTCCTGACCTGCTTTCCTCCATCAAACTCTTCCGCCATGATGTTCAGCCTCACCTCATGCCCCAAGGAATGGAGCTGACCATCTATGGACTGAGTACTCTGAAACTGTGAGTTCAAAATAAACCTTCCCTCCTCATATTGTTCTTGTCAGGTCTTTTGGTCACATAAGTGCAAAAGCTGACTAAAACACATACATACTATGGTATAATTTATGTATAATTTATGCACATACTAGCAATTTCTGCTGGTATGAGGAAGAGAGGGGGCATTTTGGAAAAGATCTCCTGCGATAGGAGATTAAAGGATTGGGCTGCGCTTCTGCCATAAAGCAGCTAAAGAGCATGCTTCAGGAAGGGTATGTGGACTGGTAAGGCAGTGATATAGAACATAAGGATTTGCAGTGGTGGAGAAGTCCATAGGGAGATTGAGGGCAAATCTTCATGTGTTAATGTCAGTTGTGGACATCAGATTTCATCCTGAATATAAAGAAAAACCAAAAAAATTTCATGACTGGGGAGAGATTGCTGTTTCCAGAAAACTAAAAAGAGGCATCACTATGTGGAATACCCTGGAAATGATGGTCCAGTCTGGCTACCTGGATAATTATTGACAAATATGTGTCAGAACAAAGAGATTTTGTATCTTCATGTGGTTCTTGGTGGCCCAGAAAGAGGATAGACAGAAGACAGTAGAAATGCATCTGGTTGAGAGCACAGTACAGCTCAAAGGATTGAAGTTGTTCAAAAGATGAAGAATCCAACACAGATTCTGGGGTTGGGGAGACACAAGGAAGTAATCTTATGAAACAGGGAGACTTCTGTTCTCTGAGTTAGGTGGGTTAGAGGAAAGGTTTTAGGGGTCCTGGTGAATGTAATCAAAGGTATTACCATCAATCTTTCCCATGATGAATTACTTCATGGCTTTATGTACAGGAGCTTATGTTGATGTCACAGCAGAATTTAGGTTGGAGAGCTCTGAAGGAACTCATGCCCTGCTCACATGAAGAGAAAGGCAAATAGAAGTTTTTCAGTTTTTTCCAAGCGTATTCACAAAACTTCATCAGTCACAGTTCTTTATCTTCATAACTACCCTCTTTGTTTTTCTGTTGTTTTTTTTTTCTTTAACTTCTTTTCTCCATCTTTTTGTGAGTTTAAGCATTGGATGCACAGTTACTTTTAGATACAAATAGATTCGATTTTGTACTGACAGCTGTACTTTCAAATTGCCAGTCTTTGTTTCTCTTCAGATTCTTTATTTGTAAAATTAGCAGAGTGGTAATCTTCTTTTATAGCCCCTGTGGGGACTGAAGTGATTAGAGGACCACATACTTGAAAATGGAAATTGTGATGAGAACCTTATAGCCTCAGAGCCTTTTGGCTTTGGCCAAAATGGCCACAATAGGGTAATTCCCTTTCTACTCTTCTTTATTGAACCTAATTAACTTAGGCAAGAATTGAAAAAGAAAGAGAAGGAAAAGCAAAAACAGGCAACAGGCTGCAATGATTTCTTTGTTAGTTTAGTATTTTCAAAAACCCTGTGAAGTAGATACAACAGAGAATTTAGAGAAGGAAACTTACGCTCATGGAAGGTGGGAGTATTTATCCAAGTCCCACAACCAGTGAGTGATGGGGGAATAAGTCTGAAATTGCCACCAAGCTCAATTAAACAGGCAACTCTACCTAGATTTTCAAAATAGTCCTACTCTCAACATTCATTTCCAAAGAGAGTTTATACTCTATGTCTCCATAACTTTTGATCAATAATTCATCCCTTGGCTCATTTTATAAAATGTAATAGTAGTTTAAGAATCACCCTCATATATTTTTTTTAAAAATGGTAATATGTATGGTACTCCCAGCACTCCCACATCCCACTTAGCCATAGTTTTTTTTTTTCAAAGATCAATCACAGCCTGAAAATACTAAGTGAAAAATTCCAGAAAGGGATAATTAATAAAAATTAAATTGCATGTTATTTTTGAGATGCACGATGAACCCTCACATGGTCCCACTTCATGCTGTCCTGGATCTGAATCATCACACTATCAAGCTTATTGATGCAGTATATGCTACCCACCTGCGAATCACTTAGCAGCCATCTCCATTATCAGAGCCACTACTACAAAATCACAGTGCTGTGTTCAAGTAACACTTATTTTACTGAATGGCATGAGAGTTCAAGGGGAGTGATACTGGCAAGTCAAATATTGAAAGAAAAGACATAAAGTGTTTCCTTTAAGTGAAAGGGTGACAGTTCTTGACTTAATAAGGGAAGAAAAGAACTAATGTGCTGAGTTTACCAAGATCTACAGTAAGAATGACTCTTTCATTACAAAAGAGAAAGGAATTTACGCTTGTTGTGTTTTTCTCAACTCAAAGTACAAAAGTTATTGCCGCAGGGTGCTTAAATTTGCAGGTGGAAGATTTGAACAAAAAAAAACATGTTCTGATTGACAGTGACATGTTGTGCCAGAATGTGGTAAGCCTGTATGAGGACTTCTTCAAGGGATGCCCTGAGATGAGTGATACCAACCCACTGACATTATGGCAGGAATAGCTGTATAGGTCCCAATTCAGAAAGTAAACTTCATCATAGGTGTGCATGTATAGGAAAAACACAGCACACACACATGTGCATGCACACACACAGGTACTATCTATTTAGATTTAGATTTTACTAGTTAGAACCTCCAGTAATAAGGGGAGAAAACTACACCTTAATTTCCAGAGATCTAATAGGATTTTACTCAATGAGAGTTTTATCCTGACTCATGAAAATTAGAGCTAAACGTTACTTATTCTTCCCAAGTACAACCTGCCTTTCTCTCTACCTGTCTTAAATCTGTGTCATTATGAACAAACAAGGTTCTTAAGAAATTTGTGCGTCATGACCTATGATGGCATTCTGAGTCAGGGAGGAAGAATGGAGGAATCGGCTCTATTTGCAACAGATGAATAGATGGAGAGGACCTCACAGGTCAAGGCCATGTATGTAAGAAAACATTCCTGCACAAGGAGTGAACATGAGAAAGCAAGCAAACATGGGTCACTTTTGAAGGCATTCATTTCCGAAGAGAGTTTATACTCTATGTCTTCATAACTTTTGATCACCAGAATGTGCATTCAGATTTTATGGTTCTACTTTTTAAATTATTAGTTGTTCAAAACATTACATAGCTCTTGACATATCATATTTCATACATTTGATTCAAGTGGGTTATGAACTCCCATTTTTCCCCTGTATACAGATTGCAGAATCACATCGGTTACACATCCATGTTTTTACATATTGCCATACTAGTGTCTGTTGTATTCTGCTGTCTTTCCTATCCTCTACTATCCCCCCTCCCCTCCCCTCATCTCCCCTCCCATCTTCTCTCTCTACCCCATCTACTATACTTCGTTTCTCTCCCTTGTTCCCCCCCTTCCCTTCATTATGGTTCTATTTTGAAAGAAGTAAACAAACAACAACAGAATTGATATTATAGGGAAATATTTGTTATTCCCCCAAGGAATTTCCTCTGGGGCATCTGTCACCCAGCAGGCAAGTGTGCAGAGATGCTTTGACCCTTGGATGGATATTCATCCGCTCCAGGGATTCTTTTGTAGCCTCTGTGGTGTGAAACGTGTCTCACTTAAATCTTAGTCCCTTTTCCTCTTTTTCAAACTGCAAGACTTTTTCTTTCTTTCTTTCTTTCTTTCTTTCTTTCTTTCTTTCTTTCTTACTTTCTTTCTTTCTTTCTTTCCTTCTTCTTCTTTTACACAGTGTGTTCAAATTCTGTGTGTTGTTTAGATCAATCAGGGTCCTTAAAGGAACAAAAAGTTTATGTTAGATGATTCAAATGAAAAGATTTCAGTGAAGGGACAAATTCTCAGGATGTAGGCAGAATTAACCTTCAGAATATTTGGAATGATAGCTGTCTTCATTTGATATCTGGGGCTGATAGACCCTTTGTATTTGTTAATTCAAAATAAGAAAGAAAGAAAGAAAGAAAGAAAGAAAGAAAGAAAGAAAGAAAGAAAGAAAGAAAGAAAGAAAGAAAGTCCAAGAGTGATAAAAAGGTATTATAAAGAATTCTGTCATGTAATGTCTCATCAAAATGAGAAAATTCTTATGTGAAAATGCTCTTTCCTGGTTGTCCTTAGAAATAAATTTGTGGTAGGGAGACTTCTAAACAGCCATGAGTAACTACTATCCCTGGTATTCACATGCTTGGGGAGCCCCTTCCCCTGGAAGGCAAGTTTGACTTAGAACTTGGTTTTCACTGATACATGCAAAGGTATGTGTGTGTGTGCGTGTGTGTGTGTGTGTGTGTGTGGGGTCTCCTTGTCATTGTTAGGTTATGAAGGATGTGACTTTTTCTTAGCCAGCAGGTTCTCCTGCCTCCTGGGGTTGGCAGTAGCAGTGATGTTCAGTGGACAAGCTACCTTGATAGAAAGACCCCACTTGAGGGAAGGCAGTGAATGCAAACTCCAACTCACAGTAACTGGCCTCCACCCTTGTCACCTGGAAGTGACTCCTCTTCAGGATGACTACATCCCAGCCACCACTGGATGATAGTCTGTTATAAAGATCAATTCTACAGTGTTCAGATGGGCTGTGCCCACCTTTCCAATCCAAAGAAACTGAGATGTGTGTTGCTCAAAGCCAATACGTTTTGGATTAATTCATTATACAGAAGTAGATGATTTATAATTTTAGTTTTTTGGTGCGTACTTCACACATAGTAAAATGCACCAATTTTATGTGTACCCATTTCCAAATGCATATATAATATAAACATTCACAAGCTACTTGGAATGCTTCCATTGCTCCCCAGATTCCCTGCTGCCACATTCCCAGCCCCTGGTAATGATCACTCAAGGCATCTTAGTTTAAAAAAGTCATCCTGACTGTCATCGTCTGACAGTTTGTAATCCGAAGTTTCACTTATACACCAATTTTGTTGCTATTCTGGAAAATGGCATCTCTCCCTCTCACATCACTTTCTAGGGCATTCCATCTTTCTTCTATTTCTCATTCTTCTTTTTTTTTTCCTTAGTGATGTTAGGAGTAATTGTGAAGTAATGATGACAGATAGTGATATAATCAGTGGGATTATAAAATTGCAAAACATTTCAGATAGAGGCAGCAAAGGATTGCTGGATGCCAGAACATATCAAGAGTCTGTAACAGATTCCAGTGAACCCATCTGATAATTAAAAGATTAAATAAGTTCTATCCTGTTTTTTTAAATATATCTATTTTTCACTCTGGAAGACCTCTATGAAAGAATAAAAGTCAGAAGATCCCATTTAAACTATTCTTAAAAACCTCAAAACACAAAACCAGCTCCTGTGCTGAATGTACACGAGTCACAGTGAGACGCCCAGAGGCCAGCAAGGGCAGGGAGCCATCACTTCCCAGGACAGAAGGGACCAGGTGACAAACTAGCTTCAATGAAGGAGCCAGTGTGAAGAAAGCAGGGGAAAGGCTTCTGGAATAAGTCGAGGTTCTGGAGGAACAGCTACTACCATGGATGGCTTCAAAGCAGGGAGGGAGCAGGAGGGAATGTTGGAAGCCTGCAGCTTCTCTTGTGCTCTCCTTTCAACAAACAACCAGTTGACACCTATCGGGACCCATCAGGTTAAGAAAGGGGAGAATGGATCTGGACAGTGATGCAGGGAGAGTAGCCTGAGCACGCTTCTGCAGATTTCTTTTCAGTTTTGTATATCTTGAGCTCTTTTCCATATTAGTCCACCTCATTTTTTTAGGCTTCTCTGGAAGATGAACCATAGATGAACCATGTTAGGGAAGGAATCAGAAAAGAGTTGGCACTGGACGTGGAGGCACATGCCTGTAATCCCAGTGAATCAGGAGGGTGAGGCAGGAGGACTGCAAGTTCAAAGCCAGCCTCAGAAAGTAAGCAAGACTTTAAGCAACTCAGCAAGACACTGTCTCAAAATTAAATAAACAAACAAACAAATAAATAAATAAATAAAGGGCTGGGGATGTGACTCACTAGTTAAATGCCCCTGGATTTAATCCTCAGTACTAACAATATAAAAAACAAATAAATAAAGGAAAGAGTTGGCATTCTATTTAAGCACTGAAGGATGTTAATATGTGTTGCTTTGTATAAAGTAGAAATAGTAGTGCAAAAAATAATGACCTAATATGGGTATAGGGTAAGAAAAGTTGGGCTGTATTTGGGTCTCATTAGGAAGAAGTAATGCTTGACTAGCAGTGTACTCCCTGTCTACAGAAAACTTGGCTAGATCCTTCAGAAATCCCAGATTTTATCAAGAGAAAGTCTTTTTTACTCAAGTGAAAGTCTCACTTCCTTTACTGGCTGGCACACATAGACATTTAATAAATAAATAAATAAAAAACTCATTGAGGAAGAGGACTAATCAACCCAACTGATTTTGGAGATCTGGGACAATTATCTGAATAATTTTAAGACAGAAACCCTGATATTTAGATAGTCGTTATTTTAGTTCTAAATGATCAATACTGTTGATCAGATTCACTCAAATAATCACTCAAATCCAATTTACTGTCTTAGACAAAGGCTAAACACACAATATTCCATATGTCACATTCAATCTTTTTTGTTCGAAATGGTATCAGTTTGTCTTTGAAAAAGCTTGACCTAAAATTGCTGTATCTTCATAGAGAAGTATTAATTTTTCATATCCACAAGAATTATTTCAACAGCATCTATTACAAGATTTTTGTAATTACATTTTCCCTTTGGTAATACTCCAGTAACTTCCCCCATCTTTGACTTTATGCACAAAAGGAGAATTGTTATTGCAGAAGTGCATTTGTATGTGCTTCCAATATTGGAAGAATTTCTTCTGTCAGTTTTTTGTCAACTACATATAAAACTGCAGAAGAAAAATTATACTTTAATATATAGTTTCCATTATGCATTAGAAGCCTCTAATATCCCTCTCTTAATGCCATAATTCCACACATACAGTTTGTCACCTGGTGTATGTAAAAAATAAATTATTTAGATATTATTGGATAGTTATATCAAAATGTCAAACAGAAAAAAAAAATGACACCCAATATTCACCCAGGACGTAGACAAGAAATTTTAGTTTGGTGTTTATAATTCTATCACAGAAGAGTGTTTTTTAATCAATGGTGCTCGCAGATTGCCAATAAAAGATCATTCTTCCCTGGTGGAAAAGCTCTACATCACATACTTCCTATAAACCGATGAAATTTGGTATGGATGATGCTGAGCAGATAGTTTATCTGTGGATGTAGAGAAGAACTTTAAGTGATAAGCAACCATGCATGTCTTAGGATCTAAAACAGGCTGTTGAAATTGAAGTTAATACTAACTAGCTCAAAACGCCACGGGAATGGCCAACACATACATCGGTATCATTTTCTCTCCTGGTGCTTAGTTCTAAAATCAGGCACTGCTTTATTTTGTTTTGTCTTGTTTGATACATTTATTTGTTTCCTTTTATGGTTTACTGGCTTAACCTCTATGCCTGTGTTCTAGATAGCTCTTGGTTTGGAAGTTCAGATCCTTTTTCTTTTGGAAGACTTCATTCCTCATTTGAACTCCCTCTGCTTCAAAACTATGCAATTCACTGCCGTTTCCCCCCTGTTTATTCTTGGTGTGGAGTTGTCAAGGGAGAAATGTTGGAAGGGAGCGGAGAGAACAGGTTTTACAGATGGGTGACTGGCCTCTCATCTTCTAGCCAACTATGAGAACTATTTGGAATTGAAGGAGATAAGCAAGAGCAAGTCATTGCATGTCCTTTTGAATTCATGACCTTCATTGCTTAAGTGAGAGAACAAAACTAGGTAGGGACCTTTATTATCTTCTTCTTGTTTTTTTCAAAGATTCCAATTCTTTCTCATTAGTTGGCTGAAGATGAAGATCTCAGGCAGGAGCTTTTGTGTTGTAATTTCAAAAATCTTGGTGAGATCTGATTGAGGCGGGTGTTGGGACTCCCTGAGTTGACTTCTGTTGACTGGGACTTTTCTGTCACCTAGTTCTTGACCTTCAGTAGAGAGAGCCACAAATGCAGGTCTGTGGCTGGGTTTTGTTCTTCAAATGCCCTCAGCTGCCAGTGGAACTGTTGTTACCCCTTCAATCAACATTCTCTCTGGAAAAATAATGTTTTGATCCTTTAACAATATAGGAAAAGGAGACCCATTTGTTCTTTCGTACGTCTCCTTCCACATCTTCATCTCCTGCCCTCCACATGAGCAATAGCAGTGAAACAGCCATGGGCAGCTGGGAGGGGTGAGACCTCTTCTGGTCACATCTCAGAGATGGCCTCCTGGATGTTGGTCTGTTTTCCCAGGACTTGATTCATTTCCGTGGTCTACTTACATGCTTCTCTCCTCTACCAGACAGGGAGCACTGCAAGCTTAGGGATTCTGTCGTACTTACCTGGGTGTGCACAGTCCCAGGGCACATAATCTTTGGAAAAGAATTGAACAAACTAAATAGTGAAGCATAATTTTTACCATTCAAACAAACACGAATGTACTCTGGATGAGATTTGAATAGTGCAGATGCAAGAAAAGAAAGAACTTGCTGGATGCAAATATGGGAAGGAAAAAGCTGGTGTCAGAAAGGAATCCAGGTGAACTGGGAATAAA
Organism: Marmota marmota marmota; assembly: GCF_001458135.2. NCBI lineage: Eukaryota > Metazoa > Chordata > Mammalia > Rodentia > Sciuridae > Marmota > Marmota marmota. Next base: position 4,210,963 of record NW_026000048.1, read on the forward strand.
GGGGCTTGCAGGGCATCAGAGACCAGCACAGACTCAGAGGTGGGGTGCTCTCAACAGGTGATGGGTTGTGCTCCTTTCTTTTGATGAGATTTGAAAAAAAGATGTACAGAAGCCTCAATTTTTCCCAGAGAAATTGGAAAAAATAATGATTATTGGCTGACTGATAAGCCATAAGAGAGCAGCATAGCTAGGGAATAAAAATGGCTTGCCCTTAAGCGTACAGAGCTTGCTTTGATCCTTTGTTCCCCCTCTACAGAGAACTGGGAAGGAGGAAGTAAAAATAACATGAAAACGTTCTTACAAAGCTTCCAAAAGAAACTATTAACCATCTGTACTGGAGAATTAGCTGATCAATTCCCGGGAGGCCAGAGTTTGGTCTAAATAATAGTCTATAGTTTATTCAAGCTCTAGGATTCTGTGATTGTTTATCCTAGATCAGAGATCCATAAAAAACAGATGAAGAAGTGTTAATTAATAATAATTATATAAACTAACATTTATTAAACACTTTGTATTGTCAAGAGTTTTAAAAGTATCAACTCAAACCAATCCTCATAAATACTTATGCCAATGTGTACTATTATCCCATGAGCCCATTTTTCATATGAGGGACTTACAGAAAGGAAAACGTAAATTCCTTGTTCAAAGTTACATTGATGGTGTATTCTTGTAGGAATTACACAGGGTTCAGAAACAGTATTGATACAGCAGATTACTGAGGAGTACAGAAGATTGTTGCAAATCCCTGGATATAGCCTGACTCTCTAAGTATAGCTCTGCAATGCATAGTGACTCCCTTTCAAGTTGGAAATTGGTATTAGTCTAACACTGCCAAATACTCAAAATATTATATTAGAATGACTAATAGTAGCTGATATCCAGCCATTTCCCTCAGTCAAGATCAAGTGTCTGCTAGCTCATTGGATTCAGTGTTAGTGTATTTGGTTGCATGGCTGGTCTCACAGGTGTTTCATCAAGGAAAGGGTTTGCATTGGTCCTGGAAGTAAAATGGCAAAGAATAAGAACAGAATGAGGCCCTACTAGGTGAGAGTGATGTGTTCAGAAATGGAGCATGTTAGGAAGCTCCTGACTCGTCCTCTGCCTCCATGTCCATTCATACCCTTCCCTGGAATCTTCAGAAGGTTTAGATGCTGCATATGTGTGGTGGAAAGGGTCCATCCACGGCTGGTTCTCTTCCTGTCCTACCAACTGCATCATGATACAATCCCCTTACTTTTTTTTTTTTTTTGCCTCATTTCTAGTCTAGACTACATTATTCCTGCCTTAGAGCCTTTCTGTGCGCCATGTTCTTTGCCTGGAATTTTCTACCTCAGCTCTTCCTGTGGCTTGTTTCTTGACATCCTGAGCTATTACCGAAGTGCCACCTCCTTTAGGAGCCCTTCCTTCCCAGGCGACTCCTCTTCCCTCCCTAACTGCCTCTTCCCCCAAGTGACACTCTACTGATTTCTTCCTTTAATTCTTTCTTCTAGTTGCGATTTTGACTTTGTCATACACATTGAGTGACTTACATATGATTTGCCAGCTTCCACTGAAACATAAGCTTTATGACAGCAGTTCACCTATCTTGCTTATGGATCTGTCTTAAGTAAATGGTGTTTATTAAATAAATATCTAACACACAATAAATAAAATGATGAACTGGTAGAGGAGGTTGTAGTTTAAAAAAAATAGAAGAAATAGTGACTGATTAAAAAAAAACTAAAAAAGTGCTATTTGTAGTGTAGATTATGTTCCATAGTGTCAACTCTCTCTTGAAGTCATTTGTAGTTTCAAATCAGCTATGATAAGAATTTATTCCACAGAAGTTGACCAATAGTACAATATACATTTTTTTCTTACTTATAGTTGGAAACTATGATACTAGTAAATTTATGCAAAGTGATGAACTGTGTTTACCTAAGACTGACACATTTGTGGACTTAGGAGATGTTAAGGATACCAGAATACTGACCAGTATAAAGTATTCCTGTATGTTAGGCATTGTGCTGAGAACTTCATGCAGAAGATGTCTTTCAATCATCTCAAGCACTCTAGGAGTTAGACATTATCATTCTCATAGGTGACATACTTATATTCAGAATTAAGTAGCATGTGTATCTTCACATGGTTGGTTAGTTAGGGATGAAGCCTTGAAACTGGCATAGATGAGAAGTACTGCCTCATTTATCCAGATTCTTGGGCTTTCATGAAATCTAGATGCCACAAGGGACCTCTCCCTCTCCCCCAAAGCTGTGTGATTTGATTCCATGCTCCAATTCCACAGGCTACATAATCCCAACTCATAGGCAAATTACCCCTGATAGGCAATAAAGAGAGCATGCTGGGAAAGTATGAAGAGCCTACAGATTGGGGGAGGATTTTTGTCAGCTGCTCCTCTGATAGGGGATTAATACCCAGAACAAGGAACTCTAAAACCTTAACACCAACAAAAAAACAAACAAAAAAACAAACAACAACAAAAGAGAGAGAGAGAGAGAGAGAGAGAGAGAGAGAGAGAAACAAAGAGAGAGAGAGAGAGAGAGCAAGTCTCAGCAATTTAATGAGGTCCTAAGCAACTTAGTGACAACCTTTCCCAACAATAAAAAAATAAAAAAGGGCTAGGTAGGGGCTGTAACTCAGTGGTAAAAAACGCTTGCTTCACATGTGAGAGGCACTGGGTTTGATCCTTAGTACCATATAAAAATAAATGAAGATTAAAAAATAAAAAATTAAAGGACTAGGAATGTGGCTCAGTAGTACAGTACCCTTGGATCCGATCCCTGGTACCATAAATGAATAAATAAATAAATAGGCAAAAGAACTAAATAGACATTATTCAAAAGAAAAAAAATACACATGTCCAACAAATATATGAAAAAATATTAAACATCTTGAGGGGAGTACAAATCAAAAGTACATTGCGATCTCATCTTATTCAATCAGAATAGCAATGATCAAGCATACAAAAAATAAGGATAAGGAGGAAAAGTATACTCACACATTGTTGGTGGTACTGAAAATTAGTATAACCACTTTGGAAAGCAGTATGGAGATTCCTGAAAAGACTAGTAATATGAGCCAGATATTCCACTCCTTGGTATTTATTCTAAAGATTTACCCTAAACATAAATAGCATACTATAGTGATACAGACAATCAAAGCTTATTACAGCACAATTCACAATAACTAAGTTATGAAACAAGCCCAGATGCCCATCAATAGATGAATGCTTAAAGAAATGTGGTACACACACACACATACACACACACACAATGGAATTTTACTCAGCCATAATGAAGAAGAACTTTATGACATTTCCTAGAAAATGGATGGAACTAGAAAACATTATACTGAGTGAAATAAGCCAGACAAAGAAAATCAAGGGCTGAATGTTTTCTCTCATAGGTAAAACTAGATCAAAATAAAATTAAAAAAAGTAGTGGTGGTGGTAGGGGGGTGCATAAGTCTGAGGAGAATTCCTAGAAAATAGAAATCAGTGGAGCAGAGGAAGGGAATTGAAGGGGAGGGAGGTGGAATAGAAAAGAGAAGAAATAATGAAAAGAAATGACCAAATTATCTATCTATCTATCTATCTATCTATCTATCTATATATATATGTAAATATACCACAGTGAATTTCACCTTTATATATATCTATGAAGCACTAATTAAAAAAACATAAATAAATAGAATAAATAGAGTAGAAGAAGGGAAACAGAAGGAGGAGAGGAGGGAAAGAGGAAGTAGTAAGTACTAGGGACTTTAGTGAACAAATATGTACATTTCATGTACGATTATTTTAAAATGAGCCCCAAGAGTATGTATAACCATAATGCCTTGGTAAAAACACACAAAAAGAGATATATTGCTTTGTTTTCATTATTTGACAGGCTTTAAATACCAAAAATAAATTAAACTGCAAAAACACATTTTCAAGGATTTGGGGGGAATTTTTATTTTCATAAATGATGATCTTTGGAAAAGGACCACTTTAACGCCAGCTTTCAATCTCAAGAAAATAAGCAGGATGCTTTGTGAGCTATGAAAACCACTTAGATCCACTTGGGTTAAAACGCATTCCACTGTTGTAAGTAGTGTCGGTTCATTGCCAAATGTGTAAATGCAGTCCCAGGGTCGGTCGTGCCGTTGGAATATCATCGTTTCCCTTGACCTCCGCACATTTGGTTTCATCTTCAATAAGAGAAAATCCTGGAAATCCCAGCATTGTTTGGTTTCCTTTCTCACTAACCTATCCAGGCTTTTCAGAAATCCCTCTGCCTCATTCTACACAGGAAGTTTCAGCAGGCAGCTGTACAAATGGCACTGTATTATGCGGGATGTCACCTATTGTTATTGGAACAAAGATATCCAGAAATAAGGACAAAAGCTTCAAATCCGCTACTGTCCGGGACCCTTCAGTAGCCTCTCATTGTATCTGGGAAGTGATTGAGTGAATTGGGTCACTCCAAGAATATACCTAAGCTCCAGAAACTCTACTCTGATGGGCCTGCCAGGATGGAGCTACACATAGTGTATGCAAATAGCACTGGTAGCAACTTGTCTGTCTTTTGTGTTCTGCATAAATGCAAAGCAGGTACTTGCTAAAGAGATGTGTTCACCTACATCTTCATACATTAGTGGGAAAAAACTGCTGGGGAGTGATCCATAACTCTATTCCTCCACAACTGAAGTGATAGGAGAAACAAAATATTTATCAAAAGTGTTATTAAAATAACTCTTTTGAGAAGTTGATCCTAAATCATATGACTCTAACTTGTAAGACCTACGTATGCAACAGTACATATATTTTATATGATGTTAAAAAGAAATACTGTGCTATAACAGTCAACTGGCAGTATCAAAAGAAGTGGGTTGAGGGCTTGCATTTAGCTATGAGTACATTTGACTCAGAGTCTCTAATCTTAAGAGATGTCTGAGCACAGGATACAGTACAATGAGCTGTGTTTATAAAGTGGAATGGAGATACACCAGGACAGGGCTGTATTTAGCAGTGTTGTACTTTATCTTAATGGCAAAATCACTAAAACATTTTCAAAAGTGTTATCTCAGAGCATGGGCACACAAAAAAATCTGATGTCATCCTTAAAAGTTGGCCTCTTTTTTCTCAATGTTCGGGAAAAACTTCTGTGCATATTAGCCATTTTATGCACAAATATCCTTGTTTCTCAATCTGCCTGTCCTCTTGGCATTTGGGTCATACCTATAGTAACAGGTATCAAATTACTTGTTGGGATGATTAGATCCTGCCTTGATGGACAATATGGTTCAAGTTTATAGAGGAAATCTATATCCAATCTCTTTTTATTTTATTTCTAACTAGCACTGCTAAATAGCACTTCCTTCTTTATTTCGCTCTGATTTAGGAAATATTTTCTTTTCTTCCACGGACACCGTATTGATACTCTGTTTTCTTGTCTGCACATTCCCACTTCATTGGCCACCTCATGAGGACTTTTCCATTTTCGTCCAGGACCTGAGAAGGCCTATTTCTCAGAGACTTCTAAATTGATTTTATCTTCTCATGTTGCTCAGTACACTTGGGATAGTATCATAGTTTGAATGTGAGGTGTCCCCCAGAAGCTCATGTGTAAGACAATAAGAAGGCTTAAAGAGAAATGATCAATTCTGAGAATGTTAATCCAATCAGTGAATGGATCCTGTGATGGGATTAGCTGGGTGGGGATTGAAAGCGGGTAGGGTGTGGCTGGAGGAGGTAGGTCATTAGGTGTTTTGGGGAGATATATATATATATATATATATATATATATANTATATATATATATATATATATATATATATATATATATATAAAATTTGGTATCTGGCAAGTGGAGTCTCTCTCTACTTCTTGATCATCATGTGAGCTGCTTCCCTCTGCCACACTCCTCTGCCATGACATTCTGCCTCACATCGGACCCTGAGGAATGGAGCCTGCTGTCTATGGATTGAGATCTCTGAAACTGTGAGCCCTCAAATAAATTTTTCATCATCTACAGTTGAAAGGATTGTCAGGTGTCTTAGTCACAGAAGTGAAAAAGCTGACTAAAACAGATAGGTGGAAAAATTTCCTTTCTCTGTGGAGCAAACTCCCCTATTTCTGTGTATAGATGAAGCTCCATTTGAACCAAGTATCTACTAATTGGAAATCACAGTTTCCACCTGGATAGCTGCCATCAGTGAATGACAGCTAATGTAGTAATTTCATCCTATATATGTAGGAATCTCACATGTTGTTGTTGTTGTTGTTGTTATTATTATTAGCTTAAAGGAAACTACCCAGAGTAATACTCTGATTGAAAAATTAATGCTAGAAAATGCATGCTGACTTCTTGACAAATCAATGTTTTGTTTTTTTCGATGTCTTAATTAAATTGCACAAGGATTTAATTAAAAGACCCATATGAGAACACAAAATTATTTTAAAAATAGTGTATGTATTTTCTGTGAATGAATTTAAGAAGTGATATATGAATAAGAGGTCGTTTGCATGATTGATATTGAAACTTTGTGAAAATAGCCTGCAGTTTTCATTTTTATGTGATTTCTACAATACGCTGATTCAGAAAAATAATAATTATGGGGCACCGGTTATAAGTGACAGAAACACAGCTCAAACTAGATTAAACTAAAAGGGAACATTTATTTGGGCTCATGTAAAGAAGGAGTTCCAGGAGTGGGTTGTCCTTGGAGACAGCCAGGTCCAGGAACTCAATAATTTCTCTGTGTAAATCTTGGAATTCTGCTTTACATAATGGCGGCTTCATTGTCAGACATTTTTTCTCCATCTGGTGGAAAGAATGCCCCCCTTAGGGGTCCAGAATCTCAGGAAGAGGTATTTCTTGTTTTCTTGCCAATCCCCAGTCATTGTAGGGCTTCTATGGATCCAATGTGGGCCCCTGGCTGACTAGTGGCTCTATGGCTGTGTCTGGAGAGAGGGCTACTTTTAATTGGCCATCCTGGGTCACAAGCATGAGAGAAGCTACTCCTCCTTAACAGAGGAGAGGTCATGTCACATAAGTTGGTTGTTATTTGCAAAGGTCGTGAGAACTTAGTATAAATCATCTTTTTGCTACTTGTTTGTAGGACAGTCTTAGAAATATTTTCCAAAATGTGTCATGGTAAGGGACAGTATGTATAGACCCTGACCTCAACCTCTCAGTGTTCTATGTGTTTAGTGAGGATTTAGACTGAATGCTGCCATCTTAGGATCTCTTTGTCTTACCGAAATTAGAAAGAGAAGCTGAGAGAATTGGCCAGCACCCAGAAAGCCCAACTGGGTCATCTGCTGTAAGTTCTTGAGGGACATATGGAAAGAAACTCCTCCAAAGAACATTCTTTTAATTTTTGCTTGATGCTTTGTACTCCAGTCTGATTTTATTCTCTTGCTAACCTGTGTTGGGTTCATGCAAACATTTAGAAACCCTTTCTCTTACATCCTTCACATGAATATCTTTGGTCTTGCAGGTATTAATGAGGAAATGTCAATAACAATTCTATAAAGAAGAGACATGAAGAGCATTTACTTCATATGGGGTTGTTATTCTCTGGCCCAAGTGTCTGTCTCTACCATAGAATCTCTAAGTGTATTTTTTTCTGAACTATCCCATATCATTCATTGTTCCTCCTCCTTGAAAAATAGAAAAGCAGAGCAGGATGACTAAGTTTGGCTAGAGTTTGGACACACATCCCCATGCAGATCCCGTGAAGGGTGAAATGATCAATGTGGATAATGATGAGTGTGGAAAAGATTGATGGAAACACACAGGGAGACCCCCTGTTTTTAAAGACTATGGCTCAGCTCCTATGGAACCTGCAGGATGTGGGAAGTGACTGGCCTTGGGGAGATAATAGTGCCCCTTTCGACTGTGGATCAGAGCAAAGGAGTCAGGTAGAATCAATTCCCAATGTACAAATTCATTATATAGTAAAGGTTAGTTTGTAAATAAGTTTATGTTCATATGGAATAAGCTTGAGTTAGTTCTTGAGTTCTAAATGGTATGTAGGTTCCTAGGCCTCTAGTGATGGTAAGATCATAATGATCCATATTCATAACTTCAAATATCAGACACAAACATTGTTGTGAATATAGTATTTCCTCTAAGGTCAGATTTAAATACCAAATAAAAGCCAGCTGTGTGTATCATTTCATGTCACATTAGATGGAGTGAAATCTCACCTTTCTGGGATCCTCCCTGTATTGAATCGTTTTGTATCCCATATGTTCCAGCAACGGTCTGTACTTGTGTAATCCCTATAAGGGCTTTTCTATGTTGAATATGCAAATGGATCACAGTCTCAGGAGCTGATAAAGAATTCCATAAGAAGGGGCCTCAGAGAATAGTAGCACAGAGGAATTATAAGTATCTGGGTGTGGAGCAGAGTAGCTCAGCCAGAGAAAGAGGAAGAGCTTCCCTTTCCAGAATGTGGAAGCCAGATGAGTCACATGCTTGAGAAGTCACAAAAGACCGAAAACTGAAAGGTTAGGATTCAGCAGGGCGTCTGGAATGCCTGGGTCCTTGCCACACAGGAGCTGGGGACATAGAGCCAGACAGCTGCAATACAGAGGACAAGGGCAAAGGAGGAAGAGATCTGTTGGGGAAACAAAGAGTAAGTCTGAGTGAGTTTATGCTGCTCCGGGGGCTGACTTTAGTGCCAGCACGGATGATGTCAGTAAAAATGGAATTCTCATTTGTATCTGTACGTACTTTATGGAATGCATTCATTTCATATGCTTTAATAAATTATCTATTTATTTTATTTTTATATCTACTTTCTAGGTCTGAAATCTCTTCCTTCCTTGTTAATTCTCCCACATGAGGGTTACATTCTGGAGAGAGTTTTGTGAATGGAAAAATCTGGGGCACGTGATAAAATAATTATAAATATGGATACACTAAGAGGAATCTGATAACACAAGATAATTTGAATTGTGTGTAGTTCTTTTCATAATTCTGTTTTTCCAAGCTCTGTCAGATCTCAGATTATACCATAAAGAGGCTACTGTTATTATTGTTGTTGTTGTTTGCAAGAAATATCATTTTTGGCTACCTATTATTCTGTGCAGTTTGCATGAATTCTTTAATTTAGTGCCTAGTGTCTCTCTAGGAGGTTGACACAACCCTACTGTGAAGCAAAGAGAGCACCGAAGCTAGATAATACCATTCTTTTTTATCTCAAAGCTCCATATTTTGGGTAGTAAGACAGGACCACTTACCTTCCTTTTAACAAACGAAGAGTTTTCCAGATTTAAGATATCTTAAGAACTGTTACCAAATTTAAGTTGAGAGAGATTAATAATATTAATACATTTCCACAATTGTGTCAAATATCTTACTAACTTTTTCAGAGAATTAGGATGCTACCAAAACAGCACACTACCCAACCCTCTCTCCCTCCTTCAGTGGCTCTATCCTGAATTACTCCCACACATGGACCTTCATTCTGAGAAAGAATATTATGTGACATGCTATATTCTTGGGATTGAATCCAAAAGAAAATTCTGAGTATTTTCTTAGTGCTGGGAGCATAGATAAGGTGCCCAGTAGACAGGTGTTTTTCAAGATTAATTCCTCATTAGAAACATCACAGCATGTCAACAAAAGCTTTTCCTCTACTTAAGCATCTCCCTGTCTTTGCTTTCTATGTTATTGTGGGTGAGAAGGAAACTCGACCGGGAAAGTTGAAGTTGCCCTGCTGGTGTGAGTTGCAAAGAGACCCCCTGACCTGGTGGTGTGTCCTGCCTATGCTTTCCTTCAGGTATCCATCAAGTGGTATTTGACTACAAAGATGATTGCAAGCTTTGGCACACTTACCACACAAACTATAAGATCACTGGGTGACAAGGTGACAAAAACCTATTGAAGGAATTTTTGTTTCCCCATCATTCCAGCAGGACCTGCTCAGTCATACCAGAGTCTTGGTGCATGGCATGGTCTCCTTTGTATCCACCTGGCAAAGCACAGAGCACATGACCACCTGCACAGAACGTCTAAATATGGAGTCTCTTCCTCACATCACAGAATGGTTTGCAACTGAGTGGATATAATAGCAATGCCAAACTAGAAAGGACAGAAAATGTGTCAAAATATTCATCTAAAACTTACAGAACTATAGGGGGTATAGAAAATCAAAGTAGATGCTCTGTATTCATATATTTATCTATTGATCAATGTCCAAAATAGGCCATAACATAGTTATTTTAAAAATAACTTGGCTTTGGTTTCTTTTTTGATATAGAGCTATATAAAGGCAAAAGAGGTATTGATTGCACCAAGATAAATTTTGCTGACATTTTTAACAATTAAAAATAAGTGACCTTCACATATGATCTTTAAACAGAATATCTTCCCCTCACAAGTAACAACTATTTATTATTTTTTTGGTTGTTTCTCCAGAAAAGCAAATCAGTGCATATACCCACAATATAACATTTTCAATCCAGTAATACCTGATTACAACTGCCCACCTGCAGATAGCCTGCTCAGCCACTGGCCATTCCATGTTCTATTCAAGCACCATTAACCATGCACATAATAGCAGATAAGGTGCATTTTGGTTGTGGGTTCCCATTACATACTTTTCAATTCAGTGGAGAAAAATTTCTATTACTTTAGCCCCAATTATGTTGTGATTTTTAATAAGTTCGTAATGGAAGAAAGAAAAATATGTAGATACATATATAAAATTCATATCATGCTCAAAGACTAAAATAAAGTCTAAGAAAAACTACCAAAGTACATGACAGCCAAAGAAAGAATTACTGAATACATATTTATATGTTTTAATAATTAAATTGTCTCCACAATAGAATGGATACTTGAATGTAACTAGATTCCATGTGTATCTTATACATCATTATACATATTGAAAAGATATATCACAATGACATTTGAAAAATATGAATGCAATTTCCCCCTTCTATTGACTTCCTGCTCACTCTACTTGGTTCTCTGGATGACACAAAGAGAAGACACAGGGATTCTCAAGGATGTTACTTTAACTGGGGAAAAGAGTACCTGCAAAAAAAAAAAAATAGCAATCGTGCATTATAAATATGGCCAGTGCCTTGCTAGCCGTCAAAATAAAGGGCTTTTTATAGTCTGTAGATTCCCAAATAAATATAGAAGTCCTGCTTCCTTTTAAGTGATTTCAAAGTGCACAGATTGCTTGGTACTATGTCAAGTTGCTGGGTGGGAGGGTGCTGGCATGAGAAGGCAAAAGGGAGGGCTGAGCAAAAGTGGAAGGTATATTTTTAAAATCATGTATGTCTATATATTCCCTTAAGCGGGGTTGCCTCTCCTTAGGATTCAGAATACTGGTAACATCTGTGCCCTGCTGCATTAAAAAATGAGCCTGTGACCTGCTTTACCTAGGAAGAACTGCACTGACCATGAATTGAAATGTGACAGATTCATGTTGAAATGGTTTTGTGAACTTGCTTCCTTCTTGGAGCAGGAAAGACCTGTGTGCTTCACCCTGGAGAATGCACTTTCCCACACTTCATTTCACATTTTCCCCACTAACTTTTATTGGGTACAATTATGCAGTACATTTCATGCTAGGTGCCATAAGCAACGACTTTTGCACTCAGAGGATTTCCAACAGAAGACATTGAAAAGAGCAGACAGTGAACCACATTCAAGGTGCGAAGGCATCGGATGCAGAAGAGGAGGTTAATGACTGAAGGAATCTTAAGACACTAGAGATGGGGGAAGCATTGGGGAGCTTGGGGTGCATGAGTGACAGGCTCAGCATCATCGCAACTTTCTTTTCCTGACACAAGGTGGTCTGAAGGCCTAGGAGCACTGAGGGAGGCTCCGTGTCATTGAGAGTAAAGGGACACTATGACAGAAGTGCCAGCAAAGCACTGTGAATGCTAAAGGGCTGGTGGAGCTAGTGGTTGTGGGGCTAATGTTTGCTACCAGTGCTGCACAGGAAGTGGACTAGAGTCAGCTCTAGCTCTGCAATCCAGGCTTCCAAGTGAGCCTGATTCCTCACCTGCAAAACAGGGGTAATAGTAACTCCTACCTCACTGAGCTGTTTTTCCAATTTAGGTGTGCTGTGTATACAAATAGTGTTCAATAAATGTACCTTATCCTCTTTACCACCACCACCACCATCATTTTTACAGGCCTGAGTTTGAATCTTGTCATCATGGCTCAGTCACTGTTACCTTGGGCTGAGAGTTGGAGTTTTCTGATACATTAAAGGAAAATAAGGCCCATGTAGACTTTTGGGAGTGTTAATGTAGACAAACATGAAGTACCTGCTCAGGTGATCAGGACACAGCAGATACACAGGGAAAGTTAGACTTGACCCTTTGGTAAACAAATAAGACTCAAGGTATTTTCCATTGGGCAGATTGGACCCTTTGGAACTTGGTGGCAGTTCAAACCTCCTTCCCCTCTTTTATTTTGTGACTTGGAAAATTATCTACCTCTCAGGGTCTGAGGGTCACTTCTGCCCACTTTTCTGACCTGCACTGCAGATACATCTTGTGCCTGATTGTAGTCCTTCAGTGTTCATCTCTGCCACCTCTGTTTATAGCCACATGTAAGAAGAGGAGGTGAGGCAGACTGTCTGTAAAGTCCAGGGATTAAATCAGAAGTAGATAATAGACCAAAAGTTATTCTTCAGACAGCTCATAAAACATCAGTTTCATAATGTGCCTTTACATCTGTGAAGCCTGCATCCCATGACCTTTGAAAATACCCACCTTGGCAAATTCAATTGTAATATATAATTTTCCCCTAAAATGCAATAAAGTGTAATTGAAAATGTAACTGACCTCTTCACATCATTAGTGCTTTTATACAAAAGGAGTAAAGTAATTTATAAAGCTATGAAAATACGACCAAGCCGGAGCTGTTGCTGAAAATATTAACAAATCAGTAGAACAAGTTTCTACGCTTAGCTCAATGTGCAACTGCCCAAGCAATGTCTAAACCAAGACTGGACTCAAGAGCCACCATTTAACTTCTTTTAATTCTCTTTGTTCTGTCCAAACCAGCATATCATTATAATTTGAATGTTGAGAACTGGGATTATTATAGAATAACAAGACCAGATATCAAACTGTTGTTCAGTGGCTTTGTGGCACCAGGACAAGGACTGTAAGCCCAATTGGCTGACACCTGCTTGTGTGAGGTTTCAGGCACCTCCATGAGGCTCTGCCCTCCTCTGGAGTTATGCACAGGTTTGCTTTTTATTCTAGGGGGAGGGTAGTTGATGAGTACTAATAGTCATAGGAAGGAACAGCGGAATTCAGAAGAGTGCTATAATGAAAACCAATAGAGGGTTTCATTGGGTAGGTAGTCTCCTTCAGATTGAAAAATCAAGACATCTAAAGAAGTGAGACTTTACATGAGAAGTAATATCAGGAAGTGTGAGGTAAGGGTCTGCGCTGAGAACTCCAGGACAGAGAAGCTGGGAGCAATGGCCTTAGGGTGTGAGGGAGCTTGGAGTGGAGATAAGACCTGGGGTATGAGCAGAGGGGAAGGATTGCAGGGGTTAGGGTTAGGGTTAGGGTTAGGGTTAGGGTAGGGCAGAGGCCAGATCTACTAGATGATTATTAGCACCTTGATTTAAAGAGTGTACCCAGGCCCTGCAGGCTGTATACAGAGGATAGAGATGGGGCTGATGCTGTAGGATCACCCAGATGCTATGGAGAATGGAGGAAGAGACTCCAGAGAACAGAGAAGAGTCCTTAGGAACAGAGGGATGGGGTCCAGACTAGAGATAGCTGTGGCTTGTGAGAAGGGCCTGGTGTAGGTCGAAGCTGGGATGTGTTTGGAGGTCGAATCTGCCAAATTTGCTGATGGAGTGGACACGCACTGTGAGAAAAGAAGGACTGTTGCAGACTACGCATGGCATTGTCCAAGAGTTGGCATGAATTGCCTCATTTTATGACTGAGATTCTTGGGGTTCAGATGGGTTTTGTAATTTGCCAAGAGTCACAAATCTTGTAAATACAGAAGTCGAAAATGAACTCAGGACTTTGTGATTCCGAAACCTAAGCTCTCCCTCTGTGCTATTTCTCTTCATTTTCATTTCAGTTCCAAGATGAACAGTGAAGTTAGCTTTCTCTTTAAAATTTCCCAAGATGTACTATGGAACACTGTAGAAATATGAAGAAAAGAACTGCCGAGTCCCTTTGCAAAGTGGGTTCCGGGGCCAGCCCAGCCCTCTGTGGTTCCTGTAGCCTGGATTTCAGTATAAAGCACACATACTCAGGCATCAGCAATGTGGCAACAGATTTGGAAAACTTACAAGCTGTAGTCCCACATGCGATTTTCACAATTGTCATGCTTTAGCCTCCTCTGGTCTGGCATGAGTGGAATAAAAGGGCAGTTCCCATTCAGTCAGGAGGTTGGTTGAGCTGTCCTTTTTCTGAGTTGGATGACAATACCGTGTTTTTTCTTCCCACTTGTAAGTTATTTACAAAGAGTTGAGATTATTTTATAAGCTATCCTTCCATTCCGAGGCTTTATTCCCTGTAGTTTCCATCACAGATAATGTAACTGCTCATTAACCGCCCCCAACCCAAGACCTATAGGTAACTACCTGTTTGTTGTTAACTCCTGAAGGTTTACATACTTAACTGAAGAACAGATTGTGCTGAAGTCTTCTATTCTCTCTGACCATGGTCTCCAAAAAGTCCCTCTTATTTTGATATCTATTTTTTTTTGTTTTTATATCTGTGTCTATATTCTCCAGATAGATACGGGACAAACACAACAGCATTTTCTTTTTATTTTTGGTAATAGAGAATAAACTCAGGGGCACTTAACCACTGAGGTATTTTCTTTTCTTTACTTTTTTTTTTTGACAGGATTTTGCTAAGTAGCTTAGGCTGGCTTTGAACTTGCAATCCTCCTGTCCCAGCCTCCCAAGCTACTAGGCTGCACATGACATTTTGAAACAATTCACTCATTTATGCTGATGGGTGCAAATTTACTTTTAGACTCAAAACATTCTCCTCCAGTCTGTTAAAAACCAAGAACAAAACAGAACACTTTTCTGTCTACAGATATAAACACTTATCAATATCATAGCATCCTGTTCTGATTCACTCAATATGTTCATTCATTCAGTAGATGTTTATTGAAGCTCCTGGTGACTCTCAGGCAGGAATTGAAAATACAAAAAGATAATGCATTCCAGATGCTCAGGGAATTTATGGAACAAGTCAGTTGTGGCTAAATTGCACCTTTAAAGATTATAGTTAGAAATAATTGTCAATTCTGAGAGAACACTTAGGGACCCCCAATCTGGCTTCCTGGAGGCCTGTGGATTGCTGAGTACCCAGTTCCATCTCTGGCCTGTAGGATTTAGACAATGCCCCCAGCGTCTTTCACTTCCTTATTGCTCTAGAGCGGTGTCAATTAGATCTCCCATGTGTTTATTCATACTTCTCTCTGTGGTGTAAAAACTTCTCTATAAATCATGTGATGAGCTGGAATCTTAAGTGCCACAACATTGCCACAGGAACAATCTTGATATTAGGGTAAACAAATGATTTCATAGACATCCTCTGAAGTGGCAAACACCAGGAATGTTTACCAAGAAGAAAGTGACATAGATCATTCTAGGGAACCAAGAGCTTTGAGGTGTATCAACAGGAGTAATTTTAGCTGGAATTGTATGGGATCATTTTGCCCTAAGTCATGGTCAAAGTGTTTATTCGGAACACATCCAGGTGGAAAATTCTGCCACTATCAAGTGATAGAAATAAATTTTTCTGCCTACAGTTTGGCTCAAAACACTTCATGAATATAGGACAAGATAATTTTTTTTTTCCCAACAGAAATTACAGATTTAACTGCATCACATTTGAGCGATAATAAGGGCTCAAACTCATTTGGGCGGAGCAACAATTCAGAGCAATCCTGTGGACTCTGTTTCTCCTGTAAGGAGCACTTGTTCTAGAACACGGGTCCCAGCGGGCGTGCTGAGTTCTTCTGCGTTCACATTCTTTCCTCTCTGACTTATTTTTGCTTTCTGTTTGACTTGGCTTGGTTTCCTTTTGCCCTAAACCTTCTCTTGAGCCCTCCCCTGATGGGGATGCAGAAGTGGATGTCCATTCTGCTCACACTTTACAGAACTCAGTGCCAAGTGTTGTCAAGAGTCACTTGACGTCAAGGCTGACTTTTAAATTTGCCAGAAAGCCATTCTTTGAGGAGTGTTAGACTCCATCACTTTCTCCCTTTAGAGAGCTGCTGCAGGCTGCTGGAATTCAAAGCCCAAAATTGCATTTCTAAATTTAATTCAACACATATATGGGAGAAAGAGGCTTTAAACACTGATATTAGCATTTTTAAAATCAATGTGTTTTAATTTAGCATTTATTTTTTTCTTCCTTCACCAACTTTCTTTTTATACTTTTAATAAAATTATAATACATGTTCATATTTATATACGATATCTTAGAAAATATATTCAACAGTCATTAGTTTTTTTTCTTGCCTTGCCAGCATGTATTTAGTTACATTGTGTCCATGGATGAAGTGTGCCATAGATTTTAATAAAATTTTATTTTATTTGAAGGCCTGTCTGTTGTTTGTTTATGCTTTTAATTTGGAGTCCATGGGAATCTCTAAATTCGCCTCTAGAATCTGTATAATCATCTAATAATACCTTTGCTGCTAACTGCTACTTTCTGAGAGTGACTTTTGAAACACTTCCATTTCCCATTCTATTTAATGTCTTCTCTCTCTCTCTCTCTCTCTCTCTCTCTCTCGCTCTCTCTCTCTCTTACAGTATTTGTTTACCAAATGTTACTTTTCTTGGATCAAATCTATTTTTAAGGAGTGCAAAAGCAAACAACTGTTTGAAGCTGTCAGGCTTCATTTTATTTATGCATGAAGAACACAAATAACTTGAAAATGACCTAGCCTGTTTTTCTCAGATTTAGATAGAAAAACTGCTTCCGGGCAATGTTTATACCAAACTGTTCATGCCAAGTTTCCAGTCTCGGTGCCAACTGGATTTTACAGCCAAGTTGTAAACCTTTGGTAAACATGGCTCATAATGAAAAGGCCAACACAACCTGAACCGTGGCATCAGGGGACAGATGTAAATCCACTCTAAGGACAGAACTTCATTAGAAGCAGTAGGGGAAATGGGCCAGCTATAAAGTGCCTCCCCCCACCCCATGGAAAATATACAGATGATGGTATTTGATCCCTAAATCTCATTAGACCCCTTGGTCACTTTATGTGTTTCCTTTAGCATCACTACTCAGCAGTTCCTTGCTCAGGTTGAAGTATCTGCTTTAATGTCACACAGTGGCTCTCCCTGAATTTAGTCTCCTACTGCGGGGGGAAGGGGTCTTAGTCTTGAAATTTCTACACACCATAATGCGTTCACCAGCCTTGATCAAAATGCCTGTGAAAGAATTAAACATTGTCTCTTAAAATCAATTCAGAAATATCCATCCATGTCAACATTCTCAGTTCTAATATGCTGTGCCCAATGTGTTCTTTATAAAACCCAAAGGAGCTCACATTCTTTTCTTGTTAACTCTTCAGCTCTCCATTTCCTTGAAGATCCAGACTTCTCCCAACTGTCCCAAAGTCAGCAGGTGCAGCTCCTTCTGACCGTAATACATCTCCTCCTTCCACAGCCCAATCCAAGTCTCAGATCAAGGACACAGACACTCTTGCTGTTTCCAAATCATCCCAAGCTGAAAACTGCTAAGAAAACCCTTTGTTATCTCTTGTTTCTTTGGCTTCTTCTTGCTGCTCAGTTCTCAGTATAGACTCTACTTGCTCTGAGAGGCTTCCCTCAAAAACTCCATTGGAAGGAGCTCCTGCCAGCCCTGTGCATCTCGTTTCTACCTGTTGCAATTTTGGGTTTCTTCAAAATGTACACTGAGATTGTTAGGGTTTGGATGTGAGATGTCCTGCCACAAAGCTCCTGTGTTAATGCAGGAATAGGAGTCAGCTGGCTATGGACTGACAATTCTGAAACCCTGAGCCAAAATAAACTTTTCCTCTTCTACGTTGTTATTGTCAGGTACTTTGGTCACAGCAATGAAAAGCTTACTACTACAGTGAGCATTCCTTTGCTTATTAATTGACTTAGTGATAGAAATTGGATTAAAATGTCAACATATAAAACCCTGGGTATTTTCAACAATTTTGTTACCTGTATTCTAAGACTGGGGCACATAGAGGATACTCGAGGTTACTTGTTAAATAAAACAGATGTTTACTAAACCAAAATTTCTTCTTTACAAGGCAAAACACCCAGTGTTGAGGGTGCAGAAATGGATGATTCACAATCAGTGAGCTCACAGAAGCAGTGCATAGGCTGCACACTTTCTATGGTGTCACAGAAGGCAAGCGTCAGGGTCAGGCTATGACTACAGGGCCTGGGGCATTGGTTGTTGGACATAGCATACCTATGTAGATCATGAGGGATGAGGGAGGGCAACAGAGAGTGTGATGAGGGAACCTTATTCCACACTTACAGTGGGTGGGGCAAATGCCCCCTGCTGATTGTACATGTGGGGTCCTGTCTTTCCAGGCAGAGTTTAGAGCATAGCCATGAGGAGAGTGCCACAGGGCTGCTGTACTGTTGCTCCATGTAGCACTTACCTGTGAAATGGGAACCAGTGGTTTCCTTTTGCTTAACAAGTGAGACAGTTCTGGATGCTTGGGAAGTTGGAGAAAGCAATTAACTTTGCTGTATTTTAATCGCCAGAAAAAAAAAAAAACTTTTTTTAAAAGTACTTCTTATGAGTAGAATAAAGTCTGATATTTCTTGAATGGTCGATTTCCTTGTATAGACTCAACTAAATCAGAACTATACAATTTAGAGTTGTCCACACACAGGAAGAAAGCTGTTTCAGTTCAGCAGTGGTGAGGAGTTGCTAGTGATGCTCTGCCATACTGAATCCAGGAATCTCAATGCCATGGACCATCTGCTATGGTTTCAGTGTTTATTTTCCCCAGACTCATCTGTTGAAATTCTAACTCCATGGTAATGGTATTTAAAGATGGGGCCTTGGAGATGTGCTTGGATCCTGAAGGTAGAGATTATATGCTCTTATAGAAGAAGCCCCAGAGAGCCCCTTCATTCTTCCCACCATGTGAGAACTTATTAAAGAGAAATCTATATATCACTCAGGAATTTGGTTCTCACCAGACATCAAATCTGTTGGCATTTTTGTCTTAGACTTCCAGCTTCCAGAACCAGGAGAAATAGAAGTGTGATTAAGCCATACATATCTTGTTGGAGCATCCCAAATGGACTAGGTATGTCCCATCACAGTGTCACAACCTATTTGGACACATTAAGCTAGTCTTAAGAAATAATGTGATTAAAGTTTCTTGTATATTTTGAATTTTAATCCTCTGTCAGAAAAATAACTAGCAAAGATTTTCTCCCATTCTATAGATTATCTCTTCACATTCCTTGGAGTGGATTTTTTTTAGGGGATTTAAAAATTTTTTTTCTAATCAGTTATATATGACAGCAGAATGTTCTTCGATTCATTGTATACAAATGGAGCACAATTTTTTATTTCTCTGGTTGTACCCAAAGTAGGGTCACATCATTTGTGCAATCATACATGTACCTAGGGTAATGATGTCCATCTCATTCCACCATCTTTCCTACCCCCATATCCCCCTCCCCTTTAACCAATCCAAAGTTCCTCCACTCATCCCATGTCCCCCCCATTATAGATTACCCCCCCATTATGGATTAGCATCCACTTAGCACCAAAAAAATCAAATAACCCAATTAATAAATGGGCAAATGAATCAGATACTTCTCAAAGGAAGAAATACAAACGGCCAATAAATATATGAAAAAATGTTCAACATCATTAGCAATTTGTGTAGCAAACTACACTGAGATTTCATCTCACCCGAGTCAGAATGGCAGTCATCAAAAATACAAATAATAAATGCTGGAGCAGATTTGGAGAAAAAAGAATACTGTCATGCTCCTAGTGGGACTGTAAATTAGTACAGCCACTGTGAAAATAAAATGACCAGGAATGGAACCATCATACGACCCAGCTATACCACTCCTTGTTATTTATCCTCAAGATTTAAAGTCAGCATACTACAGTGATACATGTCTACCTATGTTTGTGTTTGTATCAGTACAATTCACAATAACCAAACTGTGGAACCACCCTAGGTGTCCATGAACCGATGAATTAATCAAGAAAATATGTTATATATGTGTGTGCCTGTGTGTGTGTGTGTGTGTGTGTGTGTGTGTGTGTATACACTCACACATACATATATACATACTGGGGACATATGGAGCCATCTCTAATGTGGACCTACAGCCACCCTGGCAACCAGCTTCACAGTTGCAGATCCAGGGGGGATGCCTGAGTTTTATGTGTCTGGTCTGTTTCCTGTATGGGCATGAGAAAAAAATTCTCCAATTCTGTTGGGCTACTAGAAGTTCACATTCATCTTGATAGCAGATTAGTAAATATCTTTCAGGATTTGTGCCTTCCCAGCAAATTCCCTTCCCATCACACTCACAGAAATATTTACCTGTAATCTTTGGCAGTGTGAAATTATTTGTTGAACACTCAATATGTCCCCAGAACTCTGTGTGCTCCTCCTAAATTCTGACAACCATCCTGAGCAGCGGCTCTGTTAGACACAGGTCTGAGATTTACCGAATTAACTGTTGCCTTTGCTGACCTGAGTGCCAAGTTGCAGAAGTGGCATTTAAACCTAAGCAGCCAGACTACATGTTTTGGGTGTTCATCTCTTCATATTCCAAGAATATGCTGGGGAAACAATTCCTGGGTGAGTCTGCTGTCTCAAAAATATGTGACTCCATACTCCAATCAGTTTTAGTTCCTGAGATCAAACATTTTAGTTTCACCAAACTCACCTCCATCTTACACTACTGATCCCTTCAAGTTGGAGCTTCCTGTAAGTTCTGTAAAGAACCCCAGGCCAATTCCAGTCTCCTTCCCAGGTCCCATGTGCCTATATGCTATGCTAGGCCTTGCCAGTCACCCTGGGTTCTTCTGCTCCTTACAACAGCTAGACCTCTTCTCAGGCAGCTGCTGCCCATGAAAACTGGTCAACCAGATGCCACCTACTCCCTTTCAGGGCTTCCCCAGACTCCTGACCTCCCCCACACACTGGCCCAGGGATTCAAGGCTTCTCCAACCCATACCTTGGCCTGTCTGCATTCATAGATATCACCATGGAGTCAGGTCAGTAGCCTTCCATAGATCAGCATGGAAAACAGATCTTTGTAATTTATTTCCTTACTATTCAAATATTTCTTTTTATAAGAGCAGATTTGTGTTTTATCTTTCAGCCTGTAACTATTTAGTTATCACATTCACTGGAAGATGCTTTCTCCTGCTCAGCTATGGTTGTCCTCTCAGTGGGAATTGCAGCCCTGCCCATAGCCTAGATGGATTGACACAGAGGAAATGGACCCTGCATGTTCCTGTGGTAGGAAAGTGGGAGGAATCCCCTTTTGTTGTTAAATGAGACACAGTACAACAACATAAAACAGCGAAGGACTGATCTTTTGAGCCTGAACTGCCTGCTTTGAATTCATTCGGTTTGCCCTTGAACCAAGGAGACTAGGGACAGAAGAAGCTGAGCATCTGGGGACCTAGTGAGGGACAGGCCCCTTTACCTACATCCTAATTTGTATATCTTATTGAATGCTTGAGATTTGAGGATTCACATATCATAGTGACAGATTCTGGACAACACTTGCCTGGGAACCACTAGGTGCAGAATATAAGAGAACAGGGGATTAGGTAAATTGGCACCCTGAACAGGAAACACTGTGCAAAGTCCCAGGCATCTATTGTTGCCCTCAGTACTAGCAGAAAGTTGCATAGGGCTCTGGACTCACTGCTGGGAGCCCCAGTTTCCTCATCTGCCCAATGAGGGAGTTTGTAAGGCAGCTCTACGGTCACACTGGCTCTCAGCATCTATAGTTAGTCAGAGAAGTGTTTCACCCACAGAAAGAATTTTCATAGAAACCTTGATGCTGGTCCACTAGAGAACAGTGTCCACATATGTGACTAAACATTTTACCACACTTCAGTCATGCTGATCTTTGTGTGAAATTTAGTATCTCCCTGTTTCCCAAACCTCTCAAAATGAAATTTCTGAAAATTTTGGAGAAAGTTCTCTTTCTTGCTTTACTGTGGATACTTTAAAAACATTTTCTTGCTATGTAGATACGCGATGAAATATCGCTCAGCTTGAAATGAGAAGGAAATTCTGCTGCATTTGAAAACACGGATCAACCTTGAAGACACTGTGCTCAATAAACAACGCCATTCACAGAAAGACAAATGCTGCCTGACCTCACTTATATGTGAATCCTAAACTGGTAGAATTCAGGGCAGTAGAGAGTGGAGTGGTGGCCACCAGCTGCTGGAGGTAGGCAGAAAGGGGATAATGTCAGTGGGCTGAAACTTTGAGTAATAAGATAAATATGTTCCAGAGAACTAATGCAGAGCACGGTAACTTCAGTTAATAATAGAGAAAGGTACATTTGAAATTTGCTAAGGGAGTAAATTTCAAGTGTTCTCAGTACAGATGCATACACAAAGGTAACTATGTGAGGTGATAGATGTATTAATTAACTCAATTGTGATAAATATATATATATATATATATATATATATATATATCACTGTACAATCTGAATGTCTATAAATTTATTTGTTAATCATACCTCAATAAAGCTGAAAATGAAAGCAAGTAATAATAATAAAAAAGAACTAAAAGTGATGTCTTAGAATACCAGTAGAAGAATGTGAAGAGCTTTTATGGAGGGGAATGAGAATCCTGATGGAGTAGCCCCAAGGAAGTACAGCCAGAAGGTTTTGGTGAAACTCTAGGGAGGGAATCTTGTTGTTCATTTTTAACCAGGACTAATTTCTCTGTTTCCCTCCTGTTTCTCTCGGAGCGATTCTGCTGCATCAGCTGGAGCTGGGGAGATGCTGGGGGAGCTCCTGTAGGCATCCAGTGACAGGAAGACATCAAAGGAGAGCCGTTACTGAGGCAGCAGCCAACAGATGCTGCTTCATGCGCCCTTTGCCAAGAGTCTCAGAGCTGGGAGTCTCTGGGGCCAATTTAAAAGCAAGTTCCTGAGGAAAGAAGCCGGAAAGTTTTCTGAAAACAGTAGTGGGAGCTAATCTCTAATAAAACAAAACTCGACCATTCATCTGGAAAGATTTCATACATCAAATACAAGTTAAATAAAAAAGACAATTTGATTAGCAGATGCTGATTTCTTTTTTAATATTGACTTTGAAAAGAGTTCACAGCCATAAAAAGGCCAAGCGCTGACTTGAAAGCTTTAGACGCTAAAGATAGATCTAACAATGCATTTACAAGGGTGCAGCGTGTAATAAACATGTTTGTAAAAATAAAATGAATGAATGCCCATGAATCTTAAGTGCCAAATAAAGAAAAATAGAACATAAAAGAAAGAAATAATAAATTCAAGGCCCCCGTCCTAACACTGTGTAATATGTATGTTCAGCTTTTCACATGTGCACAGCTGGCCCATTGAAGAACAGTTCAGAATCCTCTCTGGCCTGGTTTCTGGAGGGGCTGCTGACCTGTTCTGTCTCCATGCTTTGTCTGAGGTCCAGAGAACCTCACAATTGGCTGCAGTCCCATAGCTTGACATTTTGAACAACTATACCAAAATGTAGACATGGACTTGCACAGACTTCAAGGCCCAATCAGAATGGATCTACTCTGCAAATGTACTGGTTTTCATTCATTTTGAGTACAGACGTTGAGCACCGACTAAGTTCTTTGGAGCTGCTGAAGATGCTGGAGATGTGGAGGAGTATGAGAGTAAACATCTGCATCCTCCTATAGAGATTATTATAGGGAAGGAGATCAGGGAAAAGCAAGCAGGAAAACAGGCAGGTAGAAGGCATGGTCATGAAGAGTACCCTGAGTCTAGGAGACAGCGATTGTGATATTCCAGTGTAAGGTATAAAATTACACCTAAAGAGAAATGTTTAGTTTGCTGTGTGTTTTTAAAACCAACAACCTTGCTCAAAAATTAAGTATTTAGACCATGAGAAAGAAGAAGAACTCAGGGGACTGAATGATCAACAGGCTTACTACTAGGATTGAAAGCTGAGAGAAGAAGTCAATTGAGGAGAAGTCAGGAAATGGAGATGACAAATATGTGCAGGACGTATGTGTGCAAATTTCCAGTAGGGCAGGACTCTAGATAGCATGGGAATGCAGAGAGCCCTGTTTACCACCATGTGATCCAGCGTGGCACCCAGGGAGGGTGTGAGGACAGAGATAAGAAAGGCACTCCAGTGGCTGCTTCACTGGAAGTCAAGCCTGGGAAGGGAACTGAGAAACTAAGGAAGAGCCAGGCAAGTATGAGAGACTTTCAAAGAGATGAAAGTATTTCAAGAGGGAGGGATGGGCCAACTGAACAAATTCTTGCTGATAGGTCAAGTCAACTCAGAAAAGAAAAGCAACCCTTGAGTTTGGGATCATGGTGCCACTGGCTGTTGGCTGGTCAGAGCAGTTTCCATGGGGGCATGAAGAGAGCAACCCATTGGAGGACATGTATGAAGGTGCGGAACTGGAGGAGATCCGCAAAGACAGTTTCCTGAGAGGTGACCGTTTAAGATCAGTGGGGAGACGGCACTTCATAGAAGATACATAAGCAGAGAAAGAAAGGAGGTTTTCTGTTTTGTTTTAATAATCCATGATACTACGTGGTGTTAACTTGCACATGGTAATGGTGGAGGGGAGGGGAAAGAGAGATTGATTCATTATATAAAAGGGAAAAGAAAGTTTTTAGGAAAATTCTTCAGAAAGCAAAAAAAGGATGGTTTAGGATTCTATCTTGTCTATTTTTCTGTTGCTAATAACACAGTACTGCAGACTGGGTAAGTTACAAAGAATGAGCTTTTTTTGGCTCATGGTTCTGTCCAAGGATGCAGGGATATGTCTGGTGATGGTCTTCTTGTTTTCAGAGTTTTGAAGTAGTGCAGGATGTCATATAACAAGAGATAGGAAGAGAGGGGCCTAGCCAAACTGGCTTCTAAGGCTGGTCTTTTCTTGCAATAACTCATTAATCCATTTATGGCTTGAGTGGGTCAAATCTATTCATAAGGACAGAATTCTAATCACTTCTTTTATTTTATTTTTAAAATTTTTTATTCTAATTTGTTTTATATGACAGCATTGCAATTCATATTACACATATTGAGCACAATTTTTCATATCTCTGGTTGTAAACTTCTTAACAGTCCTAACTCATCCTGCTTCTTAACATCTCACTAAGGGGCTTCAATTTCAATGAGTCTTCAGAGGGCAAACCAGATTAAAATCATAGCAGATTCAGGACCCATTTGGAACATTTGATCTTTGGTAAAATTAGGGCCATTGCATCCATAGAAAAAAAGAGGTAGATAAAAGTGGGGGTATGCATTGGGCTTATAATTTCTGTGTTGGGAAAACCAAGAATATTCCTAAACACATATTTCCATTTTCTCGATGAGTGAGGCAGATTTGCCAGTCGAGTGTGTACATGTGTATTGGGAGTGATTCATTTTTGAACATCCAGGAGATAGGAAAACATCTGGAGTCATTTCTGAGATATCACATAACATTGATATAGGAAAATGCAGGTGAAGGTGTATCAGCCCATCTAAGAGTGGATCAGGGAAACTGCAAGTTTCCTTGTGGCTACTCCACTGATGAATGACAAACATGGGGAGGAGATGGGAGGATGACCAAAGCTGGTATTGCCAGGAGAAGGCAATAAGAAGGAGAGTGGCAGGGAGTGAAGGCCAATAATATATTAACTAGGATTACAGAGCTCTAAATCACAAAGACCAATACTAGAGTGGCTTGAACATATTGAAAGTTTCTTTTGCAGGAGGTAGGTGACCTGGACACAGTAGGGTAGCTCACTTAGTTCAATGTGGTCCTGTGACACTCTGACTTTGCCATCCTTGGGTTGCAGCATTACCTGCCTGGTCTGAAGAGGCAGCTAGGGTACCAGTCCTTATAGTCATGTTCCAAACAGCAGGATGAGAAAAGATAACAAAGAAAGTGGAAAGCACACATTAAGAAACACTCCTGGAAGCTGCCACATGACAATTCCCTTCACATTTCATGCATTCAACTTCATTATAGAAGTCATCTGAGCAGTCATTTGTCGAGATGAAACAAGGAGGCCATATTTCTGAGGAATGTTAGGGGACAGAACGCAAAAGGGAAATTATCCATCCATCTCCCTAGGAGGATGACAGTTGATGAGGATGATGTGTGAGGCCAATAGGTTGAAGCATCTATGACTTCAGATATTTTCTGTGCAAGAGTCTAGAAGGAGCAGACTATTGTGGGCAGCCTGGGGCCTATGGCGTTGACATTCTGGTAGCAGTGTGTGAGTCAAAGAAGGGAAGTTATTAGAAGGAAAGAGGCCCGCAGACTTTGATGGGGCTTGCTGTGAGCCCAGGAAAATGAGTGTTGGAGGAACCCTTTCCTCAAAGCTCCTACTAGTTTCTACAATGGAAAGAATTTTGGATTCATCTCTGTTGACATCTAACTGAAAACTAAGAAGAAACTTTAATTGTGTATTCAATCATTTGCTCATCAGACATTTATTGACTCCTAAACATTGTGTTAATCCCTAGAAATCAGTTAATATGAGGCTCTTCACCTCTGCTTCTTAAGAGAGATCACTAGTTAAACAGATGATTTCAACCTGGCTCTCCAGCCAGTAGTCAAAGCTGTTGTTTACAGTAGTTGCCATAACAACTGGTTTTAAAGCTAAACAGCTAGCCAATTTCTCTAGATAGCTGAAGGAAAACCATAAACAAATGTGTCTAACTCACCCAAATGGCCCATTACTTTTATTAACAGACTGAGACACCTGGATGTCCTTGTGCCTTGGTGACAGGGTTGCTGGCGGTTTTCGTGAGTGTCTGACTCTGAGTCATGGGACATAACAGATGGATATGTGGTTTCCATTTGACAATTGATTTGTGTGCTCTTTTACTCACTGCAGAGCTTTTAGGCTGGTGCCTAATTTAGGTTAAAGTTTCAGAACAGCTCTCTACTGCAAAAGGGCCTCTCATCTCTGAACAGATGTCTACGGCCATGTGCTTCTCTGATTAACACCAAACTTTAGGGTAACTTTGGGCAAGGTTTCTTCTGTATTTATTTATGAGAGTTATGCTAAGCCTCTATGACCATTGTAGCTCCTAACTCGGGGGGCTGGGGGCGGGGAGGAAGCATATCAAAACAACCAGTCACTGAAGAATGGAAATGCAGCCAATTAAAATTAGGTTGCTTGATTTCTACAGTGGCTGAAAACCAATTTGACCAGATTTTTGTTTTGTTTTGTCTGAGTTGGTTCTACTTGGAGGACATCAATTTCCACATTGCGTAGGCCCTTTTATAAAGGCATGTCATATGGGTTAGTTAATTTAGAAGGCTACAAAACAGACTGTTAGAATGGAATAGAGTCAAAATTGATATGACTCATTAAAGCATGGATTGCTCTATCATTGACTAAGTTAAAATAAAATTAAAAATGTCAGAGAATACAGCTTCAATATGGATTAGAGAGTTTCTGTAAAATTATGTGTGCAGCCATATTCTAGTCAGTTAAGAGTCGGGATGTAGGCTGGAAGGAGTGATTATATATGATCTTTGTGTTTATGTTTTATATAATACTTTAGAGGTCCACCTTTTCTTCTTCCATCCTTCCTTCCTTCCTTCTATTATGAGTGAAAGTCAGAAAAGAAGATTAAAATATTTCATTGCAGACTAAATTTCAGCTGTTGTATAAGACAGTGTGGGAAAATTATTATGACCTTTTCATCTCACAATTCTAAAGAAGTTCTGTAATTTTTTGAAGTAGAGCTTCAAGTAAACTTACTTTCATTTAATTAGAAAGAAAAAAATTATAAACTTCAAAGCTTGTGATTCGTCAGCCTTGGGTTCTACCACCCTTGCAGATTACTAAGCTTTTATTTTAAAAAATAACTTTGTGACCATATCCCCTCTCCTACAAATAACATAAAATTTTATTTTCACTTGTTAAATAAAATTTAATGACCTGCAAAGTGAACTGGAATAGAGATTGAATTGGGAATGAAAAGAAAGAGCTCCTTATCAATATCTCTTTTAAATAAATATTATACAGCTGTGTACCAGAGAAGGACATTGAGATAAATTAAAAAAAAAATTAGAACAAAAGTTGGGCAAGTTCTTGCCCTGAGGGAGCTCACAGTCTAGAATGGAAAAGACATTAATCAAATAATTATAAAAGATACAAGCCCATGCGCTAGAGCTAGATGTTGGTAATGGGGAGATTGCACACATGTGGGGACAGGAGGAAGTGGGAATCTTATGCATTTTCAATTTTTCTATGAACCTAAAACTGCTCTAAAAACCAACCTATTAAAACAACAAAAAGAAACCACCAAAAAGAACAAAACATATAAAACCCTAATAGTAAAAGAGCTAACATGGGGAGGGACCTAGTACCATGAGAGGGTGTTATCTTGGTGATGTGATCTGTTGTGTGTGGCAGGTATGGGGGGGTGTCCCCCCATCCCCCACCACTCAGGTGGAAGGCAAGATCTAAATGAAAAGTTAATGTGGATCAGACAAATGGTTCAATGCTTTGGAAAGAGAGAAGAGTATATTTGAATCCCAGCCATAGAGTAAAGTAGGGCTTGGCCCATTTGAGGATAACCAAGCCTCTGGGGTGGATGTTGTTGAACTGCAGAGAGCAAGTGAACTCTGTGGGAGCTGAGGCTGGGGAGGGGGGTGGTGCTGTTCAGGTACTAACAGCTGTAGGAGAGTAAGGTTTCTGAGGTGCTATAATAGCAATTTATTTTAAGCAATGTCCTCAATTGTTTCATCTATTGAGGAATGATTTGCAGTGAAATGCAAAAATCAGTTAATTTTGATCCATGAAAACCATGTAAGTTCAGCACCCAGAGTAGTCTTTCAATCTCCCAGGGACCTCCTATACCTCCTGCTCCCCTGAACCCCTCCACAACTAAGATTTCTCTGACTTCTACCCCATGGATGAGCTTTGCCTTCATCAAAAAAACTATTGATGTCTAAAATAACATGATGAATTTCAGTAATGGTGCCATGCAAGAGAAAGTTAAGTCACACATGTACTCATTGGAATTTGTATGACACCATCCCACCAGAACACAGCTTTTCTTTAGGAAAGAGTTCCTTTGCTTTACTATGGAATGCAATTTGGAGAAAGACAGAAGGATTTGGCTGTGAACCAGAGAAAAAAAAATATTTTCCTTCTTGTAAGAAGGGAAATGGGAATTAGGGAAGAGCATGGCACCAGTTAGTAGCAGGACTCTACAGCAGGACCCCTGAGTGTGCATCCTCACTCTGCCATTGTCCTCCCCATGACCTTCAGGGAGTTTAAGAAACTCTCTGTGTCTTAGCTTCCTCATCTATGGGTGAAGACTGACTTGTGCTATCCACAGTACAATAGCTGGAAAGACTGAGAGTGTGGATTCCCTATTGACTGCACCAGGAAAGCCAAATGGACTGATAGGAAGCAATAAAATTTTGGTCAGAAGAATTCAAGTTCAAGAATTGGGAAGAATCCATTCTTGTGTAAAATTCCAAAAACACCAAGAAAAGATGACTTTTAGTAAAGAAAGAAAAGGCAATTCTTCAAAGGGCAATCTCGACACACACAAATATCAACAACTGGATCAGAACATTGGTGTTGGAATCTACATTATATTCTTAGGTCTGCTAATAAGGCAGCTTCCTCTTGTTGTTTTTTGTAAATGATAAATCAGGCAATATGCAAAAAGTGCATGGGCTGAGTATTAGGCAAGCAAGTTCTCACAAGTACCATAAAGATGAACCAGTCAGTAATATTTTTGATATCAGGTGTTTACAAAGTACATGTTATAAAACAATTCCAAATTCTTATCAAATACAAATACAATTCAGGGAATAAACATGGAGGAAAATTGGCCATGAAGATTTCATAAAACTTCCAATTAAATAAGAAAAATTACCTTAATTGCAGAAAGGCTCTTTTGTGGTGAAGAAACAGTTCAACAAATTTAACCTGCACTTTGAATCATACAAAACAACTTTGTTTATAATGCTGTCTTCCTGTTATGATGGTAACTTTTGTAATTGCTGTTGCTGCTACCTAGAGTATAAATTAAATATCTTTTTTTTAAGGGAAAAAAGCCTCTTTTTCTTTCTCTTTCTCTCAGATAACACAGGGTGATTTTTAAAAGATCTCTCTCACACACACACACACAAAATGTTTCCTTTTCAATGCTTTGGGAAGAAGTCTTCAGAAAGAATGAACCAAACACAAAACATAAGAACTTTAAAAATAAGTTGAAGTGAATTGTACATATATGAACTCTATCAGACTGGTGGGATTTCTTTCTGATTAGAGGTTGGAATCCTATTTTGGGATTTTCCCTTTTCCTGTATCCATTTTTATTTCTTAAATAAAGAAAAAGGGTTAGCTGCCTGCCAGTGCACAGCATTCTGGTTTTAACAGAGAAATTTGAAATCCAGGCCATGGAGAAAATGATACTTTCATCCCTTCAGCAGTTCACAGTATGAAGCATTTGCTGTGGACTCCACACCTAAAGACCTTTGGGGCTCTGGGCTCCAGCTCTGGTGGCACTGAGCCCTAGATAGTATTGGTAAGTTCTCATTAGCTGCATTGTCTTCTGAACTTGACCTTCAATATGGTTCCTCATGAGCTTTTCTGTCCTTGCTTTTTAACTTTTACTTCCAGGGAAGCATGCCGTGCAGCTTCAACAAACCCCAGAGGAACTGGTGACCAGGTCTGGATCAAGATCAAGAAATCCAGGTTGCAAGAAAAGTTAAGTGAGGCAGACAGAAAAAGGCACAGGCTTTGAAAGTAACTTTGTATGCTTATCTTTTGAAAACAAAATGGAGAGTATAAACTTTTATCAATGGAAGGAAGGAAATTGAAGCTTTACTATTAAATTTAAGCAATGAGCTCCCAGTTATCTGGCTGTATATGCAACTCCAGTGTAATCTGCAGTGGAGAAGACTGGTCCTGTGTCTTAGAGCAAAGCATGATGGGGAATTGAAAGCATGTGACAGGCATCCTGCACTTCAAGTTTGGGCTGTTGGCTTCCGTGAAGCATCCATGAAGTGGGGGCTTAGGTAGGAGTTTGGGAGCTGCTCCTGGTCCCTTCCTACCAGGGTCTGGGCATGCACTTACCTCCTTCTCCCAACTACCTTGTAGATGAACCCAGAACCGAAACTCTTCCTTTTTCTTCAGATCCTCTATTCTCTTTCCCCTTGGGTCTTTCCTTTCTTTCTCAGATTTCTCTACCAATTGTGGCCTCATTTACCTGCCCCATTTTGGGTAGGTCTGCTGGGGTGGAGTGGGAGTAGGAGAAGATAAGCAATGCCGACCAGTCAGCAGGGACACTCTCATTATAGCCCCTGAAAATTGTTTTTGCTATTTTTCTAAAAGAAGCTCCCTCTCTTTTTCAGTTTCAAGATTTATGGCCAATGTGTCCCCTGAGTAAAGCTTTCTTTAAGAAGTGAGGCTGGCTTAGGTGTAGGCAAAGCCTCAAGAAGGGAAGTGGTATTTGTCAGACCCCTGGGAGGGAGCATAAGTGGTCTGGTGGTGGAGGGAAACACTACCACAAAAAATAGTTCAGAGTTTGAGCTCTGAGATGGCCTACTTCTGAGGCTCAAGTTAGCCTTTGGGTTATCATAATTGATTTGTTTTTCATTTTGAATTTCCTCAAGCATTCTAAGCATTTCAGGTACTATACTACACCCTCAGGACACCAACTTTGTGTCTTTACTGAGAGAGTGAACATTTGGATAGCATAGGGAAACAAGTGCAATGGGTTAGATCTGGAAGGCCCCCCAAGGGCCCACTTGGTAGAGCCTTGTTCTCCATCATGGAAGTATTGGGAAGTGGTGGACCTTTAAGAGGTGGGAGGTCACAGGACATTGGGGGCATACCTTCTTATGAAGAGTTTTTATGGGGCCTCCTTCTTCCATTCATTCTTCTTTTGCTTTCTGTCCATGAGGTGAATGGCTTTGTGAGATGCATTTCCATCATGTGTTGCCTAATCCCAGGCCCCAAAGCCTAGGGCCAAGAAATCATAGACTGGATTCTTCCAAATTGGGCTGAAAGAAACCTTTTTTTTGAATTGATTATTTCAGGTATTTTGTTACAGTAACAGAAAGTTGGCTGAAACAACAGGGATTTATAATGAAATATGACAAATATTAATAAAGATTTCATAAAATGATATGGTCACAAAGCAGAATTTTAAAAATCTCTTATTTATGCAAAAGAAGTTGTCGGACTAAGATTACTTTTTATGATTAGCATAAACTAATGATACTAGGTGAAGAAATTTGACATCTTTTCAAGTATCTTGTGTTCTTAAAGAAATATCCTTAGCTTTTAGAATATATGGTTTTTAATTCTCTGGTCAGGCACCTACTAGTTCTAAAAATTTAATGAAATTACTTAAAATGAATGTCTTAGTTGGCTTTTCTGCAAAATGTTAAATAATATAACAATTCTTAATTCATAGATTGTTCTGGATAATTAAATTAGTTAACACATGAAAAGTGCTTATGTCCGTGCTTGGTCCACAATTAGAACATAATAAACTTGCTCTATCATTACTCTATCATTGTGATGGTTGTTCTCATCATTGTCAGCATCATTATCTTATCATTTTTATTTCTAGTGTACAAAAAAAATACTTGAATTGAGTTGTACTTTCAGGAGACTCTGAGACCGACTTGGCTAGATTGACTTGTGTTCCCATGTAGCATAGTTGGAAAGGCTCATGGGCTTGATTGCCTACTGACTGCACAGGAGAGTCCATTTATAATGGTTGGTACAAATAAACGTTTTGGTCAGAAGAATTTAAATGCAAGAAATCAGAAGAGTCTAATCTTGAATGATTCCAAAACACTTACCAAGAAGATGATTTTTTTTGTAGTGAAAAGACAAACTCCTCAAAGAGCAAACCCAAATAATATTAACAACTGGATCAGGTTATCAATGTTGGAGTCCACATTAATAGTTCTATTATTATTAATAGAACCAATATCAGTCCATTCTAATTGGCTAAAACACTGATAATAATATTACAGTGTTTTATCTTGATATAGATTATGAAGAATAGCTAGATTATAAAGAATAGATATCCTATAATAGATAAATATTAAGTACACGCAGGCACAGACAATCTATTCTCTGATTAATGACTAGGCTAGAAATTAAAAGTAATTCTATTTATGTCAGAATCCTATGTCACAACATTTTCATATCTTATCTTAAAATAGTAATCACATTTTCTCAGTTTGTTCCAGTGAGTTCAACGTGATTACCATTACCAACATATTAGGACATGATAGAATACATGAGAGAATACATGAGAGGATTTTGATCCATATATGGTAAACTCAAAAATGTAGAAATATAAAAAAAAATTTAAACAAAGAAAATTTGCAAATATAAGACAAAATAATTTTCTCCTCATCCAAAGATGTTTGGTTTTTTATTCCCATGCAATGCACCAACTCAAAATATAGTGGCTTAAAAATAATAAAACCAAAAGTATATATAAAATTTAATAATTAGATCCATGTTTTTGAGTAGATTCATGTTTTTTGAGTATATCCTTTACAAATCTATAATTGGGGCAAGGCTCAAAGTAGAGGTCCTGTGTGTTTCATGTGGTGTAGAGTGGGCTGGAAGAATCTACTTCTAATCTGGCGCACTCACACAGCAGAAAGTTGGAGCTAGTTAGGAGCTCAGAGAGGTTTGAGAGTTGTGGGCTCAGATGCTCTCCATATTTGCCTCCTCACAGGCTACTTGGTCTTCCTCCTAACATGGTGGCAAGTTTCAAAAATAAACTTCCCAAGAGTGAGGAAATAAAAGTTGCCAATTTATTAAGAACTGGGCCAGAAATAGAAACAATGTCACTCCCACAATATTTTGGTCAAGCTTCCTAGACTTCACTTTCCTAAAGAGGAAATAAATATAGACTTCACAGAAGTACTAAAAAAAATGGGTGTTGTGATATAAAATATCTAGTCTCCCTTCAGACACAAATTGTTTACATTTCTTTCACATATATTCATTATTATGGTTTAGATATGAGGTATCCCACAAAAGCTCATGTTCAATGCAAGAAGGTTTAGAGGTGAAATGATTAGGTTATGAGGGCCTTAACCTAATCAGTGTGTTAATACCTGGTAAGGATTACCTAGGTGGTGACTGTGGGTAGGTGGGGTGTGGGTGAAAAAGGTAGGTCACCAAGGGCATGTTTTGGGAGTTTATACTCTATCCATGCTTCCTGTCATGTCCTAAGCTGCTTTCTACTCCTACATTCTTCTGCCATGATGTCTGCTTCACCTTGAACCAAGAGTGATGGAGTTGTCCATCTAGGACTGAGATCTGCAAAACTGTGAGCCCCAAATAAACATTTGCTCCTCTAAAATTGTACTTGTCAGATCTTCTGATCAGTGCAGTGAAAAAGCTGATTAAAACACTGACCCACTTCCGACACTTAAAAAGAGTCTCATCAATACTGCATCAGATTGAGCCTCAGGGCCTAAGAATTATCACTAAAAATCAAGTGTAGGCATAAATGAGGCTCTTCAAATATGGGTATTTAAGCATAGTGCCTAAGTATAGCCCCTCTTAGTGAGAAAACAAGAATAGAAGACAAGTTCTCTGCCCAATATAGTCAGCAAACAATGGTAATGCAGGCCAGGGCACCTTTCATAGAGTCTCCTGTTCAGAGAAAAAGGCATGTAGTGGTGACTACAGCTACCCTGGTGCTACAGTCATGCTAGTGTGTCCACTTCCTTGACTGTGGCTTATTTATAACCCCTGAGTATTTCCTCTATCATTCATGCTCCTCCTCTTTAGGTTCTAAGTGTCATTCTCTATATCATCCTTCCTTTTCAGTAAGAAAATAGTTTGTAACAAAGTGGCTTCTGCAGTCTATTCCAGCCCATCAAATAATGTGGGCCCAAAGCTGTTAGGGTCTGTAAACAAGTCAAGATGGCGCCTGGCATTTTGCAGAGGGAGTGGTTTGTGAAG
This sequence comes from Marmota marmota marmota, assembly GCF_001458135.2. Taxonomy (NCBI): domain Eukaryota; kingdom Metazoa; phylum Chordata; class Mammalia; order Rodentia; family Sciuridae; genus Marmota; species Marmota marmota. The sequence goes on from NW_026000048.1 coordinate 4,246,111, forward strand.
TAACGCCAGCGAGCCATTAAGTGTGGAGATTCCTTATTGGTTGACTGCTGTATGTAGTTTATGTTAATTAAGATAAGCTGTGTGGAATGTAATATATATATATATATATATATATATCCCCCTGGTCCTACAATAAACGGCTCCCATTCCTGCTGTATCAAGGTACACAAGTTGTTCGTCATCCCCCAGTTATTTTGCTGCAGCCGGACTGCGGCAGATGGTGGCCCATATGGGGAGCCCCGGGACACTAGGGGGTAAGTGACGAAAAAAAAAAAAGGACCTGAGCAAATCTGCTAGGCAGATAGGGCGAGAGGAAAAATGGTCATTTTGAGAAAATGGAGAAGATTGATGCAGTATGTTTGTGTCTTGTTTTGTCTTGAAATGTTGTATTGTCTTTGTGATGAAAATATGGAAGGGGTGAGAAGTAAATTACTAAGGGAAGAAGGCACCCCAGTGGAACCAAGAATAGTTAGGGCATGTGTTGATAAGAGCCCAGGAACTCTAGTCAGAAAGAAAAAGAAAGTTCAGAAGAAGAAGGATTATCAGGAAAAAAGTTGCAGCAAAAGGCTATTACTGAATACTTTTCGTTACCGGAGGGTGCGTGAATCGGTGCGGCGGCCGCCACGTGCGCGAGCCGGTCATGGCGCAGCAAGGACTTTCCAAGCAGCAGCAGCGGGCTCTTCCCCGCCCCCCACCCAGAGAGCAGGACGCCACTGCAAGAGCCCAAATCCAAACCTGACCCGGAGGCACGGTCTCGCAGGCTCTTGCTCCCTGTGCCCAGTGGCAGTTTGAGTCCGGAACACTCCCCAGACTCTCCCCGTGGCCATCTGGGGCTGCCCAGGACGCTGCAGGCGGAAGATGGCCCTGAAGTTTGATCATTTCCAAGGCCAGTAACTACAATGGTTCTCCCACACCTGGAAGCTAATGAGTAATGAGCACTATATTAAGGCTTATTTCAAATGTAAAAAACCTTGAGATAATGTACTAAATTGTTCAGAAGGTTGTTTTCTTAGCGACTGCTGGAATACTACAGGATTTTCTTTAGCCATCCAGAGTTCCTGCCTTCATCCCAGTGCCGGTGAGGAGGGTGGAAGAATTTCCAGTGTTGCTGAAAACTGGACGAGACTTCGACTGAGAAACGGACAAGACTTCGGAGCTGTTGCTGTTTCTGCTGCTACAGCTTAGGCTAGCTGCCTGAAGAACTTACCTGGACTGTGATTTAAGCTAACTGCCTGCAGAACTTACCTGGACTGTGATTTACCTAGACTGTGAGTTAATCTATTGAGACACTGCTTTACCTGGACTGAGACAACAAACTGTAATCTATAACAAATTGTAACTCGGTGTCATTGCTGGTATAATTTGCCGCAGTCCGGCTGCAGCAGAATAATCAGGGGGGTGACGAATAATTTGTGTACGTTGATACAGCAGGAGTAGGAGCCCTTTATTGCAGGATAGGAGCAGTATTTATACATTCCACACAGCTTATCTAATTAGCATAAACTAAATACATCAGTCAACCAATCAGGAATCTCCACACTTAATGGCTTGTTTTTGTTACTTCTCAAACCGCTCCCTCTGGCATTTTGCCAGGCACCATCCAGACTTGTTTACGAACTCTAACATTCCCCTGGCAAAATGCCAGGTGTTATTTTGACTTGTTTACAGACTCTAACAATAATTTTTCCAAGGGCTTCTTGCATGGAGCCATCAATTGGCTTGGTATTGTGGCATTTTGTATCCTCCCCTTCTTCTTGTAGCAGATTATTTGTGGTGTTTGTGTAAAAACCACTATGGTCATTATTTAAATTAAACAAAAGGGGGAATTGTTAGGGTCTGTAAACAAGTCAAGATGGCGCCTGGCATTTTGCAGAGGGAGTGGTTTGTGAAGTAACGCCAGTGAACCATTAAGTGTGGAGATTCCTTATTGGTTGACTGCTGTATCTAGTTTATGTTAATTAAGATAAGCTGTGTGGAATGTATATATATCCCTCTGGTCCTACAATAAACGGCTCCCATTCCTGCTGTATCAAGGTACACAAGTTGTTCGTCATGCCCTGGTTATTTTGCTGCAGCTGGACTGCGGCACAAAGCAGTTGGTTGCTTTAAGCAGAAAAATTACTTTAAAATATTGTGGGTTCTCTGAATCTTATTTGAATTTGCACCATTAGTCAAAAGCTGAATCCCAAATATCTTTGCAATAAGATCTTCTCATACTTGAGTTGCCATAATGATACTATGTGAGTAAAACTCTGTTCAGATACTCAAATTCCATATGGTTTAATAGAGAGGGTCTGTGTGCCATGCCCTGAATACCCTTGGAGAGTCTTTGGTTCTCTTAGGAATTTGTGCAGTGCTGTGTTAGATCTTCTTTGACAAATGGTCTATTTATCCCACCTGGAAATTGATCTTTAGCCTGAGGCCCTTTCCTTACTTCAAGAATTTTTCAAATCATCTGTAGAGCCTGGGAATGAGAACATTATTATTTACAAATCTAGATAATCCTCATTCCTTTATATCTAAGAGTTTATTCTTCCACACATTTAATTTCAAACATTATCAAAACCTTTTAATATTTTTTTCCTTTTATTCGTGAGAACAGAAACCTGGCAGACACCAGAAATCATCACAGGAACCTAACTGTGCTGGCACCCTGAGCTTGGAGGTGTGTTAACTCCAGAAAGGCATGAAATATTGCTTAATGTTTATTGTTTAAGCCACCAGTTTGGGGTATCAGTTATGCACCCTGAGCTAATATTTTTAATAAGATTCTCGTTTTTCTCTCATTAGGTTCATGCTGGCGGCTGAATTTTGTTCTTCCCAAATCCATATGTTGAATTAATAACTCCCAAATTATTTGAAGACAGGGCTTTAAGAAGGTGATTAAGGTTTTAAAAAAGATTGGTTGTATTGTAAAAGTTGCTTCCTGATTTAATAGGACTTGTGTCCTAGTAAGTAGAGTAAGTCACCTGTGAGAGACCAACCTTACACGTGACTGAGTCAACCCCTACATTCTAAGATAGTGGTCCACTCTATAGACATAAATTTAAAAGATTTCATTCAAGTTAGGGGACATCTCCATGAACTTTCTTTATCATTTTAAAAGACAACAACCGTAGACTTTACAACATGACCATAAGAACTGAACACAACCAACCCATGTTATTCCCAAGTTTCATGTTCTATAACTTAATGTATTGAGCTTATATTGTAACATTTTAAACCAATAATTTATACACCAATACTGCACAAATAACTCTCGCTTTTTATAACATGTTGTCAAAATAAATGTGTCTTCCAGGTTGAAACACCCAAGGGAATTGTTTTAGGAGGGTCTGACATAAGGAGATTACATTTAGTTTTAATTTACATTTAATTTGCTGTTACATTTGAGGCTATTTATTTTCAAGCAAGGTCTTTTTTTCTCTATTGTCTTTATTCCTTTGATGTACAGCTCCATAAAGATGTCAGTGGAATTCTTCACCTTTCTACCAGAGGTCTTTAAGTAATTTCAGAAGCATATTTTATTTCTGATTTTATGAATGCAGAACTGGAGACAAAGGGGCCTTCAGTCAATTGCTCAGGGACACAGAGAATCAGCAGCAGCTCTGTGTGGGGGTGTGAAAGCCCTTCTCTCTCTGGAATATCCTCTTCTAATTGCTGAGCAGAGCCACCTAATGTACACTTTGCTTTTAGAGAGCAATAGTTATTGTTACCTGAACTAGCATAGACTAAATTATAATCCCATAATATGTGAAATTACTTTTTTCAGTAACTTAGTGCCATATTTTTCTGGAATTCTATACAGAGTTCAGGTGTGTGTGTGTGTGTGTGTGTGTGTGTGTGTTTTATCCTAACTACTATGGCCTCAAGAATTTTTTTTTTTTGTCTCCAGAGCTGGAGTATCTGATCTCTTCCTTGTATAGTCAGGGATGCAACAGAGATAGCAAATCATTTATTTATTTTAGGAAAGTCAAGTACAACATTGGACTTCTTACAGAAATCAAGAATACTATCAACAATTGGCTGGCACTGAAGATAAAACTTGCTCAAATTAATGCTACCTAATGTTGCAATTAGTTTATCATTACTTTTTGATACATTTTAACCAAATTGTTTTTTTTTCTTTTTCTTTTTTTGTTGTATTGATGCATTATACATAGTAGAATTCAGTGCTGAATATTTATACACACATGCAATATAGCCAAGGGATTTGGTCAGTTTCACTTTCCAGTACCTTCCTTTTCCCTCTCCTCTTCCCCTCTCTGATCCTCTTCCTCTAATCTTCTGGTCTCCCTTCTGTGTCCGTATCCCTCCATCTTATATTCCTAATATTTTTTTTCTGAGAATTTCACTTCAATTTCATTTAAATGCCCTTTTTTAAAAAATGATTTCTCCCTCTTCTAGTTCTCTGTCCAAAACTTACAAATATCTTTTTCTTAGCTTTGTCACTTTATAACAAAATAACAACAAAATATAACAACAAAAATAACATCATACACTAAACTGAAGTAAGGACCACAGATAAATATTTTTCATTCAACATACATACTTAAAAAGAATATTGAAGTTCCACACAGAATCAATGAGCTCTAAAATTAAAAAATAACATCCTAGGACACAAAATGCTGGTTTGTAAGAGACAACAGGTGAGTAAGCAAGCTTTGTTACTCTGGGCATAATGTAATCCCTAGGTGGATCAGTGTGCTTATCACAAAACCAGAAGACACCACCAGGAGATTTTAACTCAGAGTGTCCCTGGTGGGTCTGTTTATCCCCCCTGGGAACCATGAAGTCTAACATTCATGTGGCCCATCAGACTTTGTTCTAGCTGAAAACGTACATCCCTGTTGAATCTACACAACAGTCTTACGAAGTGGGAACTATTAGCATAAGCACCATTGCACAGGAGAGGAGGCTGAGATCAGAGAGATTTGTTATGCTCATGAATGAAGCACATGTCCCTCTTGGAGACGTCCACCTCCGAGCCCATGCTCTCAACCACTGTGTGGTTCTGACTCTGAGCCTGGTGCCTCCACCTGTACATGTATCTTTGCGGGGAGAGAGGGTGTGGCATTAATGAATTTCTGCAGAAGTGAGCTGAAACTGTTCCCACATTCTAGGAGAGCTTTGTCTGAAACACTGAAACTTCCACCTTCCTTAGGCCTCAGCAGACCTCCGGCCTTCCCTGATCTGCATTTCAGGAGCTGGACAGAGGTTCCAATGGAAATGGAAATATCCAGTTCTCTAAGAACTATTTTCATGTCTGTTAGTTTTATGCTACAAGCTAGTAAAGGATATGGGAAACTTCTCCTCCCACCAAAAGAATTTAAAAGTATAGATGAACACATATTAACCATATTTTCTTTAAAGGTAGACTGCATCTTGGCATGATTTGGAAAATTTAGAAGTACCAGAAATCTTAGAAATTCTCTCCTTTATTCCCTGATTTTGAAGTTTGGAGTTAGAAATGGATAGTGAACGGGTTAGCCTCACACAGCTAGTTGGTCTGTGGCCCTGATACACACAGTCCTATTGCTGCATCAAATTATATTTGAAATGGAGATGCTTTTGTGTAGGAAATGATGTCTGCTTCATCTAGTAAAAACTTGCATCTCACACATGCTATGCAGTAGCTGTTTACACAAATGTGAGCTGCACTTTCTGTACTCTGCTTTATACCATGTATGAGAAGAAAGGTGATCAAGTGTCCCTAAGGGAATTCCAGGTCATTCTTAGGTAGATTTTCACCAAATGATTTGGGAGCAATGGAGTCGGCGACAAGCGAGGACTGTCACAGTTACTTTGTGCTGTGTAACTGGGGCTCAGTGACCCAGGCAGATATGGTCACTGTGCTCTGGGTCTGTCTTAGGGCAGGACCCCATCTCCTACCCCAAGCTCCACCAGGCAGTGGACATTCACAGAATCTGGCACACTTTAAAATTATTTTTGTTTTTATTTCACTCTGCACATCTCTGCTGGAGTAAGGTCCTAGTGGTGACAGTTTACTTATCAGTTACTGTTAAAATGCCATCTGAGTGGTGACAAAAGCATCCATTAAGACATCAATAAACTTTCTCATTTCCCTCTACTTGGCTTTAATTTTCCCAGTAGCCCTTCGGGGTTTTCCCTGGAGTTCCCATTAACGTCTCAAAATTTTGAGTCTTTGCTTACATTAAAAATGGTGCAGGGCCACCTCAACCTGAAAGAACCTCTTCTGTGTGGAATCTGAATGGGTAATGTTCCCTGTCCTCTGAGATGGCCCTGGCTACCAGAGCACAGGTGAGACCAGTGACTTTCCAAATTGGTCTTTTTACATCAAGCATTGCTCCAGCAAATCCCCTGTACCTGAATGAAATGGGATGGATCAGGAAGGTTTTAAGCTTAAAGAGATGGGTTTATTCAAATAATACAAAGTATGATTTATACCTTTCATTCCTAAGTTCCTTCCACAGGAATCTGGTTTTAAATTCTTATAACTACACTTTATTTCTGACCTAAGGAGATCTCAGAAATTATATTCATCTGGGTAGTGGACTCAAATTCAAAAGATTTTATATCAAATTTAAAAAAAAATCAATGAATAGTTATCCTGGTTACAATTCTCTGAACACTGCTATTGTGTATTAACAATGTCAAATATGCAAAGTGAATTCTAAACCACTAAACACATAAATGAGATGCCCTCCTTTGTGAACCAGTGATCAGAACACAAACCTGTTAGGTCAAGCTAGTGTTACTAAAGAACAGGTCAAGTTACTTAACCTGTTCAATTTTGATTTTGAAGAAAATTCTCAGCTCAGTGCACCAGCTTTGCCCTGCTGTCAAACCCCTGACAGTACACCACCCCTGTCTAAACAAGTATCACAAGAAGAGTTGCATTCCATTCAAACAGTGAAAACTATTCTGTTCCTGTCTTCAGAAGGTGGTTCTGCACTTACCCACACCTTGTGACAGATCTTCCCTGGACTAGACCCAAGTGATGTGTTTACAATTTTACAGAAAAGTGAACATAACAGAATGGAGCAGAGAAATAAAACATCATTTTGCTGCCTCTGGGAGAGGGTGGAGTATCCCTGATGGAAACGTGTGTTCATCTTTCTAAAAAATCTTTATAAGCTGCTCTTTTGACATGGGGCTTCTCTGCTGAAATTTAAGGGTCACACATTTTATTACAATCCATCCTCTCTCTCTACGGAATAGGTTGAGGAAACATGTTGAGGCATATTTTGGTCTAGGGTTGAGCTGTATGCATGCAGCTAATAGACTCCTTATGCAAAAGATTCATAGCCTATAATGAAGCTACAGGGAATGAACCAACTCTTGAAAACATTTGTATTTTTAAATGCAATGCAATTATTTGTGAAATTATATTCCTTTTAATTTGGGGACGATTTTCAGGAACTATTGATATTTACTTAGAAGAAAAAAAAATGCATTAAAAATAAAGCACATAAATGAATTGAAAACAGGAAGTTTATCTGGGATACTCTTTCCTAAGCCAGGGAAGGCAAAACTGAAAGATTGCTACCATATAAATTTGATGCATAGGGCTATTAAACTTTTGTCTTATTTTTTAGGTGTTATCTATAATAATTGCTGTCCAAATCTACAAGACAAAACAGAGCAGATTCTCAGAAACCTGTTTTATTAAACATTTTATCCACTCTACTTTTAGGACAGGAAGTATTTTGGAAATATGAAAAATTAAGTGTCCTGGTTATAAGGAAAGGAGGAAGGAATTCTTAAGAGTTTTTCAATGTTTCAGTGTTGCAGCAGATACCAAGTGCAATAGTTTGGCAGTATCTTCCAGAAAGTTGTGTTGGAAACTGAATTCCTAATGTGACAGTGTTGGGAAGTGAGGCCTAAGAGGAGGGTTCAGCACATGGGGGCTCCTCTCTTGTGAATGCATTAAGGCCTCTTGTAAAAGGGCCTGAGGTTCTGAGTTTGATCCTTCTGCTGGAGCTCTCCTGCCCTTTTACCTTCTGTGATAGGATGATGGGATGTGAAATCCAGATGTGGCTCCTTGATCTTGAACTTTGTAGCCTCTAGAACTGTAAGAAATGCACCACTCAACCTGTGGTAGTCTGTTAAAACAGCACAAAATGGACTAAGACACTAGCACTTAATTATCCTTGGTAGAAAAGAAGAAAAGAGCTTCTTTTGACAAGAATGCATAGTAAGCCCAGATTCTCTTCATCTGTCCCAGGGTGTTGCGAAGGCAGTCTCTTCTTTTACTTCCCATGATGCTGTGCTGCTTTTGGTTTGCTCCACAGAACTTTAGGCAGCAACTTAAGAATCAAAGAACATATTTGTTCTTTCACAAACCTTTGTCACTCTTTTCTCCTCCTTATCTTCAAAAACACAGACAACAACAGAAGTCTGAAGGAGAAGTACACTCAGAAAAAGGAAAAGGAAAAGGAGAGAGGAAGGGAAAAATACCAAAGTGTAGCATTCCCTATATGTTGGTTCTATTCATGATGCAATTGGAAACGGCAAAGACGCAGACACAGGAGGGAATGCCCTTGATCTCAGAGGCTCCAGAGGCTGAGGCAGGAGGATCGAGAGTTCAAACCCAGTCTTAACAACTTAGCAAGACCCTAAGCAATTTAGAAAGAACTTGTCTCAAAATAAAAACTAAAAAAAAAAAAAAAACGTACTAGGGGTGTGTGGCTCAGGGATTAATCCCCCTGGGTTCAGTCCTATTACTAAAAACAACAATAAAAACAACAACATCAACAACAAAATAGAAAAGAAATAGCCAAAGCCACCACACATAGCTGCTAACTGGAGACAACTGATTTTTGCTCTTGGGTGTCTTGCACTCTCAGGTGTCTATGTACCTGTAGTTGTGTGAACCAAGGAGGGAATATCTTTTCTTTGTTATTTCTTTTCTCTGTCAAATGGTAGCTTCATTTGTATATTACAGAGCAAATCTTGTACAGAAGTCTAAAGCTTTGGTCCCTCCCTGGGGCATGCATACTCCTGCCCACTCCTGCTACATGGTCAGAGACCTCCTCGATTCATGTGTCAATCATCTTCCAGACAGAGCCCATCAGAACCCAAGGCCATCTGGAAGTCTGCAGAGTGTTTCCATGATACTGGTTGGAACTCAGTGCATCCTTTCATACCTCAAAGATTTTACAGATGGATTTTTGTTAGTTTCCATGTTTTGAAAATTAACCTCAATTTTATCATCGAAGGTTTTATTTCCATGTGACAATGGATTGACCTTTTTCCTTTGTAATGGTCTGCTGCAGATTTAAACTCCTATTGAGAGGACATCTTTGGCACTAGTGACAAAGCAGATCTTGCCTCTGGATAGGAATTAAAAAAAAAAATAAAGAAAGCAAAAGAAATCATACCAGAGACATTTCTTCTTTCTTTCTTTTTTTTTTTATACTGTGTTCATTTTGCATGTCATTAAATCAAACATTGCTCCTGGATTTCACATAACAATAGCTATGGTTACCTGCAATTATTCCTAGGAGGAGAATTTCTCAGTTCTTTCCTTGTCTCCCAAGAAAGGGCTCTAATAATACCTACTGCTCCATAAAGGGTCATGAAACAGAAACAAACAATGAACACACAGCCAGTTTTATCTCTTTCAGCTACAACAAAGCTCCTTTGCCCCTGACTAGGGATTTTCTACCCCTCTCCCATACTGTACACACAGACCAGTGGTATATTATTAAGATTATTTAAATTTTCTGGATTATCAATAAGTAGCTGTTATCTTGCCTCAGCTGGAGCAACTGCTATTTGCTGTACCACCCAAACCCAGAGCTGGTTTTTCTATTCATCAAGCGCATGTTCCGCCTTATGGGCAGAATATTCTGATTTAGGGTCACATCATGTGCTAAATGGCAACCATCTTGTGACCATAGTCTGAAGGACTTCTACCTTCTCATGGTCTTCTGACTGAGTTAACCTGTTCAGGACATCTAAGAATCATTTTACCCAAAGCCTTATTCAGTATTTTAGTTTTTATTCACAGCATAAATCATTATGAATGGCCATGAATCTTTTTAAAAATTTGGATCAATAATAAAACTATCATGTATTGAACTCCCTTAATGAAAGTTTTACACATATATCACTCCATCCCCGAGAAAGCACCAAGGAACACATATCACTACTATCTTTGATAGGAAATGGAGACATATAGAGCTAGTTAAAGGGGCTTAGACAAGAGGTATGACCAATGAGATGAACCCCATTCAGATAAAGCAGAGAACCACTCTCTTTCCTTTACAAACTTCTGTCTCTTGAGCAACAGGCTGACAAGTGTAACTTACCCATGATAAACCTCATAACCAGATACTGCAGAGAAATCTGCTCACTCTTGTGTGTATTTTAGAAGAGATCAGTTAAATCAGAGGGAAATGTCAGAGGTAATCTTTCTTAGGTAGCAACTCGATGGCTGTCAATGAATGGTTCTTAGCTTTTGTTAATTGGAAAATTTGATATTTTTAACACAAAAAATTCTCTATGGATCCATAATTGTTTTTTGTGTATGACAGATTTCAGAGGGATGCTGAAGGAGATCTGGAGACTGAGCTGGCAGGTGCCCCAACAGGGCAGAGAGTGCTAACTCTGGTTAGAGGTGCCTCAGGTTTGAATCTCCACTCTCACATTTTTTCCTCCCAGATTGACTTTCTTCTTATTTCTCAGATGGACATAATAATATTTGAGTGGAGAAAACATCTACTCATTGACATACTTACCTAGAGAAGATAATACTTATAAAGAGGTCAGCAAGTTCTTAACACAAAGTAACTAACATAAATTGGGAAGAAGACTCTGAGATAGAGATTTCCTAGGGGATGCTCTCAAGAATGACATATAGAAGGAGTGTGACGTCAGGAATAGCAGAAGAAGCAACTGAGCTGGGATATAGCTGCAACAGAGGCCTAAGGGATTCTGGGCCCCCACAGTTTTATGAATTGAGACAAAATTCCTGGGTCTTTGCTATCTTACTGGAAATGCCCATCTGTTGTGGTAGTTCCTTGGGGAGGACCACACAACTTGGGTAAATTGAGTAAGATGGCTTCTAAAGGTGACAGCAATTGCTGTGAATGAACTCAGCTGTTAACCTGTAGCAAGCTCTGATCCTGGAAGATGAAAGTGTCTCCATCCTGAGACTTGATCTGGCAGCACATGCCATCATCCCTTCCTGTAAGTACTTTATAGATCCTAAGAGGTATCATTATTATGGTTCATTATCTATTGATTTGTTTCATTAGAATGACCAACAGACATTTTGAGTCACTGTAGCACAGGAAACACAATCATCTCCTTGTAGAATGATAAATGACCTCATCCAGTCTTGGATATTTTGAACTATAATGTTTGCCTACATATTTTCTAATCTATCAAAACCTCTTGCAAAATGGTACAACCTGACCTGGGTGTTCTGGGTCATCACTTTTTTTGTTATCATTGTTCTGGGCACGGTGCCTTTACTAATGAAATTTAAGACTGGGGCGCTTCATCTCGCTGTTCAGCTTGGCATCAACAAAGGGCCTTAAATCTTTTTTTTTTTTTTATGTATTTGAATTAGTGTGCAGTTCACTGTTTTCTGGAGATGATGGAGCTACAGTTTTTTTTTTCTATTATATTTCATTTAGTTAGTTCCTAAACATTCACATCTTGTGCTTCTTCTTTTTTAACCTGTTGGCACCTGTGTCTTTTGGGGGGGTCAGGTCACCTTCCTCAGGTGTGTATTGTGCATCATGGTCCCTCCTTCTTCCGGGGGCCTTATGACACCTCCCTGTGCTTCTCAGCAGATTCTGCAACTGTCAGCTCCTGCATTTCCCCTCACTCAAGCAGCACATTTTTGCTAAGTGCTTCATATACGCCAGGAACTCGTCTATTTTATTACTGTGCAATTAAAATTAAGCTTTCTTACTACCTGTGTTTAGACTTACACTGATTCATAAATCAATCCTCTTTTGATGCAGAGCCAATCTAGTTGTGAATCTATCTCCATTGAGTACAATTCCATGTACATTTATTCCACATTGCTCAAAACCCCATGTATGGTGCACAGTAGGGCTACCTGCCCAGGCATAGGGTCCACTGGGAGATGGCTACCTATGTATTCTTTTCTACTTCCCTCTGGCATACAAACCATAGATATTGAGACTGACCTTTCAGCATCTTTTGGAACAATTTACAGAGTAATTTTATATTGGCAAATTTTATGTCAAATAAAAAAAATTGGCTTGCATTTGTATGCTTCTGAAATTTCATTTTCTTCTAATTCATTTTTATTGTATTTAACAAAATTATCAGATCAGAAAAAATTTGAAACAACCAAATAATCAGGCAAAATCTGAACTTGTCCTTGGCCATGTACCTTGAGAATAACCAATCCAGAGCCACAATTTCTCCATCTCAGCAAGGAAGTCATCTTGCTTTAAATGATCTTGGATATTTTGTATTTGCCACTTTATGTTATTTGAAGCTCCTTTTTAAAAGGATATTTTACAAAATAAATACTGGTTGAGGCTTTTCACCACAGGGCATCAGAGTCACCGTGAGCATTTAGATGTTCTCAGATATTGAGATTCATAGTCTAGGCCTGGGGTTTTTCTATTTTTATAGGACTTTGTCTATTTGCCCTCTCTCTTTAGTGCTAATCCACTGGCAGGTATTACTTAAATAGTTCAAGTGAGAGAATGACTGTATGGAATGAAGCTCAAAGTAAATTCAGTGTGTGTGTGTTTGTGTCTGTGTGTGTACAAAGAAGGCTGACCTGGCACCCAGGCTTAGATAACATTTGCTCCATGTTCTGTTTCCTTCTGTTCCATTTAGATTCTTTAACAACAACAACAACAACAAAATAGTGGACACTATCCACAAACTAGTCCTTATCTCAGGTTCTGTGTATGTTTCCTATGAAGTGAGCTGTGGCCATAAATGTTCACATGTAAAGCCCTGACTTCACACATGTATACATGCTACATACTATATACATGTTTATGTGTGAAGCACTGCAAAATCTGCTCATCCCATTTGCACCTTCTGCAGAGTCTGATTGCCAATTCGAGTTCCTTTCAATGTGCTCCTTTCATCTGCCTTCTCATATGTGTCCTGATGGCACGCCTGGGGTGTGGCAACTTTCTAACACTTTTCACATTGGAACCGCAAGGCTGTGGGTTTCTGCATACTATAATGAATGCATTAACTGCAAAAGAGTCACTTTCAAAATGTTCAGCACTTACATTAGTGGATTTCAACAAAATTACCATGGAGTTTATCATATCTTTTAATCTTGGTGATTAAAATCCATCAGAAGTTATTTTTAATAATGAAATGAAATTTCTGGTGATTTTTTTTTTTTTTAATTCAAGGATCCTCAACCACTGCACGATATCCCCTTTGGGTCTCACTGAGTTGCTTAGCACTTTGTTTTTGCTGAGGCTGGCTTTGAACTTGCAATCCTCCTGCCTCAGCTTCCAGAGCAGCTGAGATTATAGGCATGTGCCACTGCACCTGGCTTCTGGTGATATTTTGAATAATATATTCAAAAATCAGTTTCACTTAACATGCTAAATGTATACAATTATATAATATGGGTTTTTTCCTTAAATTATGGATATTCCTGTTGCATTTCTGTTTTAATCTTGCTTACAACATGATACCCAAGTCTGAACTACAATAGGGAATGACAGTGAACACTCCTGATAACTATAAGTCCCAGTACTGTTTTACAGTTTATTTGTTTGCTTTCAATGAGATTTCATGTCTTTATTAAAGCAACTGATTATTCTAAGGAAGAGATAATGTGGATAAATGTTTAAAAAAAATGTTGGAGTTCCCTTTCTGGTAAATGATGGCCTTTATAGTCAGGAGATGCACCTAGCCAGAAGATGATGGTGATGAGACCAGGAATGGTTTTCTCCGGAAGGAGGAGCACTTTATCACTGGTGTTATGCACTACTGCCAGCACACAGTGGAATAAGAATAGATTTACTTTCAGCTGGCTTGCATATTGTCTTTAAGCCTCTGAGACAACACACCACTTATTGCCTGTACCCAGGACATCCTGTTCCCTTGTCTCTGTGTGCCCTTGATCTGCCATTGGGATCCTGACATTTTGGTCTTAAAAATATAAGAAAGAAATTAGTTACAAACTTTTGATGCTTGTTGGCAGCTTTATAAACTAGGAAAAAAACATGAGGTTGCCCTTAACTTTGCATTCTGTGTCAGATCTTGGCTAGGGTTAAAAGGTTCAAGAAAATTTTATTTCTTTCCATTATTGTGTTAGGGTGAGGAGATCATATTTTTAGCACTCTTTCTAATGATCAACTAAATGTGACATATTTATTCACAGACTTCCCTGCCTCTGAACTTATTTAAAATAAGTTTTAATTCTTTGTTTTAATATCATCTTTGTAGGATTTCATGTCTTTATTAGTTCTGCCTGAGTGTTGAAGGATAATATAAATGATAAATAGAAGATTGAAAAAAGATTTGGTTAATAAATATTCAATATGTGATTGTGGCTATGACTTTGTTTAAATATGTTAAAAGTTTATTTGGGAAAAAAAAAGTGGCTCTTTCCTGGTTTTAGGGCTTTTTTTGCCCTGAGAAATAGCAAAATGACATAATCAGTAATTTAATCACAGCAATTTTTGTTGGTGACAAATTTAGACCTAAATAGCCCTTCCACTGCCGTCTGTTACTCTGTAGCAGCTACCATATTCTGGGGAGAGGATTTGGGAGCTGTGGAGCCAATACATTGTGGTCTGGTGCTCTGGGCCGGGCTGAGGGTGGCTTCTTCTTCTGCTGATCAGACCCCCTACCTTCACCATGCAATTGCCTGCGTTCCTGTTCCTGTGTCTTCTGGAAGAAGCTCCTGAGTACAGGCTTTGTGTCCATCTCCCCTGCCCTGAACACAGGGCTTTCCTCAGAGTGGCCACAGCAAATGCTTGCTTGTCAAATGAACCCTGCTGGTTCTTGTATAGTGAATCTGGATTTTAGGTCAGGTCTTCTTCTTTTTTTTTCCAGTAAATTACGGTTATATTTTGAATTTGACTGAACATAATACAAACTTCAGGTCATGAGGTAGGAAAGCCACACTCTCCCCTCAAGGGAATACTTTTCACCTGGAAACCAAGTAAAAAACAGAGGTAAACTTCCCAGAGAAAATGGGTTTGGCTGTGTCAGATGGTAGAACATGAGACTGTATATCCCAGCTTCTGGGAAATGTCCTAAGCATGAAAAATTAATGGAAATAAAAGAATTTAAACCATTCCAGAAGAATCGATCAAAGAAAATTAAAACGATCTGATTCCTAGGTGACTTTTTCATCTTAATTCCCCTTAGAATATATAAAGCTATTGATAGTTACAATGGAAAGGTCTATTTTTGCTTTTTTTTAGCCTAATTTACTATTTATTTATTTTTATATAGAGAGAAATGGGTTTGGAATCAAAGTAGAAAAGCTAAGGGCCAACTATTATTCCAAAATAATAAATCTTTCTATCAAATGGGATTTTTAAAAACTTATCCTTTATTTTTTTGTTGGGTCACACTTGGGTTTTCTTGAAGCTCAAATTATACTAAGAAAAAGGCACAATCAGAGATAAACAAACCCACTTCCTCTGGAGACACAAAATAAATCATAAAGTAGCAGCTCATTCTAAACAGCACTCCTCATGCCCACTTGGTTCCTGGGACCATGTTTCTGAACCTTCCAGAATTTTCACTTTTGGTGGCATGTAGCTCAGTGCATAATGAAAGGGAAACTTCCAAAGAAACAAAGGAAGCATTTTTTTTTTTCTTTCATTGACAAGAAGAAAGCTGTCCAAAAGTTGCTTTGCCTTTATTCTTCATGAAAAGCAACACAAAACAAAACAGAATCAAAACAAAACAAAAAGCCCATGGGGAGATCTTGCATTTGATGTCCTGGAGCCAAACCTTAAGCCTCCCAATCACTCTTCCAGTAAATGAAAAAAAAAAAAATTCTAAACTCGATTAAAAACAACAACAAAAAACTCTAATAAAGCAGTCTGCATAATTGGTCTCTTCTCATCAGATTGATCACAGCTTAGAGTTAGCGATGTGTATTTGATGTATGTGGCTTTCTTAAAAACGAGGAAATCCTGTACTGCTAAGAAATTTTCAGTTGCTGTAGTTCTAAGAAATCAAATAGCATTGCCTAAATAAATTTTGCATTACTTTAGTGAATACTAAGTTAAAAGAGAAAAATGCTTTCACATACAACAGGAACTTTAAATCTTATTTACCATTGAATTCTCATATTCTAAAATGTGGTCATTATTTTAAAGGAACTACTTAGAAGTTTTTGGTCCACAAATATATCTGTATCAGTGAATTTTTATCAAAACATATTTAAGCCATTACTGAGGACCAGTTTGCTAGCTAGAAGGATCAGCAGTAATGTAATGTGAGGAACAAAACTGAAACCTCTTAGATAGGAGGGATTTGTGCTTGGTAGCTCTTGACAATGTTCTTCCTTTGACAATGGCCATAGGAATAATCAAAGGAGTCATGTTCTCTCATTTTCTGGTAAAATTAATTGAATTTTATCTTTCTTACCTAGTTACAGAGGTTACAATATTTTTTTTTTCATTTTGATTTTTAAAGTAGTTTCACTCAAGTTCTGATGTTTTCAGTTAACAGTGATACTGAGAGGTGTATCAAGTGTCAGCACTCTGTTCACACAGAGCTGTAACCAGGATAATTACAAAAGTTAGCTAATAAGCTAACTTTTCACTCATGTAAATTACTTTGAATAGTGAGCCCACTTTGGAAAGATAAATCCTAGAGATCCTTTTAATCAACATCATATTTCTGAGTGTGAAACCCTTTCATTGTTTTTTATTTCAATTGTGATTTGCTTACTGAACTGAATGCTTGAATAACTTTTCAGTCATTTCTGTTGATTTAATCAAACTTTTGTGGGAAGAGAATATGATGCCTAACATGGCTTTTTTTTTTTTCTAGAAAAGTATTCAAGAATCAAAAAAAAAAAGAAAAAAGAAAAGAAAAAGAAAAAGTGCTGCGTGGGCAGCAGAACTAAGATTGTGGAGGGAAAAGATTTGAAGTCAAGGTCACAGAAAATAATGGGGTAACCTAAAAATGCTTAACATGAAAATTTCCAGGAAATGAAGAAAACAAAAGTAGTTGCAGTATAAAGAAAAGACAGTGGTAATATTTATCTGAAGGGAAGCTGGACCTGGGATTAGTCTTGCAGTGGTGGAATACATTTTCAGATACTAACTAGTAGTTTCTGTCTCCATTCCTTTTTTCTCTTTCCTCATCCATCCTCAGGGGTAACAATGGCCCCCTCTGTGTTGAGGAGAGAAGCAGAAAGCAGAGAAGATTGGATGAAAGTCTCTGAATTAAGCTCACCTAGTTGACTGTGTCTGGGCCCCAGGGGGAAGCCCAGGAGGGGCCTCTCAGAGAGACAGGAAGATGGAGGAAAGAGACTGGGCATGGTCCTTGTGGTTGTGACAGAGGGTCTTCTCCATGTAGGTTCTTGGCCAGTAGACCACCCAGCCATGGCAGTGTATGTGTCTCTGAGCATTGCCTGTGAGTCCAGTGATTTCTTATGGGAATGAGTTATTGTCTGGGTTCTAGCACCACAGAGAAAGGTCTTGCAAGGGTAAGATAACTAGGTCATTGTTCCTGGGCACATAATCCAATCAGCCTTTTCCAAACCAGCAAAGTGGAACTTTTATAAAGAATAATAATTATTCATAGACTGTTTTGACTTAAAGCATATTAAAAGATGTTTTATTTTTCCCTCACTTTTCATACCCTGTCTTCCTTAGCTTTGGTTCTTCTTCCAAGCCTCATATCTTTTCTTAGAGGAGAACCACAAAGAGCCCCTGATGTAACACTTCAGGCACTTTTCATCTCTCATCTCATTTCTCTTTACAGTCTCCCAGGAGAAGAAGACCTTATAATTTATCAGAAAGGAGGCAGGTCAGCCCTCCTGAGGGGCTGTGATGCTGCTGGAGATCGCCTCATTGGGTACATCCAGGGGTGCACCTGCTGCAGGGCTGTGGCCTGAAGACATGGGTGATTCATTTGCAATAACAAATTATAATGGGGATGCTTTTACTTCTTGCATCCTGGGGCTTGATTTGAATTTGTTTAAATAAACTCTGAAATTCATCTTGCAGCTTATCAGCCTGGTCCTTGAATTGGATCTCTGAGGAAATCCTCTATTTGCTCTCTGGTTCCTCTCATTACTCTCATTCTGTCCCTTACCATTTGGCTTTCTCTGGACTCTTCCTCTTTCCCCATGTAGCCTTTGCTTAGTGGCTGCACTCACTTCTATGCATTGGACTGTTTCCTGGATCATTTATCCCAAGGCCACATCTCTTTCTGGAATGTTTAACTATTTCCTGACATCACCACTTGGGCATGTAACAATTACTTTAAACCATACTTGCCTGGAAGAATACTAGACATCATCAGTTCTCTAGGTCTCTTTCCTGAGTGTCCTCTCCCAAGGTATAGGTAGATTGACACATGGATGAATGGACAGATGCTAGGATAGATGGAAAAACAAATGGATAGATAGAGAAGAGTAGATGGATGATAGGATGGTACGATGGTATGAATAAGGTTTGTCCTCTCTGAAACACATGTTGAAATTTAATATCTGTTATGAGATAATATGAGATAGAACTCAGTGGGACCTTTAAGAGATGACTAGGGCCCTGCCTTGTGAACAGATTACTCCATTCATGGGATTAGTGGGTTAATACCTTCACAGGTCATCTCAAGAGTGGACCTGCTGGTACTGCCCATTATCAGTGACCAGTTCTGTTCCCTCACATGTTGAAGTTTGAACATTAGAGAAGCATTAGGGAAGCATGTAAAGCAGAGTTTATTTAAAAAGGGGTCACACAGACTTCTCCCAGGAGAGAGAAGGGGGTCATAGCTGGTATCCTCGTATCCCAAGAAGTGAAGCCTTCTGCCCTTTTTATATGTCTTAGGCTTTCTTTGTTCTCCTGCCCCCTTCCCCTTATCTTTCACCTTCCTGCATACTTACTAGGCCCAGGAAATGCTCAGTGGGATGGCCAAAAGGTGGGAACCAGGTGGGCTGAAGTGGGAAGGGCAGGATGGAGCAGCCCAGGACACTATATTAACAACTTTATAGCTCCCTGTAGGAAGCTGCAATTCCTGGGACAGATTATTTTAGCAACAGATTGGAGCCTGGGCAGGTTCTGGATAAGGGTGGAGGAAGGGCTTTGAAGGAATTTCAGTCCCTCAGGGGGCGGTCTCCAACTTTCTAGACTCACTCAAATTGGCCTCCTTGACCTGACTCGAATTACCTATCTATATTGCCTGCCTGCCTAATTCTGGCTTCACTGCTATAACAGCCAGGTTGGCTAGGCCTTTCTCCCTGTCTCCTGCCATGTGATGCTCTGAACCAGTGGAGGATTCTGCCAGTAAGAAGGCATTAGTTTACAGGAGTGGCCCCTTGACCTTGGACTGGAACCATGAGCCACAGTAAATCCTTCCTGTATAACTTACCCAGTCTGTGACATTGTGTTATAGACAATGCAGCAGAAAGAAGATTAAGACCAGGTGATCAACCAATCACTCAATAGATGATAGACAGAGGTGTCTTGATTTCTTCTGATTTACACGTTCTGTTTAACATGCAAGTCTTGCTGTGGCCTGTGTTCCATGATCCTAGAAGCTCTTATCAAGTCAATAATATCCTATGTTCATGTCCCCAAATTTATTTAACTTTAACTTTTAGGATTATTTAATTTCCTTTGGGACCCTTCATTATTTCCTGATTTTTTCTTCTGTTTTACTGACTACTGTGTCCTAGATGATTTTTCTGACTCTTCTTTATCCTCTCAAATTCTAAATATGAGAGAAAGAGAGAGAGAGAGAGAGAGAGAGAGAGAGAGAGAGAGAAGGGGGGAGGATAAAGAGTGATTCTAGATTCCCTTTTTTCATGACAGCTTTCTCCTTCCAGTGAAACTCATTCAGATATGTGACTCTGAAGACATATTTTTTTTGCAAATGACTAATTGTTTATGTTTCTAGCCAAGATTTCTTTCGTGAGCTTCAGACTTGTGTATGACTGCCTATTTGACATCTCCGCCGAGATGTCTAATCTACTGTACAAGTTTAGTACAGACAGAAGAAAACTCTCAAATAAAGTAAGTAGAAATAGAAATAAATGACAAGAATAACAGCATTCTGCTAGTCCTCCTGTCCTGGTGAGCAGCCCCAGTTGCTCAAACTTCATATTTACAAACTGTTCTGAATTCCTCAATTTCCTTTATTTCATGCATGTGCTCCATTAAAACTTCCAACTGAGCATCTGGGGTTGTGGCTCAGTGGTAGAGTGCTTGCCTCACATGTGTGAGGCTCTGGGTTCGATCCTCAGTACCACATAAAGATAAATAAATAAACTAAAGATATTGTGTCCAACTACAACTAAAAAATAAATATTAAAAAAATAAACTTCCAATTGATTCCACCAAATGTGCCCACCTCTTTCCATATTTACTACCAGTGTCTGAGTCCAAGACACTATAATCCTTCATTGAAACTGACCAAGTAGCTTCCAGAATTCTTACTTGGTCTCCAGATGCATCAACTTTTTCATTATTAATTTACCCAACCCATATTTGTTGCATGACCATTATATTTTCAACATTATCCATGTGGCCCATGTACAACCTTGGGCAAAATAGAGTCCTAGCTCAGGAGGTGAGTGACAGCGCCAGGAACAAAGGAGTAAACAAATAAGTAGATAACCACCTACTGTATACCATGGCCTTGATAAGGATCATGAACAGGAATATACTGGGAAAAGATGGCAGGGGGAGGTGGATGAAGCCACTGAAGGGTTTTTGATGATGAAATAAAAGAGAAGCACAGGGATGTACCAAGGAAGATACGCAGGTGCTAGGGCCGTAACAATGGCCCCGCTATTGCATAGGCTTCAGATTTCCTTCCAAAGGCTAAAGCACTGAATATTTTGAGCCAATAAGTTCTACCATCTGAAATATTTTGGAAAGATCTTTTGGCCGATGGGTAAGGGAGCACACCATCTATTGACCACTCCCACACGCCATTCTTGTCCAGGATTCTCTCTACATCTGCTCTCCTAATCTGCTGAGAGGTCGCAGGGGCTTTCTCTTTCTCTCTGTATTCACCATGTGCACTGATTATTGGGCTTTTGCACATCTTTTCAGCTGCAGTGCTACCTGCCTTTATCTTCACCTCTTCCTGCTCTTCCTTCCTGCTCAGCAGTCAGCTCAGTGCCTACCTCCTCATGTGGTAGGACTGTGTCACTCTCTCTGTATATCACTGTCATTTGCTTATCCCTTTGTATTGAGAACTAACTTGATATTTTGTGACATTTCTATTCACTTTGTTAACGTTAATATTTCCTATTTTATCCTAATGAAATGAAAGTCCATAAATGCATATGGCATCTTATAGCTCCATTTCCAACACATGGCACAGATACTGTCATGAATGAACTGGTCAAAGACCTTTGTGTTTTGACTACTAGCCAGAAGAAAACATTCTTGTGTTGTAAAGAGATGGATACAGTTTCTCTTCCTAGTTTTTAGAAGCTTATAATACAGTGCTAGAGATAGCAGGTAGATGAATGGTTAGATAATAGGCAGATCTCTGTAAAGATAAGCAGGTAAACAGATTGAGGTGATATATAGCAATATAAAATCCATTCTAATTGATAGTTTATTTTAATTTCTACCACGATATTAAATCTTGGTTAGAGCTTGTCATAAAAATAACTATTTATTGGGGCTGGGGATGTGGCTCAAGAGGTAGCGCACTCGCCTGGCATGCGTGCGGCCCGGGTTCGATCCTCAGCACCACATACAAACAAAGATGTTGTGTCCGCCAATAACTAAAAAAAAAAAAAAAAAAAAGTTTATAAAAAATAACTATTTATTGACTATTTAGCAATAGTTAAATAAACATTTGTTGACTACTTAAATATGATGGTAATGAATGAATGAATGTAGCTTAAGTGTGAGGAAGTATTTAAAGTTCATCAAGATAGTCTCTTATAACACATATAGTCCATAGAAATGAGATGTTTTAAATCCACAAAATAATGCATTTGATTTGAGGGAAAAATTTCTAGGTCACAAAGGTGCTTACACAGAAACAGAACTAGAACAATAGAAAACACCCAGCTTTACCCAGAGGCCACTGAACGTCATGGATAGTTGAGTCATTGCTGATGGATGGATCACTACAGTAAGGGTTGGAGAAACCCCAGAGAGCCCACAGAGGAGGCCACATTTGATTGAAATTATCCCAAAGGCGTTGAAGAGAGAATTGAGAAATGACTCCATTAAAATGGTTCAGGGTTAGACTGAATTAGGACTGGATGGGGGGGTGGGGGTCATCATGACCTCTGAGTTTTTCAGAGTTCTTGTTCTTAGTCATGGATGTAAGGACATGAAGGCTGATGGAACTAAAGTTAGACACACACAAAACACTGTGTCTGTATTGAAATCCCACAAGGACCCTCAAAGCGAGACTCCACTCCTCACTTGCCCTGTGCAAACTGAGGCTCTGAGGGGCACAGAGGCCAATTCAGGAGACTCATTGTCTACCAGAAAGAAAGCAAGCAGACTCCACCCACCCTGCCCTTCCCACCAAGGCTGTCCAGCCATCTAGAGAGAAGATACCAATTGTGATTGCTTAGGGAGAGACAAGAGCATGAAATCTTGTGAATAATTTAAGCTTTTCTGAGCCTGATGGTTTTGAGGTGGCTTTCAGTTTGGTGCTTCTAAACTTTTGCCTTTGGCAGGTTAGAAGGGAAGTAGGAGGAGAAGAGGGCAAAGGCTGGGTGGAGCTGAGGACAGAAAGGGCTTCAGACTAGAGCATCAGGACACCATGGTGAGTGCCCTTGACCTCCCAGGGAGGGGTCTCTGCTGCTCTGCTTTGTGGGCAGAGATGCTTCTGCTTCCCCACCCCCACCTCCCTGTGGCTCCAAGTTGTGGCTTTTTACTGCACAAGCTCCTTCCTCAGAGGTTACCTTCCCTGTTCAGGGCTGTCCGTCTATCCCCTCCCTCTTGGACTGGACTGAACTTCCTGAGGCAGAGAGTGGTGTCCTGCTAGCTCCAATGCCTCAGCCCTGCACTGCTGCGAGGTGGTTGTCTGTCCATGTTTCAGCAAGTTCACGGACTTGTTCCTGGCCCCCACTGTCTTCCTATAGCTCTTCTAGACCTTCTTACTGATGGTGGAGAAAATTGATGTCCTGTGGATTTAGTGACCTAATGGCCTGCGATTTCTCCCCAGCATCTTTCTTCTTCATAAACCTGCCTCTGTTAGGCAAGTGGGGTCCAAAGAGGTGATATGATTTAGCATTAGAGTCTCACTCAAGGAGTCTGCAGAGATCAACTGCTTCACCCAGATCCTTTAGTCTTCTTCTAATGTTCTTTGTTCCTATTCTGTTTGTGAACACACTTAAACTAATATTTGAAAACATATGTAGTACAAATAAATAATAAGAAAATATTTGAAGTCACATAGCTCTGTGGCATCACTGTGTAATCTCTTTAAGGATTTGACTTTTTTATTTTCCCTCATAAACTGATGTTTTACCTGATGTAATGTTTTATACAGAATGCTATCCTGAAAATTTGGAATCGTATTCTTGTTGCAATTATAGCATAAGCACATGCTATGCACTTTTAAAAAGAAACAAAATGTTAGACTTGACTCTTCAGCAATTCTGCACAGATACATTTTTTGGGGGGGTGGGGGCTGGAGCAGTGGCCTGCATCACCTCATCATGCATCTTTAAAGGAAGTGGTTTTCTTAGAGTAACTTAAGCCAGAAAAAAAAAAAGCTCGAAATAATTACCAGCATATTTTTTTTTCAGTAGAAAATGGAAACTGAAAAATTTTTATGACATTCTTTCGGTAGTATTATCAGCTTCTTTGTATTATGAATTATATCAAACGTCCAAGATAGAAAGTGCTATTACAGGAAACATATAAATTATCTATATTTAGCTCAAAAAATAGATTATTCTCACCCTAACCATAATCACCATTTACGATATACATTTTTTCATACATAGCTCATTTTAATAGTCAGGGTATCAGACCATAAACACCAGCCGTTTTCTTTAATTACTATCCTATATTTTGAATGAGTTCCTATTAAGAAAAAGCTTTTAGCAAGCTAAAATATTTACAACCATTTGTTGAACTTAAACCATTAAGTGGGGAAATAATAACAGATTTAATTTTAGTTCTCAGGAAAAAAAACAATGAATGATCACACTCACTGTGGCTAGAAATTGGCCAGTTGGGTTTTGGGGGCTAGAATTCCATTTCCTTCCAGCTTTTCTAATTGCAGTTTTTATTTTTCTGTAAGTGAACATTAGGCAACAACACATGCTGGGATTTTGAGTTTGGATGGTGGATTTTGAGACTTTATTTATAGACCTCCTCCATTTGCATTGTGGATAAAGAGCTGGAGAAGTGCTTTTCTCTAGTCTGGTTAATAGCCCTGATAGAGGCCAGGAAAGCAGCTCTCCAGCCAAAGGGAGCCCCCGGCTGTGTGCACCCTGAGTGGCCTCCTCCTCACACAGGGCAGAACAAAAGGAAGGGAGGCCAGGGACACTCTGGGCCTGATTTATGCAAAAATAAAGGACTTTTTAGTGTTCCAAAGAGATTTTACATGGAAAATCAGAAGCAGCTAAATAAATCTTACAAACCACAGCAGAGGTTAGAAATTGCTCTTGCTGGGTTACAGAGTCATTTTAGTTCTCCTCTTCCGCCTCCAAGGTGGTGAACAGCTGGTGGAAACCCCTGTCAACTGACCCAAGGAGAGATGACGGTGATATATGTGTCAGGGGTGCCAGGTAGGCAAAGGCGGCCGACAGAAGATAAAGCTACTATAGTATTTTATTGTCCCTATTCCCCAACCTTGGAGTTGGGGAAAATACCAGCACAGAGAAGGACACTTGCAGGAAGTCTTCAGAAACAGGATCTTCTGTCTCAAAGCCAACCTCTCTGCCCATCCCTGTGGAAATCCCCTTCAGACATTCAACAGTGGAAACAGTAGTTTTTTCCATTTATCTTTGTATCCTAATTAATGATCAATTTCTATCTCTTTTGGACTCTAATATCAATATATTTGTTTCCCATGACATTGGGTTTCAGAATTAGTTGTGTTTAAAGGCAAAAATCTATGTAATACAAATAAAAACCTACCAAATCACTCCTTGTGGTGAAGTCTGATACACTGTTGGAAAACTCATGTCCAGTCTGGCATTTGGCAATAAAATAAAATCAGGGAGATAACTAATCCACACTAGATTTGTCTTTTTTTTTTATTAACTAATTCTTACTTTTTTGACTCAGAGGCTGAAGTTCCATGTTCTACACATTTTAATTATACTCAATCATAATAACTGGGTTAGAAATAAGAAATTCTGATATAGAAAACATCAGAATTTCTTTGCTTTAAATTCTTAATTAAAATTTTGTTTCTAAAGCTGACTTCTGGGATTTTAGGGAGGGGAGTTGGTGGACTATTGCCGGATCTCTTAGAAATACTATAAAATAAGTATAATTTATTTCACATCAATAATTATTAAGTGTCCTGAAGTATGCATAGGCATAGAATGCCAACAGACAATTGCAAAGTAATTGCAACCAGAAAATGTGCAGAAAATGGTTCAAACTTGCTGTGCAGTGAGTTCTGCAGAGAAATAGCACCAACAGAACATTCATATATAGAGAAAGGAAATTATTGTAATAAATTGGCTCATGTTATGGAGGTTGCTGATTCCCAAGAAGTGCCATCTGTAAGCT
Source organism: Marmota marmota marmota (assembly GCF_001458135.2). Lineage (NCBI taxonomy): Eukaryota > Metazoa > Chordata > Mammalia > Rodentia > Sciuridae > Marmota > Marmota marmota. Next base: position 4,271,949 of record NW_026000048.1, read on the forward strand.
GGAGGGTCCCTATTCCATCTCTGCCTTCAACTGATTTGATGTGGCCCACTCACATTGGAAAGGGTAATCTTACCCAGTCTACAACTCACATGTTATTGTCATTCTACAACAGCTTCACAGAAACACATGGAAAAATGTTTCATCAATGATCTAGGCACATTGTGGCCCATTCAAGTTGGTTATAAAATTCAACATCACACTGCATGATCCCATAAATGAATCTCTTGTTCTAGTGAAACTCAATTTTTCTGCCACCCCAAAGCTTTCCCAGTTCTCTGTGTTGTTGCACATATTGTTTATATTCAAGCCTCTTTATTTATAAAGCTTATTTATAATGATTCAAGTTTCAACTGTTTCAATGTCTCTAACCCTCTCCCTTTTCTTTATCACTATAGCACTTCATGCCTGCATTTATGTAGTAATAACAAGCACAGTTGTAGCAATGAACCATCTAACTGCTCATAGGACTCCTATTAAAAGTAATGAAATCCTTTATTTAACCTTTAAATTTTACAATTAAAAACTGAGTATTCCAGTACATTGCTGGCATGAATATAAATATGTGCAGACCTTTTAAGAAAGCAAATTGGAAAGAATCTTAAATGTTCATACCCTTTGATTTAGTAACCTTACCTCAGGGAATCTTTCTCAGATAATAATCCCCAAACATGTGGATAATTTAAGCTCAGATGAAATCCTTAATCAGCTGTGTTTATAATAGTAATAATTAAATTTAAACAATATATGAATGATTAAATATAGCCTATCACAGGGTGGCCACAAAATACCAAGCATTTGTTCAAAGTCTCTAATGACATGAAATCATGAAATGTGCTCATGTCAGGAGAGAAACACAGTGCTGTGATGATTATATAATATGTATCCAAAAAAAAAAAAAAAAGAAAGAAAGAAAAAAAAGAAAACCAAAAAATGTAACCAAGTTGTTATTTCTTAATAGTAAATCTATAGATGCCCCTTATTTTATCTTTTGTTGTGTGTTTTTATTTAAAAATGACTTAACTTGACATTTTGTCTCAGTTCAACTCATTTTGCAACGTTTTGTTTCAATTTAGCAAATGCTATCTGATAAAAACTTTAAGAAACCCAATATTCCCTTTACAGATTGCATCTTGACCAGAACAAGGTTGTTAATATGCAGTAGTTATTTCCTGTGACACACAATTTTTTGCCTTGTCTTTCATGAATGGGAAATCATATAAGGGGCTTCATATGCCAAAGACAAGGTACCACTGTAGATCTTTGATTTGTATTATTGATCCACATATTGGACACTTAGACATAAATTTGTGACAAAACATAAAGCTAAAATTAGGAGTACAGAGTAATAAATATTCATCACTAAAATGTTCTTTCGCACAAATGGAGAATGTGATAAAAACTATAAAAGGTAACAATGTTTATTATAAATGTTAAATCGATAATACTGTCATGCATTTCACTTTAATATTTTCCTTGACATAATATGGCTAAAACAACACTATTTTGCAATGCAATCCCTTCTTTCTGAAAGATATGGGACAATAGATCTGCAGTGAGGCCAAGTTTGTTCTGACAAGTCAAAAAGCCTGAGAAAGGAAAAAAGGATTCAAAAATCGAATCCTAGAGCCAAAGTTACTCTGTTTTAAAAATATGCATTGAAGTGATTCTGTGGTATGTTTTAATCCTTAATATTTTATTGGTGCATTATAGCTGCACATTATTGTGGGCTTAATCCATACATGCACACAATATAATAACATAATTAGGACAAAATAATTCCCCTGTATTTTAAACATGATTCTCCATGAAAAAACCACCTTTGGCAGATACAAAGTCAGCTCGGGGTCTTTCATCTGGATAATATCTTTTGTTGCCGTGAAGGTCCAGACCCTCTTTTTGGTATTTCTACATTCACTGGATTTATAAAATTATTAAAGAGCCATGAAATCACTACCCACAGACAGATGAGATGTGGCAGGATCCAGGATCAGAACACAAGAGGAACTTCACCTAACACATTTGGTGCCCAAGGGAAAACCATCCCCACCAACCCCTACCAAATTCCCCCGATGCCATTATGTCTAGCAACTCTGCCTGCATCCCTGTGTGTCCTTTCCCAATGCAGTTCCTCTCCAAGCAGAGGCAGCTCTGTGCCACAGATTTCTGCAACCATTCTAGGATGCCAAAGATCCCTAGCAGAAGCCTTGGCAGTGGGGGCATCAATCTGAGGGGCTGCAAGCTGAGGGTGCTTCTAAGGCTCATACAGGCCCTGGACACTCTAGAGAATATAAGGCCTTTCTCCTCAAAACTGATGCTTCAAATCATTTAATAATTGAATGAAAGCCAAACTCCCCCAATGCACTCCAACTTTCTTTCTTTCCTTTTACATGTCTCCAAAATGTCAGCAGAAGCTTCTTGTATCTCTGTGGCTCAGTTTATGAAACAGTGCTGAACAGTATTTGAGGGTCTAGATTCTTGAACATGCACGTTCACCTGTGGGAGTCAGTCAACATTCATTAACATCATGGAAGGTGATTCTATCTCCTGCGCGTGTGTCTCATTAGTTAACATTGTTGAAGGTATTTATTTCTCAGGTATGTATGTCTCAAATAAACACCTTCAGCAGCATGTTAAAACTGAGACAGAGAAGAGGAGACAACAATGATTATGGCTTCTAAAATCGGATTTATAGTTCCAGACCTCTGTTGCTATGGTAACGACAATGGCATTCTTGTAATTCATCAAAAACGTATTTCATTCACAGAGTCCTTACGTTTCAGGACTGTTAGCGAAGATTAAATGAGTTCAAGCATGTAAAACCCTTAGCACAGGGCCCTGCACAAAGAAACACATCACAAATGCTAATGCTAGTAATGCTCAACCCTCTTTAATTCACCCAGGACTCGCTGAATGCTTCTACTTGCTGCTGAGTGTTTTAGACAATGCCAAAATAAAGGAACAAACTATAAAATCTACACTCTGATGGGACTTGCCATTTTTCATTCACTCTCAGGCTGGTAACGTGGAAAGAAAGGAAAATAAGATGGAATAACAGGAAATGGGAAGGACAAAGTGGGCATGGAGTGGCTGATGCTTTAGCAGCAGGACAGTTGGTATTCACTGAGGGCGGAGCCTGCTGCACACACCATGCTGAGCTCTCATGCAGCCTCTGTGATGGTCCTTCATATAGACAGGCAAACCGAGGACGGGAAGTCATGTGGTTGGACACCAACGCCAGCAGACAGGCATGTCCTCCAGGCCTGAGTGACTTCCCCCTGGAACCTGTAGTCTAGCGTGTTACCTGTGAGGAAGCAGGACTTCTGTTACTGAGTGCCAAAGCCTTGGTTATCTGTGCAGTGGCTTTCTTTGACACGTTTGAGTTAGACTCAGTGCCTCAACAGTTCAGCCTCTGAATGCTGAGCAAGGCAGGCTGGGGATGGCAGCCCCAGTTGGGTAGAGTTGGGGTGCTTTGGGACTGCGGTTACCTAAGTCCACTGAAGTAAATAATGGCTGGTCTCCGTGTTCCACAATAATAATGTTAAATCCATTTTAATGTGTAATTGATGCTATGCTCCTGCTACTGAAATTCATTTGACCCCAGTGCTCAGACTTAATATTTCCAGTGTTTGCTTCAAAGGGCCTTGCTTTCAACAGATTCATTCCCTGCCTTGAGAATTTTAGCTGGAATCAGTAAATTGCTTTAATATCAATGATTAAATCTCTACTTGACAATATTTACTTTTTTGATAACTGTATAAAAGATATAGAATTATTAGAGTCCTTGGTTTAAATAGATATTATATTACCACCGAACTCTCAGTTCTGTTCTAACCCATGTTGGCCCTTTGCAACCTCAGAGGCTTGTACCTCTGACCTCTGGGACAAACTGGGTCCTTTCTATGGCAGCAACCATGAAAGTTCCCCGCCCCCCCCTTTAGGGATTATACCCAAGGTGTTTACATCTGAGCTACATTCTCAGACCTTTTTAAATTTTTTTTTTTGTTTGTTTTAAGATGGAATTTTGTGTTGCTGAGAACTTCACTCAGTTGTGGAGGCTACTCTCTAACTTGCAGTCCTCCTGCCTAAGGCTCCTGAGTTGGATTAAGAGACACACACTATCATCCCTGACCAATCATGGGAGTTTTGATGGGTGTTGTCTGTCTTCATGAGTTTTTTCCAGGTTTCTTGAATATGTCCTAGTTTTGTGTTTCCTATCTGTTGTATTTCTTTCTCCCTTGAGTAAGCACACATTTTTTGATTTTTGTCTGAAAGTGTCAAATATGAATTAGAATTATAGTCAATCCATCTATTGTCTGATCTAAATATTCAGGCTTTCTGTTTACATAAATGTACAGATAATAACCAAATCTTCAGGCTACTCTAAGGATTAGAAGGCACTCCTATCACAGTGTCTGACATTATAGCTAATGACCTGTGGCATGAGATATGGTTAGGAGACCACCCTGTTAATAAGAACACCTCTGTCCACCCAGTGGCCACCTCATCACATGAACAAGATCTGTCATTTACTTAGTGGCTTCATTCGGGAGAGATGGCTTTAAATTCTGCACATTCTGAATGCTTTACATACAGTATCTCATTTAATTTTCAACAACCATGAGCCCTCCAGGATAGGTACTATTACCTCCACTTCTTAGGTCAAAACATTAGGACACAGTGGAGGTTCACTAACTTGCAAAAGATCTCGCAGTTGGTACAAAATCATGGAGCAGACACAAAAATCCAGCCCATTAATTTTTCAGTATTATTTTAGAACTGCTTCTGAGAAAACTGAATGTTTATTTTATATAGTTGGTCTTGTTTTATTGAACCCCAATTTGTAGGTATTATGATATGTTTAGATTCTAATTCTTATATCTACTTTCTTAAATCACTAGCAAAACTGAATCCTTGTGCCACTCAGGCTTTGCAGTAATTGATAATTAGAGGTTAGAAAACCTTATTGTGACATAAATAACCACCCCTTCTCTTCTCAGATTTAACAACCTAAATGATTACATAATATTTTTAAATAAGCACTCACTCACAGCCCCTATAACCTATTCAGTTCCACAAGAAAAAAGAACTTTTAAAACATCAAAGATATGATAAAAAAAATTACAGCTTTGTGTGCTTTTGCTTCTAAAAGTTAGTCCCTGAGCTGCTTCTGCAAGAGCCTCCCTCGGGATCCTGTATTTCCTGCAGGGTCAGAGAGCAGATGTGCCTTGGAATTCTCTGGTGCGGTGATTGGCAGATTGGCGGGTGGGTGTGAAAGCCAGCTCCCCCACCTCTGGGCTCATCTACACTCCAGATTCCCTGAGGGTTCAAACTACAGAGCCCTGGGACTCTGACTCTGACTGAGATGGAGCCGTCACTCTGTTCTCTCCTCATCCTCCTCTTCTCTGACCAGTGAGCTCCACTTGAATGTGAAATCTGGTCTCAGTTTAGTGAATTCTGGTCTGTTTCCAGGGAACTAGGCTCTAGACAGGAGGAAAAAAGGTCTTGCTAAAAGGCAGAGGTCAGAAGGTGGTACCCTGAGGGACTCAGTCCTTTGGATCCCATTGGGGGCACCAACAACCCGAGGTCTCGGTAGCCTTTTGGATGCATCTTCAGTTAGCTCTCAGGTTCTGTGGGGTCTATATATTCTGCTTCCATTTTCAGGCAGTCAGGGAGGGTTATAAGGAGGAGAGATGAGTTCAAGGATATTTAGTAGGAAGAGCTGCAGAGCTAGACCTGGATGTGTGAAACTGGGTGGGTCCAGGCTGTCAGAGAGGTATTTGGTTTGGGATCCAGGTGGATAGGGGTCCCACACATCCAGGTAGAGACTAGGAAGTCTGGGGCAGGTATGGGGTGGGTAGAAGGAAAGGACAGCTTGGGTTTGGATGGATCATGGGACCCAGGGAGGAATGGCAAGTATTTTAACATTCAGGACTGGAATAGGGGCTAAGATCTAATGAGTAGTTTCTCTACATGTTTTCCAATTGGACCAGAAGTGTCAGACACAGCAACATTTCAAAGTGTGGAGGATATGGCAGGGTGTTGCAACTGTCAGACTGGGTGCACACATATCTGGTTTTGCTTTATGTTTAAAACCATAACTTCTTAGTTGTAGGCACCAATGAATATCTTTAAGGGTTTCACTCAAAGACTTTTATAGCCATTGTTAAAAATAGCAAGTTCAAGTGATTCGTAAATTGTCTGTTCCACTGTGAGGCATTGACCTAAAAGGGAGGGCTCCTGTTTCTGATTCTATTGAGGCATCAAAGTGCCTCAGTTTTAAACAATGCATCAGTTAATATATATTGATTACTATTGTATGGTGAACATTGTAGCCAAAGAGATGTCAGACACTGGCTGCTCTTTGTGAGTGAAGAATGTATTTGTGAGTGAAGAGACAATTTCAAGACTCTAAGGAACAGAATAAAATGCATATCTTTTCTCAGGAGTTAGATAGTGCTTTGAATTTAGGGGAGCAAGATCCATCACACCTGAGCATGTCATGGTCACAGTGTGTACCTTGAACTTTAGCTGGGTTTTGAATAAGGAGAGCATCTCTGTTAAAACACTGGTGATTGAAAAGCACAGTTCCCATCTTGCCACATTTTATTTAAAATGTCATTGTTCATAATGGTGAAGATTAGAATCTATCTGTTAAACAATGGAAAACGTCTATGATGGATGACCAGGATCTGCTGCCATAGATCGTCTGCAGGATGAACTGCACCAATTCCTCTTCCACAGCAGGAACTGCTTGTCCTCAGCAGAGCTTGCTCAACTGCTGTATGTGACCCAGAGCCCTGTGGGAGCCTTGAGGGGTGTGGTGCCCAGGTTAAGAGAAAAAAGAACTGAAGTGAGTGGCAGCAACTTAGCCTCATTAGACACAGCGATGCCATATCCAGGTGATCAGGAGACAAGGTGAAGCTCAGACCAGGCAGAGATGGGCCACAGCCAGGACAGGGAGGCACATGGCTTTTCTTCCTCAGAAGAGATACATTCACAAATATGTTTGAAGGAACAAGAAACCATAGTTTTTTCTTTTCTTTTTCGATTAGGCAAATGCTATTATAGGGAAAAATACATATGATATTAGTCATTAACCAGGTGTTGTCATGAACTAGTTAATGGCAATTGAGATAAACTCTGAGAAGAAGCACGGGATGGTCAGATATTATATTTGAGAAAGTTTGCTCCACTCAGGGAGGCCAAAGAGCTGGTTCCATGAAGAAGGACACTGAGACTTAAAGGGTAGGTAGGGTTAGCAAGGAAAAGTAGCTGAACAGTCAGCGTATGACACACAGGTGGAACAGAAGGTGCATGATGCCCTGAAGGAATTAAAACCAATGAAAGCAAAGCAAACGAGGGAGCCTGAGCCAGAGAACTTGGGGGAACCCTCGTGGGCAGAGGCGGGAAGGCAGGGCTGAAGGTGGGCTCTGTCAGGGGATCAGCATGCACATGGAGTAGTGGGAGGAGAGGTGGATGGATGGGCGTGAGGAGTCAGAAGCAAGAAAAAAGAGCAAGTAAACAGTGATGAGGAAGGAAACAGAAGTAGAGTTGGGTTTTCACAATCAATTATCTACACAGTCTACTCTCATCTAAGTGACTGCAAATGCCCAGATGCTTGACAGCATGCCTACATGATACGAAAATCAGATGGCCCATGACTCCTCCTGAGGCACTGTGGAGAATCAGGAGTTTCACTGTGTTAAAATTAAACACAGATATTTGTGTTTTCAAATTCCTCCTATCTTCCCTGGCACTGGCTTGCTCTCTCTTTCTCCTGACCTTTCCCTTCCTGTGTCTCCCCTTCCCATCTATCTCATCCACATGGAAGAAACACCACCAACCCCACACAGCCACCCATATCTACCCAGGCATCTCCTGACCTACCCTGCTCTGTTAGGCAGCCTCCACCCCCAGACAGACCTTCCTCTGCCTTCAGGAACCCTGTGCAGATTCCTAGGGAGAAATTGCATAACTCAATACCTTATGAAATACGAAATGAGAACTTCAGCACCCACTCAGAGACAGCCCTGGAGCCAGGGTCATATGGATGGTGACAGGAGCCTCTGCAGTCAGAACCTGCAGCTTTCCTGCCTCACCTGCCAGCTCTGAGCCTCCCAGGCATAGCCTCGCCTCTGCACAGGTCCTCTCCAGGGCCTGGGTTTGCATCTTGGTTTTGTGCTTGTGCACTTATAGCCAGGGCAGCGGGATCAGCTCTGACTTACAAAAAAAAAAAAAAAAAAAAAAAAAAAAACAACCAACCAACCAAACAAACAAACAAAAACATGGAAACGCTTCTGGCACAAACTGAGGCTGTTATAAGATTGGCTTACTGCAGGACTCAAGGTGTGGTCCCCAAGGCCTCTGCCTCCTGTCCAACCTCGAGGAGCTCCAGTATCCTGACTTCTTTCTAAAGGTGAGCCAACAGATGCATGTTCAGAGAGTAGCGGGCATGATGAACCAGCACAAAAGGTGTCTTTCTCCTCTGGCCATGAAAAATTCCCAGCATTCACTTTAAGGCACCATGCTATGTGCCCTGTGATGTTGTGCATCCAAATATGAGCAAAACACAGGTTACCTGTACTTTCTATTTGCTAGAGGAAGATGTGAAATCTCAGGCCAGTGTCCAACATGCTCCCTGCATCTCTGGGATTGTTCTAGTCTAACCACTTCCTTTACATTTATGTGATGGAACAATAGTAGACTAAAGGATGCTCAAACACAGGGTAACTTGAGTCTCCCTTTGACATGTTGAGGGCTATGATGGAAATTCATCATGCAATAAAATGACAGTCATGTAACCACAGTTTGGAAGCTAACCCAGAAACTTGGAAGCTGCTCAACGCCTGTCCTGCCCACTTCTGCATGGAATGCATCCTGCTCTGAGCTTCCTCAGTATTCACATTATTCTATTCTCACCTCCAGCAAATTTGCTCATTTACTCTCCTTCCCAAATTTATTCTGTCCCTCATTTAGAGGGTGGAAAAAAAATCAGATATTTTGGCTTATAAAACCCCCATTGTCAGTGTAGCTGCCAAAAAATATTTTTAAAAAGCATGCAGAGAAATGTAAATGAAAATAAAAGTTTTAATTACCTCTTCTGCTTGCTTATTTCAGAAGGTGCTGGAAGATAATACCTTTGTGCATAATCAAGAACCAATTTAGAATTCGTAACGTCTGTTTCAGTAAATCAAAGCAGGTGAATAAAATATGGCAGCCATGAATAAAATGTTCCTAGGGGCCTATCTTTGATGGATCCTTTTAAAAGAAGTGTCACCATAAGAAAAATATTTCTGAGACCTGGATCGGGTCACAACTTAATGGTGCTTGCTGGTCAGGTAACCACATAAGTCTCTACAACCAACCTACCTGTCGTGTCTCAATTATAGTGCTACAGTTAGAAATCAGTAACAGGTGTTGACCTGAATCAGGGAAGAATGGTTTTCAGGATGTGGTTTACCTGCAGCCAAGGGTGGTTGAGTCAGTTCCCACCTTGGCGTGGCAGCTTTGGGACGATCCAGCCTTGCATTGCCGATCCTGCCTATGGAGACGCTCCTGTAGATGCCCTTAGAGAGACCATAAAGAAAGGAGTTTATTCATGTACTATAGGACACAGCAACCATGGCTCTTCAGTTCCCTCACACCACACATTCTGAAATATCTCTGATTATTTTTACTTTACCTTTCAGAAAACAAAACAAATTATCTCTATCAAAATATGACAGTTTCAATCGCTAACATAAGAATAAGGGCTTAGGTGTGTTATGTTGCATCTCCTAAAGTGAAAATTTTCCTCCGACAGAACTGCACTCACAACATCTCTCTCTCATTTTCTTTCTTCCTGGTAATGCGCTCCTCCTTTTGGCTTCTAAACCCTGCAATATTTCATTGTGATTTCTACCAGTGCTTTTGTAATGAAATTTTATTACTGCCAAAGCAGAATGTCTCCTGACATTTGCTTCTGGAGAATTTGATCAATTGTTTATTCTAAAACCAAACCTTGTTTTTTGTTGTTGTTGTTGTGTCTGTATCACTGATTCAGTTCCATCACATTGAAACTATTGTCTGAGCCCTCACTTTGAGTGGGGCATTGTTCTTGGCACCTGAGTAGACAGGTGGAAATCTTGCTGGCTATCTTCAAGCAGGTCACAGGTAGCCATCACAATAGCTGGTACCCCCTGAGCATACACTATGTGCCAGGGACTGGGTTAAAGGGTTAAATTTCCTCAGTGAATGCTCAGAAAAATGCCAAGACTCGTGTTAACAGACAATCAAGGAACTGTCTAGCTAAATACTCTCTCTCTTTTTAGCTTTTGAATCTCAACATTTTATTCACAGCCTCAGTTCCCACTTCACATTTATGGAGCACCCATGACACATATATTTCAGTCCCAGGCCCTGGGTAAAAGAAAGATAGGTAAGTTTCCTATCTCCCATGACTTTTGTCTATTTGGTTAGATCAAATATAACATGTATTTTAAAGGATTTTTATAATTACCTATTACAGCATACACTAGGAACCTAATGAGGAAATCAGAAATAAAAACAGAAAGTGCTGTAACTGTTCAGAGGAGAACAAAATCAATGGTGGAGAAAAGAGACATTTTAGGAAAGGTGTTTGGCAGAAGGTAAGACTTGAACTGCCCTTGAAATAAAGGCAAGAGTCAAATATTCTGAGATCAGTCAGATTTTTAACTGTATCTGAGCCCCATGGATACATCCAGAATCTTCCAGCTATTCCATATCACCTTCAAAGTTTTCCAGAAGAACATCTCTCTCCCATTAACTTATTTGAAGATTACAGGACAACATTTTGGTGAGAAACAAATGTATTTCAAATTCCCTTTCTTTTTTACATGAAGTTGACTTTGGATAGTTAGGGTTAATCAGCCTAAATTAAAACCATAAGGAGAAAGAACTCAGTCATTCCAGTAATATAAAAACGACAGTCAGAGAGCCCTACCTGGAACACAGGCAGAGAATTCATTTTGCTTTTAGGTAAGGTCGTTATCCCTCACGTAGAATATCCATGAGCCATGTTCTATCTGGAAAGAGTAGAAGTATTTGGAATACATTGACATGAGAAGGCCATGGGAAAATGGTGAAAAATTTCTAATCCTCTACAGAGATGAGTTGATGTGGACAACACTTTCTTTTCAGGGAGTATAACATGAAAATGGGGGTATTAGTACGGGATGGAGAGGGGAACCGAATCAATGAGGGCCTGGAGTCAGAATAGGAAGTCTTCCAAGGTGACAAGAAGTGGCAACCATGGTGCTTGTGGAACGATGGTACCCATGCTGATGCTCAGGAGAGGTGCGTGACAGAATGGCTTCAGGAAGTCCTAGGAGTGATTTTTAGAAAGCAATCACAGAAATCAGAAAAATACAGAATTTTAAAAATGGGAAGGAAGAGTATCTCTTCCAAGGTATTCTCTGAGACCAGCAGAACATGCCAGTCCTAGAACCATACTTCCTGCTCGCAGCGATAGGTCCTGGGTCCAGCACAAATGCCGGAGGAGACTGCAGGCCAAAAAGGTTGAAGAATGGCTTACTGATAGCAAGGGCCAGAAACTTACCCAGGGACCAAACAAATGAAAGCTGGTGGAAGACTTCCTTTGAAAGGGTGTGGGGACAAGGACACATGTCTAGGCACAGGGTCCCAGGGGGAGTTTGGTAATCTCAGAGGGTTTGCTGTAACAGTTTCCCCCATTACCCATGTTCCATAGCACTTTCTGTATGTGATACTTAATCATGCTTTACATTTCATCTCACTTAAATCTCTTAGGGGTCTTGCTTATACTGTTACATAAAATTGGCCTATATCCTGGAAGAGTTATATGACTTTTTTGGACAGCTCTCAATATCTAATCATTCATTGGCTCCTTACAAAAATTTCATGAAGTAAGCAGAGCAGGTATTTTTGTTCCCAATTTTCAGATAAAAGTATACACACTAAATGGAGCCAAGTGTCAAAAAGGAAGCTCCAAACAGGTCCTGGCTGCTCTAATTCAGTGTTGGATCCTATGGTTTGCACTGCTTATAACACGATGTGTTCATTGCAAACACTTGCAAGTTAATTACTGGACCAATATAACAAGGTTCCCACTTAATAGAGTTTTCATATATCTAATCCAATATAGATTTTATCAAAGAAGTCTAATTTTTCTGTTAACTTTGTTTGTATTTAATATTTCATTTATGATCTAAGAATTAAATTATATAATTATTTAAAGTATTCATATTTTCTTGAGGACATCTAACATTTTTTGCCATTTTTTAGCTCTCTTTAAAGTTCTAAAAATGGGAATTAAATATATAGATTGAAATACATATAATGTAGGGAATAAAAATAAGAAGCTCATCCCGCCCTATGAAAGTAGACCTGGATACATATTGTCCAGTTGCAAAAGTTGCAAATAAATTGTTGCTCCCACTGGAATTTTTTAAATTTGCAATTCCAGGTCAATTTTAAATACCTTCATAAATTTGCTTGTACCTCTTCCTCAGAGAGATAATATTTTAATGTAATGGCACCTGCTCTCATGACATTCTTGGGTAAAGGATATAAATGTCCTTTTAAAATTTAATTGCTCCAAGTTTAGATATATACTCTAATATTACCTTAAACATTTCTTTCCCTCCAGATATTGTTTTTCTTTCAGACCCACTCCATAGTCATTTCTTTGCTAATATGCATTTGTGAATTTTTAAAAAATCTCTTTCCTTGTAATCCCTTTTGATATTAGTTTCTCCATTCTCAACCCTCTTGTTCAGCTGCTGTTAGTTCCTAGGCACTTAATACTGAATTCAGATATTCTAGAGATCTGCCATTCCAAATTCTACTCAATTTTGAAATTATTATATCATATTGGGAGTCTGTTCTAAGTATATTTTCATTAATGTTTCCATTAGCAATATGTATACCTGCACCTTAAACATTATTTTAAGGTGAATCTGTGAATTCCTGATATCAAAGGATCAAAAGAAAGGCTGGGGTTATAGAGAGAGAGAGAAAGACAAAAAAATACATATGCAAAAATAATTTCTGAATTTCAAATGGTATAAACATTTGAACAATATTACATATAACCCAACTTCAGGACAATAATAGATCATGACATGGGTTCAGTCTGGATTCAAATGTTGTTTTGTTATTATTTCTATATGTATAATTTGAACACAGTAAAATTTGTCATCTCACATTTGGCTCTATTTTCACAGATCTTCCTTTCTCATCTCATCTTGCTAACCCCTTCATATGCCCTTTGCTCCCACTCTGAAACCTCCTTCTGGCTAGTTATCTTGTTGGAGGACCCAGTTCACTAACTCACTCTAATTTGTGCATGATCACTGATGGTGTACCATATCATTCTCCTTAGGATATTGAAGTAGAAAAGTTCCAGGAGGATTATTTGGGGGAAAGAATAAATGAAAACAGATTGATAATGTAGGATGAAGTATTTAGGTTACAGATGAAGTACATTTCAAGGCAGGAATTAAGGTGATATAACAATGGAGTTTAGAAGAATGAATATTTTAAGCCTGTTACCGTAGATCTCACTAAAGACCTGAATTAATGTGGCCTCCGTTCAGACCCGGCCATCCTACCATTTATTCTCAGCAATCACTCCTTTATAATACAATCATTTGCCTGAAGATTTTCTCCTGTTATTTTCTGTGACTTAAGTAGCTTTTTATTTTTTATTTTGGTCTGTCATTCATTTTGAATTAATTTTTGGGAAGGGTGGAAGGTCTGTCTCTGGATTCATTTTTCTTCATGTGATATCCAGTTGTTCCGTTTTTGAAAAAGGCTATCTTTCTCCATTGAATTGATTTTTCCCCTTTGAAACATCTGTTGGCTATATTTATGCGGGCCTATCTCTGGGCTTTCTGTTCTGTTCCATTGATCCAGTTGTCTATTCTTTCACCAATATCACAGTTTTGAGTACTGTGGTTTGGAGTGAGTCTTGAAACCAGGCAGTGTCTGCTGTACTTTCTTCTCCTTCAAAGCTATGTTGACTATTCTGAATCTCTTGCCTTTTCATATAAACTTTAGAACCAGTTTTTTGATAGCAACAAAGGAACAATGTTTCCAGGTCTAATTTCCTAGGATTGGATGAGATATTTATTTTTATTCTGTTCTCTCTTAGTGGATGATATTCTTATTTTTTTACATGTTATATATTTGTATAATATATATAAAATCCATATAATTATAAATATATATGTATATGTAATTACCATGTTCAGAACTTTAAAGGAAGTAAAAAATTGGGAAAAAAGTGGTATGTGTCCTCAAGAAAATATGAATACTTTAAATGATTACATAATTTTAATTATCAGATAAGATGGCATTTAATCAATCAGTTCATATGGGAAGGACAGACATCTTAAAATATTGACTGTCTGTGATAATGGACTACCTGTTTTATTTTATTTTTGTTTTCTTTCACTAGAGTTTTGTAATTTTTCTTATACAGATTTCAGACTCATTTTGTGAGATATATACTGAAGAATTTAACTTCTTTTAGTATTGGTAAATGGTATTGCATTTTTTAATTTCAAATACTAATTTTTAGTGGATTTATATGAAGAAAGTACATATTAGCTTTGTCTTAAAACTTTGCTATGACCACTTATTAATTGCATGAACCTTGATACTCATTCTTCAGGAATTTCTACTCAAAAATCTGTGACTATCTGTGACCCAAACAGTCTTATTTCATTCTTCCTAATTTGTGTATCTTCCATTTAATGTTCTTGTCTATTGAACTTACTGGGACTTCCAGTGTGATATTGAAAAGCAGCAGTGAGCTTGTCATGTTCTTGATCTTAGTGGGAAAGCTTCTAGTTTTATTACAAATCTTTAACAGATAAAATCAGTTAAAATTTATTATAGGAGCTGACACCATGCCAGGTGCTCTGGACACTTCTGTGTTCAATTCTAAAGAGGGAAGAGGTTTATACAGGAGAACATAACAACGCATGTCCTTATGTATGTGTTCCTGTGATAGCTTTTTGCTGAAATCCTGCCACACTTCTGATCACAGCAATCACAGATCTCTTTATTGGAGCCACTGGCTCTTTCGGCCACACTCCTCATCATCCCTGTCACCTCCGATATATGGGGATATTAATTCAGTTCCCTTTGTATGCAAAATCGAGCATATTCTGTGTATTGCGGACCTATCTCCATCTCAGATGCCCATTTTCCTGTATTCCTAACCTTCACTTTGTTGTCTGTGTCTTAGAGGAAACCATGCTTTGGTTTTCCACCCATATTTCTTCTAAAACCTTTACATCATGTTCAGACTCTCTCTGTATCGGTTGTTCTGTCTTTTGTACTTTCTTTTTGTCTCCTCGCTGTATCATTTCTCCCCTATGAAAAAGGAAACCTCTTGACTTTTTAATCATTCCATGTAACAAACTTTCCAATGTCAAACTTCCTAGGAGTTTTGGTCCTGGTTTTCTCACTGAGATCATCCCGCCCCCCGCCATCCTTCGCCCCTTGATGCCTAATGTTTCCCCCATGACTCTGTTAACATCACTCACCAAAGCTCACCTTATCTTCACCAGAACAAATCAGTCCCATGTTTTTGAACTTCTGCAGATGTGACCTTATTAGACATACTTTGATTCTCATGTTCTTTTGGAAACCTTCCTTCCTAAGGCTTCTATCAAACTACATTTTCTTGGTGGTCCTCCATTTTTATAGCTTCCTATGGTTTCTTCCTCTGTACTCTTATTATTGATGTTTGCAAAATTCTAGCCTTCAACTACTTCTGCCCGCTCTTTCCACTTTCTTTCAACCTTGGAAACCTTCTAGGAAAAACACTTTAGTCAACCTATTTCTTTACACAATTCTTTTTTTTTTTAAATTTAGATGAACACAATACCTTTATTTTATTTGTTTATTTACATGTGGTGCTGAGGATCCAACCCACGACCTCACATGTACTAGGCAAGCACTCTACCACTGAGCAACAACCCCAGTCCTATACAATTCTTTGGTATGAATTTCCAGCTCTGAAATCTCTTCTGCTCAAGTTGTACACCTCCTGTCATTTTTTAACCATCTACATCAGTGGGACTACTTGTATCCTAATATATACTCTTACCAGCTGCCTGCACTGATGATATGAACTGGGTTCAAAAGAGCTGGCTGCAACATTAAACTAAGAAAATGGTGAAGAAATTATGCAACCCACAAGTAGCTTTGATGTTGAGGGTGGGACGACTCTGCGACCTTAAGGGTCAGCTTCCACGCTAGCTGGAAAGAGAGTGTGTACCTGGAATCTTTTTATTTTATGGGCGCGGGGGGGGGGGACACACAAAGAAGCCTCAATGGAATGTCCTTTACCAAATAAGGCAGGGGATAGGGTCTCACAAGGGGATTTGTCCAATCCCATTGGATAACACCCAAGTCCAGGGTGTTAGTATAGAGCTAACTTCTTTGCCACGCAAAGATGGAGGCTACTTGCTTCACACAGCACTTGGCATGCCATGCCAGACCAATATCCCCCTTACTCAAGGCTGAGACAGGATGTTCAGCCCATGGGCAGGGTGGCCTCCCACAATAAGCCATGGTCAAAAAACAAAAACACCAAAAAACACTTTTCTTTCTTCTCTCTGTAGTTCCCTTAGTCCCCAAAATATAGGTGTGAGACATTGCAGTCTTCTTTGAATTTGTTTTTTCCCAGTCACTTGTCATATTGGACAACTTCAGAGACCAACATATCCCCATCAGCCTTCAAACTGAATGCAATTTGAATCTGATCTTTGAGCCTTCATAATGCTAATGGTCTACTCTTTATGATTTTTTCAATAGTTTTGGAAAAGAAATCTTTAGTGCTATTGGCTACTCTAATTAATGCAAAAATTCTTAATCCATTTTTATAGTGTACATCAATTACTCATATGGTAGGCATTCAAACAATACTTATTAAATTAAATGGAATTAAACTTTTTGATTTCCTTTCCATAATCATCCCTCTTTTATATTTAGAGCTTCATATTAGAAGATTTTTGAAATTATTAAGTTTTATCAGATTTTAGAATTTTATTCCCTCTCAGATATTAACTAAGGAAAACATAGTGTCTGATAATCAATTAGGATACTAGCAAAAGTTGGCAACTTGCCACCATTTGGCAGTTTGAACAATATGGCAAAACTAAAAGACTGGGTGAAAAAAGAAAAGAAAAAAAATTCTACTATTATTTAAAAAAATAAACAATGTATTAGAGTCTTAATTGAACCACTTACAGTGTTGCTGTTGGAAAACACATTTTCATTCCAGATGTCTTCTTGTAGTCTCTGAAGATTTTCTGCAAAGGTGCCTTCAGGGCTGAGAATTATCAAGTTTGTTCTCAGTGCAGTCTGGTCATTGTTGAGGTAATTAGGTATGAAAAATAATGTCTTTTAAAAATTATGGTGTTCAAAACATCTTGTTCTGTTTTGTTTTATTGTTGGACAATGAAACACTATTTAAAAAATCTAGACAGAGCCTCTTTTCATGCCAGCACACTCTGAAAGAAGAATGTGCAGGGCTGAGGGCTGTGACCCAGGCCACTTTGAAGGATCTCTGTCAAAGCCACCAGCTTAGGTCTGTGCCACGTGCTTCTTCCCAACAGAAGAGAAGTCACTCACAAGTGCACAGGACCATCTCTGGTTTCTGAGGTGCCTGTCCACTGCCAAAAGAGTGTCTCCCAGTCATAATGTTTTATTGAAATAACCTCACCTACTGAGCAGACCCTTCAGAGTTCCCATATTCAAGTCACAACCTGGTAGCACCTGAGGAAAGACTCAGTCACAACATGTTCTGGCCCTGTACTGTTGGCACAAATAGTACTTTTTGCATTTTTTGCCCAAACAGAATTTTAAATCCAGCCTGGATACCAACACTTAAGAAATCATGAAATTTCACATAAAGCTATGGGTTTCTGGATTCTCTTGAGGAACCTGGATATCTGGCATTCACACTCAGGGAAGTATTTGGCTTGGGCTGAAAATGTTTTAACCATTTTTCTTTTTGCTGGTGGTAGTTTTTACAACAGCCTCATCACTAAGCCAAAAACAAGCTCCTATTGATCATCTTGCACCTCATCCATCTTACTAGCTACCATCTGCATAGTTGTTCATGGCATTGAAGGTTGTGACTGTTGGATTATGTCAGAGCACATTGATCACCTGGAGATGACCATAATATCTCAAACAAAATTTTTATTATCAGAAAAGATGTTGAGTTTTAGGATGGGAAAAAATCAAATTTAATAACAACCAACTGAAACTACATCAGTAGAAATAACTACTTACATACTTACATGACTCAAGAGTCAAAGGAAAGGTCTTATGCCACATCACACTTTTAACACCATAATGTCTTTGTTGGCTATTTCTTATATTAAAAATGATTTAAACAAAGCAGTCATCATTGGGGAATTAAAAATTAATTAAGTCAGAGGTCTGCTTTTATTTTTGGCATTTTCACAGACAAATGAGATGTGTGGTCTTCAGAGAGACAGGGTAGCCTTGGAATCCCTTGCATACCTTCCCTGAATAAGGCCCATAATACCTTAGGAGAATTCAGCATGCTTCTCTGAGGTAGGTATTATTTAGTTTTTCCCCCTCCATAAAATAGGAATAAAACTGCTTGTCTTATTATGTGGGATGAGGATGAAAAATAATATATGTATGAAGATCCACACAAATTAAGCCCCGTAGGAAAAAAAAGCTGTCATTTCTGTCCCCTTAATTATGACTGATAAAACTGTTACAGAAAAGCAAGTGGTGGATCTTGATGGGATGGGATGCTGATGTGTATGTATTTAGATCCACTCGGTTCTTTTGGAATCTAGATAAAGTCAGTAAAAGGGCATATGCATACAAACGTTTGTTTTTCAATACATGGGTAAATACAGTTTCATAGATGACTGGCTTTAGGGGAGTAGAATGAAAGGTGGTAGAATTGGGTGAGATGCCAAAGCAGGGGAGAGCAAGCATGGCCACAGGCCCCCAGGAACATGGCACTCCCTTCCCAGAGTGTGGTCCTCTGAATGTGAAGGACAGATGGTTGAATGGAAAGACCAAAGGGTAGGGGAGTGGAAGATAGGGAAGAAATGGAAAGAAAGATTCCAGAGTCAAATAAATCTTTCTTTACATTTTTTTTTTATAAAGATTGGCCTTATCTTATGGAGAGACTCTGGCTGAAACCTCAGGAGGAAAAAATATGAAATGTCTCCTAAAGTTAGTTGCTGAATTCTTCCAAATACCCTGAAAGGCAATCTTTTTTTTATATTTTAGCTCCCCTATGCTGTGATTTATAAAACTGGACAGTGATGGATGGAGAGGTTGAGTGACCATGAAGGTCCCTAATCTCACAATTGTCTTGTTTTTCAGCAGGGACTTGCTTGGGCTGACATCACATCCAATCCCCACATGCTCTCTGCTTTCCTGAAGGATGTTCTGGTGCATGGTGAAAACTCATTTCCAGGGTCTTTGGTCCTCACTCTCTGTGTTTTAAGTTTTAGGGGAGGAAATCCACTTTTTGTAAATTTTATAAAGTTTGTTCTTTGAAAGTTAGTTATAGCAAAAGGACTTCATGAGTTTGTTTTTGAGCTCTCCTTAGTAATAACAAAGTTCTATGTCTAGATTGTGATTCTTTTCTATATAATTTAAAAGAACTGAAAAAAAAATTTCCTAGGGCCTACTTGATGTAGAGTCATCACACAGAGTCATCACGGGTAAGGGATGTGAGATAGGGTCCTGGGTCAGCGGCCCACAGATGCAGATTACACTGAAGAAAGGGTCATGAGGCCTGATTTCACTTTTTGGATTTGTAACTGTCAGTGATTTGGAATATTTTAACTCTTTTGAGAAATGTCTAACTTTCCTTTGAAAGTTGAACTACTCAAAGGACATGGCCTATTTAAAAAAAAAAAAAATTATTGAACATTTAAATAGGAATAGAGACTTGATTTGTGAAGGAAAAGTTGCTTCTTGTCCTGGGGCAGGACAAACCCTAACACTCCTGGAAGCTCATTGTGTATCAGCCATGGTGGGGAAAATGGGGGTCACGCAATCCCCCACCCCCATACCTCACTTGGCAGCAGCATTACAAATCAAATATTATGGTATCTTTTAAATCAGACTTAGCCTTACAATCAGTAAAGGAGAAATTTTCAAGTCTGTCCCTATCTTAGGATGGGTAGGTATTTTGTAAATGGCTGATGCAGCCCACTGCAAGGTGATTCATGAGTTTCAATATTAGAAGGTGAAAGCACCAGCTCCTTAGGTTCTTAAAGGAGGGGGAAACTGGCCACCAGTTTGGCCTAGGGTTGAAGCCTTTTTTTTTTCTTTTTTTTTTTTAGACTGGGGATTGAACTCAGGGGCACTCGACCACTAAGCCACATCCCTAGCCCTACTTTGTATTTTATTTAGAGACAGGGTCTCACTAAATTGCTTTGTACCTCACCTTTGCTGAGTCTGGCTTTGAACTCGTGATCCTCCTGCCTCAGCCTCCCAATCCACTGGGATGACAGGCGTGTGCCACCGATAGAAGTAAGTCGAAGCAGTTGGCCTGAGTTAGCGGAATCACTGGGAAAAAAGGAATAGAGGTACTGGCAGACAGATCATGGTAGTATTAATCCATCCCCTCTAAAAATAAAAATAAAATGGCATAAATTTTTAACACCCTCTTTATTAGAGAGTGGTGTTGATTTTCTTTTTAGTTTGGTCTGTTTATTATCTTTTATCTTGTCATATAGCAGAAGTCACTTTTTCAACTTTGCCGTATTTTTGCAATCCATGGCTCATGTAATTTTCAAATGTCTCAGCATTGCAGTGGCATCTGATAACATAAAAATACCATTCAATGCTTTCTTGAATCCAAGTACATAAGTCTTATTCTGGGGCTTTTTTTTTTTTAAGAGAGAGAGAGAGAGAGAGAATTTTTTAATATTTATTTTTTAGTTCTCGGCAGACACAACATCTTTGTTTGTATGTGGTACTGAGGATTGAACCCGGGCCACACGCATGCCAGGCAAGTGTGCTACCGCTTGAGCCACATCCCCAGCCCCTGGGGCTTTTATTTTAATGAAGATTTACTTTTTCACCAAAGACTCTTGCCTTAGTAATGTTTATTTTACTTCCCAGAAATGGCCATAGTAGATTTCACTGAGTCTTATTTTATTTTTATTTTTTAAAATATCTTTTGAGTTGTAAATGGATTATTTATTTATTTCTGTGTGGTACTGAGGATCAAACCCAGGCCTCACACAGCCAGGCAAATGCTCTACCACTGAGCCACAACCCTAGCCCTCAGTCTTATTTTAAATAGTCACTAGTGTGTTGTCTGATGGCTCTCTCGATTCCCTCCCAGGAGCAAGCACTCACCAATCACTTTGTGTTGTTTATAGCAAGTGAGGGTGTACTTAGTTTGGATCCAAATTATGCACAGAAAATTTTATTTGTTTTGGAAACAAATTTCAGCTAGAACTCCTTAAATGGTGTGTATGTGAAAATCTACTAACTAACTTTGACAAAGAATGCATTGTTGAAGAAAGCTATTAACATGGTACATCATGTAATCAACACCACTATTCAGTGTCATCTGGTTAGGAAACAAAAAAATATACAAGCTAAATATAAAGCAAACTACCTGGACACAACCTTATTAGTATAATTATGCTTTAGAACACACTTATCTCAAATACATGGAATCAGTTATAATTACCTGATTAAAACTAGACTGGATGCAATTATGATAGGTAATGATGTGCAGTGATCATGGAGGATAAGCCAGCTGTCTTTTGCATTAAAACCATAAAAATTCTTCTGAAACTTTCTGAATGAATAAATTGCTTGCCTTTATCTAGTCACAGAAGAATTGATGTTATTGCAATTTTTTTCTTTTCTTTTCCTTTTTTTTTTTTTTTTGCTGATGAACTTATTTCTTCTCTTCTTTGGAACAAGAGGCTAGTGATGGAAGCATTAGGGCTAGACACTTAGGATGCCTTTTATCCCCCTCAAATTACCCACAGAGCAAAGTAGGGTGGTCTGTAATGAGTGCAGATTCAGTTGTAGGAAGACTGCTAATTTTTGCCCTTTAGAGTCTTGCTGAATATTTCTTGAAAGCCATTAAGTTTGGTGACTTTTGTCTCCAGCTTCTATTACAGGCATATTTTTATTCTGTACTCATTCTCTTCTTTATAAACACATCAATCACTTACTTCGTTCTTTCACTTTCCTACTTAGTCTGTTCATGATAAACTGCTCCTTCACCTTCTAAGAGCATCAATCAACATACAAGGGAATCCCATAGCTGGTCTATAGGAAGGACAAGGGAATGGCACCAATATCCAGTGTGTTCGTCAGATTTATGCTACTGAGACAAAATACCTGTGAAGAATGACTTAGAGGAGGAAAGACTAATTTTGGCTCAGAGTTTCAGAGGCTGCAGTCTGTGGTCACAGTCTACGGTCATGCTTGGGCTTGAGACTAGACAGGACATCATGGTGGAGAGCTGGTAGTGCACTAGAGCTGCTTACTTCATGGCAGCCAGACAGCAGAGAGAAGGAGAGAAACCAGAGACACAGTATGCCCCTCCAAGGTACAACTCCAGAGACCTACTTCCTTCAACTAGGCCCTATCTTTTACACTTTCTCCTGCCTCCCAACAATGCCATCAGCTATGAGCCCATCAGTGGACAAAGGCATTGATGAGGACAGATCGTCATGAGCTAATCACTGCCCCAAAGCCCCACCTCTGAAACTGCTGCCTTGGAGACCAATCCTTCAACACATGAGCCTGGGGTGGAGGGGGGAGACATATGACATTCCAGGATCAAACAATAACCTCTAGACTGGCTTTGCAAGTCACATGTGGTAGAAAGAAATAATTACAGTTATTCTGTGTCATTGTCATTTGGTAGTTGATTGATAATGAGCCTGGAAATTAGGTGGAAATTCTAAGAAGAAGGAAACAAACAAATCCATCCTACAATCCTGCCCCAAGCATAGAGTCTTGTAGAGATTAAAACTGAGGTCATTGCCACTATGCCAAAAGACTCATGAGGAGTGGCTTCAATTAAACTCCCAATATTGGCCTTTTTTCCCCCTCAGTTGCTGAATCAGTTACTAGTGTGGTATTAGTTTGTTCAGGTGGCCTGGTGAGCTGAGGTCTATTTAAGGGTCCTCATGTGAGGGTGAGAAATAACAAACACTGCTGAATGCTTTGTATTTGTACCATTGTATTGAAGGCTTGAACCAGCCTGATAAGTGAGAATTATTATGTCCCTTACAGACAGGTCAATGGAGAATTGTATTATTTTTTTTCCAATCTAGCACAGATGATGCGGAGGAAAACCAGGTGTCAAACCTGGGTCTAATTCTAAAATTTGTGATTCTTAACTTTCATCCTCCCGATGGAGCATCTGATGAAAAGGTTTGAGAATGGCAGCTATTAGCTAATGAGAAGAAACCCTCTTGCCAGCAGGTATATGATGGAGTGTGATTATGAAAGCCAACTTGAGAGCTTTATGCATTAATTCACACAACTTTTTGAGAGGCATGTCTTTGGCATTCTCTATTTCATAGATAAGTAACTCAGAGAAGTAAGTCTGTCAAATCTGTTGTGGGAGGGGCTTTCTGCATTGTACTCTACGGAATCACTGGGCATTTATAGATATGAGTTTATTTAAAATTAATTAATACTAAATATAAGTACAACTTCAGTTCCTCAGTTTCATTGGATGCTTTTCACATGCTCAATATTTGCATGAGGTTATTGGAAACTGAAATGAACAGCATGGGTATAGACTCTTTGCATTCTTCCAGAAGATTCCACTGGACAACATTGTCAGTGATCACTGAACTCCTCTTATCTTTTTTAATCAGCACCAACTGTATTCCCAGAACCTCTTGCATTTAGGTAGCCAAAGGATTGAGTTCCTGTCTCTGAGAGGTAGGTAGAGGTAGTATATACCTTTCCTGTGTCTGAACCACATGAATCTCCCATGAGAGAGGCTAAATTTTTGTCCTGCTCTGCATTGGAGCTTTGCAAATTGATAGTCACAAGAGAAAGATGATAGAGGAAAAAAAAAGTGAAGGAACCCAAGTCTCTGAATTATTGCCTGGAGGAAAAAAGCCTGCCAATTAGGGACTACGCTTGGAATACGATATGAACAAGAAATACATTTCTACTGTGTACTTCTGCTGATTTTTGGTGTCTGTTAGTGCAGCCATCTTCCCTTGAATAATATGGTCATATAATCAATAAGCTTTGGAGCTGTGATTTGAACTTAAGACATCTAGAGGCAGAACTTTGATCTCAACCACCTTGCTGAAATCAGCAAAATAGACAAGCAGCATAGAAATGAGTTTGTAAAGAAAAGTTATTGCAACTAGCAAACTACTACAAAATCAAATAAAGAAACTCGGAGAAGTTTTTCTTTTTTCAGAATTAGACAACTTGTGAATGCTAATAAATATAGCACTATTTATTCATGTTTTTAATTTTATGGACTGGAGAACTGTGTATTACTTCATTTAACCATGTAGTAAATACCTTCTGTGTGTGTGTGTGTGTGTTTGTTGCTGGGGATCCAACCTAGGTTCTCAAGCATGCAAGC
Source organism: Marmota marmota marmota (assembly GCF_001458135.2). NCBI lineage: Eukaryota > Metazoa > Chordata > Mammalia > Rodentia > Sciuridae > Marmota > Marmota marmota. Next base: position 4,296,577 of record NW_026000048.1, read on the forward strand.
AAGTGTTCTACCCACTGAACTACATCCCATTAGTCCCATTTTATTTCCATGTTGTGGAACTCAGCAAGATTAGGTAATTTGTCCATGATATTTAATTAGTGTTTAAAAAGTGTAATTTTTAAGTCCTGGTGTATTGATGGCAAATAATGAGCAAGTACACAGAGTCTGAGGGACTTTTCTGGTCATGGCATTTACTAGAACCCACCCATAAAGAGATTTACATAAAACAGATCAGGACAGAGCTAAGAGGAGGTTGGGTTCACTCTTGACCTGTGCTAAAGAGATATCAGTGTGTACTGAGGACAAGGCCTTCTTGTGAGAGATCAAATGTGCAAGTTTGTGCATGTGTGTGTGAGGTGCTGTTGCCTTCATGCAAATGTACATGTGTCCATATATAGGTGTAAGGGAACATTTACTGGATAAATCTGCATCAACCCTACCCACAGTGCTATTTGTATTCTTTTCCACTAATTTATTTTCTAAAGCTGTCAGTTAAAAATAACACTTCTTATAGTATTGAAAGACATGCACTCCTCAACTAAATTTATAAAAATTACTAGAAGATTCTTTTGTTAGAAGCTGTTCCACAATTGTCATTTTGAAAGGAACAGAAACTAAAATAACAACCAAAAAGAATGTTCGTGGATATTTCAAAATAAAACATATAATTATTGCTCAGTTATGTGCTTAGAATACAGGGAACTCAATCAAAATGTTCCTCATCCATATGGCACTCACATATCAGTGAAGAACACACTTTCTACAAAGATTACACAGCCACTAGGAAAGCAAACTCTGACTCAACCATCTGTACCACCTAATACCTTCATTCCGTTAGTCTTCCTAATTCATCTGTGGCTGTTATAATAATATAGTAGGCATTTTAGGGAGGAATGATAACATAACTCTATGATTTAATCATTTTTATGAATGAGAAAATGGAAGAAGATTCAGAGACCAATGAAGGTCATTTTATCCTACATGAAAAATCAAGAATGAAAATTAAAGTACACACACACACACACACACACACACCACTCAACTAGACATAGTATAAAGAAATTTGAAAAGGAAAATCCCCAAACCCTGCAACACTTGATGAGATATAAATTGAACTGATCAGAAGAATAAACAAGATTATATAAATGAATGATTGTCATCAATTCATCCTCTTGGCCAAGTATTTCACTACACTAATTACATTTTGCAATAATAATTCTTCACACTTATTCAGTGAATAAAAGTAATATATATAAACACTAACAAACAGGAAAAGAGATTTGCTTAGCATTTGGCAATGTATACCTTTAAAAGGCAGTAATCAGAACAAAGCATCTGTCCCAAATTTTCAAGAAAAGTCTTTGAATAATGTATGTGATGCTGCTTTGAAAGTTAAAAAGAAATGGTATACAGGCAGTGGAAGATGGTACTTAAAATATATCATCTGTCTGGTGGGACTACTGGGGAAGAAGGGATCCCTTACTTCACAGGAGTGACTATTATGTCTAATTTAGTACAAATCTAGAGCAACATAATTGCTTATCTAAGGGAATTATTTAAATCATAATAAAAGGGAGGGATCACAAATGGGGTCGATTCAATCTCACAGATTTTAAAACCTGTGGTAAAACTTCTACGATTTGGAACCTAGCTTCAGGCTTTCAGAAATACTAGATACAAAAATCAAGCATAAAAAGAAACAACAAAACACATCAACAGATTAATAAACCAATGAAGAATGAAAATTCTGAGATAAGAAATTATTAATGGGGAAAGTCAAGACCTGAAATAGCAACTAACCTGGAAATTCTACTCCGGTGGAAATCTCCCATTGAATCCTGGTGTCTCAAGGGCTGCATTTCTTTTTATCTTAAAATAAGAGGCTTTAAAAAGAGATGAATTATAAAGAACAGAACATGTTTAAGAGTAGGGAATGGTATGTCAACAACAATCATGGTGGCCCCGTGGGTCATAAGGAAGCTGGATGGTCTAGTCCAGGGCACAGACCAGATATCCAACAGAATTTTCAACATGGTAGAACTGCCTAATGTGGTCCAGCATGACAGTCAGTAGCCTCATGAAGTTGGCAGGCATTTTAAGTATGGCTAATGTGATCATGGAATTGATTTTTAAATTTTATGTAGTTTTTATTGTTAAAATTTAAATAGCTACATGGAGTTAGTGACTACTATATTGGAGAGCACAAATAAAGATGAGCCATATTTTTTAACAATTTTAGACAAAATATCATAATTATTCCCTCAATTAGCATTTTCACAAGCCTGTGACATATCAAGTACTCCACAAAGCACTTGACTTCCAATATTCTGACGATTTGATAGTACAGAACTGGAAATTTATTCCAGATAGTTCATATTTATGCCCAGCAAGAAATCATTCATGTGAGTGGGCCCAGTATTCTTTGAATTTTTCAGAAATATTTCTGCAGGCTTGATTAGAGTCCCTAGAAACTCATCACTACTGAAAGACAACTACTATTGATATTGGCAGGAAATAGAAGGAAAAAAAGCATTTGGAGAGATATATTGACCTAGATTTAAGGAGATATTTTTAGTGACTTGTATAACTTGTATACAGTCATTGAGAAATCTTAACTGTATACACATGTTGGAATTAAAAAATGTGATGGGCATTATACTTCAGGTATTTTCTTCTTCTTTCTTTCTTTCTTTTTTTTTTTTTTTGGCATGTGTCGGCTGGAGGTGTCTATCAATATTCAAATGTAAAGGCATGCTAAGTTATGTTTTTGGAGTACCAAAATCATGCCTGTAGTCATTGCTTAAAACCTTTGATACTCTAGAGAATGTATTTTTGTTTTCAGGAAACAATGTTGAAAAATAATTAATTCCCAGAGGCGGGTTTCACTAACAGGAATGGTTTCAGGTTTCTGCGTTTTGGTCCATTTTGCATTCTTGTTAGAAGTGACGCATTGAGGTAGGAATGGCAAATATCAGCAGCTATGGAGAAACAACAGCCCTTGGTGCAAAGCAAGAAGGGATTTCCCCTTTGTTTCCCGGTGGCTTAAAGTAATCCTGCCTCCAGCGCAGAGAGTCAGAAGTGACTTAGCAAAATACACTTTGCACCATGGATGTGCCTCTGAAGTCAGCAGTGACTCTCGCTCTCCACCCACAAGGTCCTGGGAAGGCACTCTGACATGCTGCCAGGGTGGCTGAAATCAGTCTTTTTCTAGAGTGGGGCATGTGGGATGGGCTATGCACAGAAGTGGTTCCTTTCCTGAAGCATGGGTTCCTTTCCTTCTGCCTGCCCTGAGTTCTCTTGTCACTATTTCTGGGCTACCAGAGCTAGAGATGGAATGATTAAGCAGATATTGCACACTTGTCAGAAGGTTTCTTAAAAATGGGGGAGTGAAATAGAGAAGTGATAGGAGACAGTTTTCCTAGTGAATAGAAACAGGTTTAGGACCAGAATTAGAACTGGCTCCTGAGTCGGCTTAGGATTAGAGTCAGGGTGGAGACCTCTACCACACAACACTTGACTGGTTTTGGTAATTTTGTTTGTGGTGGTTCCCAATAATACAATTTTTACAGAGAAAATGTTTGCTGAAACCAGTATAAAAACCTATAGCAGGAGCTCTCATAGCAACAGGTTCATGTCATTTAGAAAAACTTCACTGAAATTTTCCCAAAATTCCAATAAATGTGGTTCTCTGTTGACCACATAAGTCTATCTGGATATGAGAATAACATTACATGCTAAAATCAATGATTTTTTTATTGTGATGAAATATGACAGTAATCTTTCATATATAAATATATATCTTATAAATTTGTATTTTCTCATACCTGGCCCAAAGTAACCATGTGGTTATTGAATTTTCAATTCATTATAAATAATTGTTACCAAACAATTATCTTAGTCATTGAACTTCTTAGGCACATCTTTCTTCCTTGAAGTTTGTTTCTGTATTCATAAAAATGTTGTTTCTTAATGTTTTATTTCCAAGTGTATGAAAGCAAAATAGGATTTAATTAAGACCAATTTGTACTATATTTCTAATACTCAATGTCAGATTCTTCCTACAACAATTCCATGAGATATATTGTACAGGTATAATGAGCCCCATTAGCTAAGCAGGGCATAAAGAGATTTAATGATTTCCTAAAAGCATATAACTTACTGTTGGCAAATAAATGGGTTGTGATCCATGTCTTCTGGTCTCTAGCCCAGTGCTGAGACATCATGGTTGGGAAGATGTGGGGTCTGCCCCATCAACCTTAGGAACTGAGATATAAAGCCAGAGTTCACTTGACTGCCCTGTGTCCAAGGGCAAAACTCAACGCACGCCACATCCTAAAGATGTAGATGCTAGGATAGTCTCTTTACAAAGCACAGAATCACCTTGCCTGGATCACAACCTTATCTTTAAAAATCATGCTTGGGTTGCCTGAAGTTCTCATCATTCAATATTAGGACACACTCTAATTCCATGTTTTCTAAAACTTATGACGTGTACCTGTCATCAGGAGATCTAGAGAACACTGGGTCTTTATCAGAGATACTATAGTTTTTATACATCTGGGCTAATTAGTACAATTGATTTCATTAGCCTGCAACACAAATCATGACTTAGATCAGCTTCAAATATTTTGGTCCTATATGGAAAAAATATTAATTTTCTATTAGTATTTCAGTAAGAGTGAAATTTATATTATCATGCCATATAATATTTTTACAGTGTGAAATTTTTTTCAGAAAAAAAACTATGGTGGCTTGTACTATTTTCTATAGCATCTGATTCCATGCTAGTGGAACTGGCTGTGTACGCCTTCAGGGCTTATCACATCTTCTCAGTGTGGGTGAGTGGATCTTTGAGCTTGGAACTGGCATGTTGGCATGGTAAACACTGCAGGCACATACACACTTCCACATATATATGAGAGCTTCTTTTGAATTAATTAATGTAGTCTTCAGTGAGGAATCAAGGGGCTTTTCTGTATGTGGGTGGGTGGATATGGGTGTGGATATATAAAACCAGAGAGCTGAAATAAAATAAAGAAAGCATGATAGTTTAGGTATCTATGACACATATATTTCAAATGCACAGTAAGTAAAATTAGTCAGGGTAGTCTTCCTAAAAGAGAAAATCTCTGTATGCTTTGAAAAAAAAAATCATTGAATAATATAAGTCATTAAATAGGGCTTTCAGACTGCTTTGTTCTGAGTGTCAGATGTTGGAACTTAATCTCTAATGTGATGGTATTTGTTCATGGAGGTCTTCAGGAAGTGGTTAGGTAATGAGAATGGAGCTCTCATCATTGCAATATGTGTCCCTATAGAAGGGATCCCAGAGAAAAATGCCAAGCCCCTTTTAACAGGTGGGGACACAAAGAAAAGATTCCATATGTGACTAGAAAGTAGACCCCCATCAGACCCCAATTTGCTAATGCCTTGATCTTCAACTTCAGCCTCTAGAAGAGTAAGAAATCAGTTCCTGCTGTTTATCAGTCACCCAGTCTGTGGTATTTTGCTATAGCAGTCCACATGGACTAAGAGAATTGCAAATGAAAGGAAAGTTTCCTCAAGTTTTGTCATTATTGGAAGATTATTAGTGAGATAGAATGACAGTTTGAAAACCAGGACATGGTCTTAGAATGCAGAAGGAGTCTTGCACTTGGAATTGAAGGTTGCAAGTCTTGGGTCCATCTACAGTCTCTAGTCAGGTGACTTGCTGCCATAGCCTCCATCTGCCCTGACTCTTCCATTGGTTTCCCAAGGAAGAGAAGCCCAGAGTCTTACACTACTTGACTGTGGGCCAGGTTCACACACACATAAGTTTTCTTAAGAGACTTGTTAAAGAATTTTGAGTTAATGATCAATCATTGAAAAGTCTCAATTTAGGTTTGTCATAAAATAGTGAAACCATAGGTACATTGAGATTTCCTCCTTCCATGGCCTTCAAACTCTTGAGCCAAGTGACCGTTATCTCCTGAAGGGGGCTGGCTTTTCTAAGACCCACTGTAGTACTCAACACCAAAGTCCACAGGATTTACTCTTGATCATCATAAAACCACATTGATTTTGTTCTCAAGGAGATATTTTACTATATATATCATAAAATATCATATATATATATATCCATTAGATTTAGTAAAATAAAGTATAGGTTAAGAGGCATGTTTGATTTCCCTAGTACTTAATTATATTGTCATCATGGCCATTGCAGGCATTTGAGTTTGTCTTGAGTCTACACTTGCCAGAGGGAAAAAAAAATCTCAAATTGATTGCAATGCTTCAAAAGTTTCCCTCCCTCCCCTCTGGGCTGTAATCTCCAGGCTCATTTGCTCTAAATCTCCTTGTTTTTCCTCAGACCCACAAAGAACGCTCTATCCTCAGGGCCTCCTCCTGCTTAGTTTGTACCACTGGCACCATCTTGCAGGAGGGATATTTCTCTCCTCATTAAGTAACATCTCATTTATCTACTTCAACTTAATTTTGTTATTCAGATTCTGCTTGTTTTCAGAATGGGTGGTTTTGGATCGGCTTCACCTCTTGCAAGGAGACTTTTCAGAGCTTTTGAACTCAATGCCATTCTCGGAGAACCACCTAGGTTGCTTCATCTGGTGATTTTGTGTTCATTTTTTCAAAAACTCTGTATCAGTCTTGTTCAACAGCCTTGAAAGTCATAGCCCCTTGAATAGCCCTTATAAATAAGTCTGGAATACAGCTTTGACCTTGGGGAAATTTGATGGGATGAAAGCCAAAAGCCAAATAGACTGTGAGATTTTTCACATCAAGGTCTAGGCTTTGATCATTTCTTTACTACTCGAATAGTCACAAATAGGGGGAGAATTATTCAGTAAGATCATTTGACTGAATGACCTTGACCTCATGGGGATACAGGACATCCATAGCGCCTACTGAAGGAGGGTGGCACATGTTGTTGGGTGGTCTCACTCTTGGTGAATGGGCTGCTCTTTTGCTGGCACATCTGCCAGTGCCCACTGCACTGGGATTCATTTCCTCAGCAACACACACCCCAGGTCTATGAGCTGCAGAGCTCTTGAGCTATGCAAACTCCATGGTGGCAAGTTTTACATGAGTCACAGGTCTTTTGACTTAAGCAATGTTTTTTACCCTAATCTGAAGACACAAATGAAGTGGTACACTAACAGTCACAAGGCAGTCATATTTACTTGATGAAAGTCCACAAATAGTTGGAAAGGAAATCTTGTTGGGTGCAGAGCAGGCTGAACTGTGTTGTCTGCAGGGCAGGCTGAACAGATGTTGGCTGCAAGATAGCCCAAGCACTCAAACCCCCCTCTATCTGGTCCTCTATCACCTGTTTGCCTCAAGTCTGAACATTCAACCCTGCTTAAGGCTGAACACTTAACCCCCCCTTGGGCCAACAAGGCAGCTTGCAGACCCAGAGGCCCTATTAGATTTGGGCTATAAAAACTCCCTCCTGCCAGGCCCCCCTCTCTCTTGCTCTCTCTCTTGCTCTTTCTCTCTTGCTCTCTCTCTCTTGCTCTTTATCTTTCTTACGCGCGCTCTCTGTCTCTCTCTTGCTCTTGCTCTTGCTCTCTCCCTGTTCATCTCTTCTCTTTTCTCTCTCTCTCTTTCCTTCTTTCCTTTCTCTTTGTTGCACTGCTGCAATAAAGATCTTTTGGTTGCTCCGAGTGTTGTGGTCACTTTCCTTTCAAATCTGAAGGTAAAAATGCAACACATTTCCATTTGATACTAGGATTATTTCTCTTATTGAAACATGGATCCAACAGCGATTTCAGAATTGTGAGGATCTGGTAAAAATGTTAGAAAATTTCAGAAGATATTTTGTTCCCCTAGGAGACATTTGGCAGTGAATAGTGACATTTTTAGTTGTCAGACTGGGAAGGGAAATGCCCCTGGTGTCAAGTGAGTGGAGGTTAGGAATGCTGAACATTTCAATGTACAAATAAATTCCACAGGACCATCCAGTCTCAAATGATATCAGCAGTGGCCGGGATAAAAAATTCTGGTATATGTGAGTAGTTGTGTGTAATATTACATATATGCTAATGTACCTACCTACAGCACATATACATAATCTTATGTATACAGAGGAGGGGGAGAGGTGGGAAGAATCATTTGCTTGCCCACGGTTCCAAAAGCAAGTGCTTGATTTTATTTCCTGCAAAACCACAGTATCCCAAGGTTCCAGAATAGCAGGATTTAAGAATAGTAGATATATAAATTTGTGGGGCGGGGGTTGTTTCTCTTTTCTTTTTTAATCTCAATAGAGATTTGGAAGATTCCTTATGGAAATCCTAGGGAAAAAAACCTCAGAATTCTCCACTGCATCTTCATTTGCCAGTTGCACCCAGAGCTCTCACTGTCTGTGATGACTTGGATGCTGCACTTTTAAAATAAAGGACATAATGAGCATCAAATAATAAAAAATGTAGTGGTTACTTTTGTTCTTGAGAAACAAAATATTAGAATATTTTAAAAATATATTTTAAAATAAATAAACAAATATGTGTGTGTACGTGTGTGTATGTGTGTGTGTGTGTGTGTAAAATATTGAGATTGCTTTAGAGAGGCAGCCCTGAGAGAGGAAATTGAGAAGTGCAGGGATTGGTTAAGTCACAGGATGTCACTCAGAAGATTCAGCACAGAACCCAAATGTGAAGGGAGTCTTAATGAAAGCAATAATCAACAGCAAAATCCAAATCCAAAGGCGGAGGTTGCAAGTCGGGAGTCAGAGAGGCCATTATTAAAAGGGTAAGGCTTGGATGAAAGGAAGACTAAGGACCGGTGGCCCTTGGCCTTTCAGTGAAGGAGGCTGAGAGATTTGAACTGGGTACAGGTAGACTCAGAAATACAGAGGCCCAGTCCGAGCCCTGGACCTTTAAATTGTACACTTGAAAATAAATCCTCCTTGAATGAGGCCAGATTGTTAAAAGAGATAAAGTACCTGGTCCTTATATTACCCTAATCCCCATTTTCCAGTGTCCTATTGGTGAATGATCAAAGGGCAGAGGGAGAAATGAAAAGATTGTTTCTCGAATATTGGATGATTAGAGCTAAGCGCATAGGCACAAACCCAAACACGTTTGCCATTTATTTATTAAGTCATTCATTTGCATTTTTATGTATCCGCATGTATTTACTTCAAATATCTGAAAGTTGTTTCCCATAGTCAGAAGGAATACAAGTACAAAAAAATTGTTAATCTTGTCAACTTGCCAATGACTTATGTTGGTTTTTACTCCATCTTGGTTTAGATAAATATTACCTAGAATATTTAATTTAGCATCATTTCAAAAATTTTATAAAAATAGGGTCATTTTACCACAACTCCTACGGCCTCTTAAATCAGCATCAATATCTGAGTGATTGACCAAATGAGTTTTTTTTTCCCCTAGTTTAAACCTGAAAGTTATGTACCCTGTTAAAAAACCTCTCATTTTTCTGTGAATTTTAGGAGCAGCCATTCAATGCATTTGCCATCTCTTAAGTGTGATTTATGGCTGCCTCTTTGCCACAGTTCAGTAAGCACAAATAACCCTAATTTAGATAAATATACTAGCCTAGATCATGATTTTAACCAGAATTGAAGATGGACCAAGGCTATGTTATTATTCAAAAATTTGAACAGCAAACATAAACAAAATACACATGACAGAAGTTGCATCGTATGTCTTACTGCACCTGTATTTGATGGAGGACACTTTGGTTTACCAATAAAGAAAACTGCATTTTAAGAGATCTAGTTACACAGGGTCTGCCCCTGGCATGAATTTTTCAATATCCAAGTGGTGATAAAAAATGATGGATCTGGACATTTACAAGGTGCTCTGGAGATTTCTTATTTAACTAGATTTTTTTTTCTTATAGCCTGGGAATGGAATAGTTACCATTTTCTTAACCTCAGTTGTTTTCCCGTGGGGTGATAGGTTATGAGATCCCTAACATGTTGTCTTTGTAATATCAACCCTGGGAAAACACACCCCAAACTAGCTTGGCCATCAGAGGATACAGAGGAAGCAATGGCTAGTTTCTATAGTTTTGAAACAAGTAAAAAGAAGGACACTTCCTGTGGTTAAAAAAAAAAAAAAGAAGAAAAGTAAGATTTTAGCTAATGATATGCAAAACCTCCTCCTACTATGCATGATCTTAAGATAAGGCACTATTTGTTTTTCCTCACTGAAACTATTTTTTAACTTCCTTTTTATTGGTGTGCAAAGGACTTTCCATTCAGTATGGAATATCAATTATTCATCGATATTACAGGAGAATAATCTGTTCTTACAATCTGCCCTTAAGAGAATTCTTTGTTGATAGGCAGAGAAGACTGCTTACTTCTCCCTATTGAAAAGATCCTGGCAAGATTTCATTCTACCTGATAATGTCACTAAATCTCCGAAGCCTCAAAATCCGTAGCTGTAATTATTCATTTCCTCAAACCCTTGGCAGATAGCACACACTGCACACTGGGAATAAATCTCTAAGTTCTCCTCTTTCCTTAGCAACCACCCACACTGAACAGGACTCTCTTGCCTACATCCCAGGTAGAAATGGGAATCTTGGGCTACAAGATTTTATGGATGACACATAAACTTGTCCTTTCTAATGAGCAAGTCAGTGGCTTCACTGACAAACTGGACATCTAGTGGGGACATGTGAAGGGATCTGCCGAAGGCCACGACAACTTGATGCTCATCTGTAATATGCTTTTTAAAATTTTTATAAAATCTGTTTTACTTGGTTATACATGGCAGTACAGTGCACTTTGATACGTCATATATAATGGAGTATAATTTCTCATTCTTCTGGTTATACATGATGTAGAATCCCATGGGTTGTATAGTTATATATGTACATAGGGTAATAATGCCTGACTCATTCTACTATCTTTCTTACCCCCATACCCTCTCTCCTCCCTTCACTTCCCTCTATCTAAAGTAACTCTATTCTTTCCTAGCACAGCTCCCTGCCATTGTGAGTTAGTATCTCTATATCAGAGAAAACATTCGGCCATTGGTTTTTAGAGATTGACTTATTTAGCTTAGCATGATATTCTCCAATTTCATCTGATGGAATATTACTCAGCCTTAAAGTAGAATGTAATGCGTTTTTTTAATTATTAAACTTATATCTTAGCTGGGTACAGTGGCACATGCCTGTAATCCTAGCAGCTCAGGAAGATGAGGCAGGAGGATCATGAGTGAGTTCAAAGCCAGCCAAAGCAAAAGTGTGGTGCTAAGCAACTCAGTGAGACTCTGTCTCTAAATAAAATACAAAATAGGAATAGGGATGTGGTTTAGTGATTAAGTGCCCCTGAGTTAAATCCCTGGTACCATAAATAAGTAAACAAGATTATATCTTACCCAAAGCTTCAATAAACTTGACTTTTCCCCAAAGTTAGTTTTTCAGATATAATCCTTTTACACCCATGATCATTTTCCAAAATGATCATGATTACATCAGCGTATATAAATATATAGTCACTGAGTGAACACATAGAGTGAATATACATAGTATCTTCAGTGAACAAAATATGTCCCTAATTGATTGAAGTAAGTAAAACAGGCTCTTAACCTCCTGTGCCTTCCCTTCTAGAAGGAAAGCCCTGGGACATGCACTATATTAAGTGTTTTAATTGATCTGACTTGAATGGACATATTTCTTCTGAATGAAGACTTTGGCAACCCATGAGTCAGCATTTCACGTGATTAATTGAATGCCACTTAGCAGACAGTGGGGGACAGAATAACATTGTCTTGCAATCACAGTGCTAATCCAAACTTGAAATCCACTTACAAGAGTGAGTGGTACAGGCTGGCGGGTCAGCAGGTATGGAAATCAGCAGCAGCCCATTATCACTCTCACATCATCTGCTTCCTAATTACACTATAATTAGATCAGGGATAATTACTTTGATTTCTATTATTATTGCTCAGAATACCTTAGAATCTTAGAATCATTATGATATAAAGGAATTTATTTAAAGTGCATCAATTTTCCCATTCTATTCAGAGAAGGTAAGAGAGATCAGAGTTTAAGTGACCTGTTTCCGATAAGATCACATGTATGGTTATTATCACTATCTAAATTAATTACATGACTAAATAATTAATATTTTAATCAGGTGCCAGTATTTTAAGTGTTGAGCATCTACATGCACCTATATAGTAGCTGTGGAGGAAGAATACCAATACTCTGTTTCTCCACACAGTTCATTCTTCCCACCATTCACAGCCCACTTTTTCACCTTGATGCTGTATTTGTGCACTTAATTTTGCTTTAACGACTGCCTGCTGCCATTGCATGGTCAGTTCATATAAATAGAGCCACAACAGTGGCTCTATTTTATCTTTCATTTCTGATAGCCCCTGCATAGAGTCCTTACCCTAATAGAAACTCAAGAAGTCCACGTATAATGATAGTTGAACAGCCTCCTTCCTGAAGTTAGTGGACCTGTTCCTGTGCAGAATGCTCTCATGCACTTCTTTGCCCTGGTTCTTTAAATTAGACCCATCTGTCTGGCGTACCCCTGGTTGACCATGCGTGCCTCGTTGACATGGAATAGTGCAGTTCATTGCACAGGCACACACACACACACACAAAGACAGCATTTACACCCCTGTGGTGACATCACCTCTGGGTCAGAGTCCACGTTCTGGAGCAGCCTGGATCAGTTGTTCCATGGAATTGTGTCCTTCATGTCATGCAGCTGTGGTATCCCACCCACATGGCCCAGAGTCACTATTTCAAATGTTGCAAGACCCAGACAAAGACAGGACAGATGTAGCAGTGTGTCCATAAGCCATGGTTTCTCTTTCCTTCTTCCTCCCAAGAATGAACAAGATTGTGGACATGGTCTATTTTCCCCCTGGGATTAGGACAGGAAAGACAGGATTGCTAAAGATTCAACCTTGCAAGAAATACCACAAACATTATGAAGAAAATACAGGCTAGAAATTGGAAATCAAAAGTGAACCTACTCAGATTCTATGACAGAAACAGAGTAATTAGGTCACTAGGTAGCAGGCTCACATGTGCTGGAGGTGTCTAATGTTTGTTCCCTGGGCCGTCCTGAACTTTCAGGAGAAAGAGAGGATGGAGTCAGAAAACAGCACTTCTTAGAAGGGACACTGGAAATTTCTGGGGTGTGTGACATTTTCCAGAGTTGGGTCTGAGACTTTCTTTAAGTCTTTATTTTAAAGACAATCTCATATCTTTTTCTCAGTCAATGTTTCCTATGAGGTTGAGAAATACAATAATTTTTCCAAATAAGTCAGTCATGCTGTTAGCAGAGAGTAATTAAAGCGGTATCTAAATGCAGAGGGAAACTCTTGTTGCTATTTTTAGAGAGATCTTGTTGAGTAGATTCTTCCTGGCTGGCCCAGTACAGTTAGCCTGAGCCCACGATCCTCCACCTGCTCCTTTCTCAATCAAGATGCTGAGGGAGGCATGTTTTCCATAGTGTTCTGCTAAGATCAGCACCAGGGTTGTGTTTTTTGGACACATCTATAAGAAGAACAAGGACTTTGAATTATAAGCTTAGATACTCTATCTCTTTTGCACAGAAGTTTACCTGAATGTTTCTGTAGGCAAACTCTTTCCCAGGGCAAAATATTTAGTTGGGGGAGGGTCAGCAACATTTTTTCTGATTTGTCACAAGTAATAAATAGTGCCACCCTGGTTGCTGTGCTACTTCTATCTAAGCTGGAGAGTAATTAATAAATGGCTAATGCAGAAATACATGCTCAATACAACTGGCATGAGATATTTCTAGGGAGTCTGTTTCCGCGTGTTTCAGTCCAACTTTCTTTTCACATATAATTAGTTTTACTCAAACATTAATATCAATCTTAGCCAGTAGGCAAACACAAGTTGGCACAGTTTAGACCTTGATTATTGAAAATATATTAATTTTTTGACTGTTGAGCCTCACATAAGGTTACTAGGATTCAATTAATTAAGCTGGCGGTCAAGTGGACAGTCTTTCTAGATTGATCAGCAAAAAACGTTCTGTTATGTATTGCAGTAGCAAAGCAGAGATGTTAAGATCACTTTAGAAAAGGGGTCAGATGATAATAGCTTTAACAAGTTCATCCAGATTTTTAACACCACCTTAGCTTGCACTGGGATGTGCAAAGAGCCTTTTTGAGACTGAAACACAATCAGAAACCAGGACACCAAGCAGGCTCCATGGGGGTAGGGTGGCCACACATTCATGGCTGTCAGGAGTGGATGTAAACACCAGGAAGAAGGAGTGGCTGATAAACCTTTCTGGGAAAGACATAAGTGGTAGAGACCAGAAGCTTCCTAGGGATGACACAACATGAGCCTACCATCAAATCTCTCTCTCTCTCTCTGAATGTATGTATACATGTTATAGGAATGTCATAGGAATGACACAGCCACCCCGAAGCCTATTGTGAAATTTAGACATATATAATATGTCTACATATATTTATTACCCAAGGACAGGCAGAATTGATTAATGAGATATTTTAGGGGATAAAATAGAAAATTAATAAGTATTTTACTCTTGTACCTGTGATTTCTTTTTATAATATTCTTAGTAATTTTAAGATGTTATGTTCTCAGAAATCAGACCCTATTGATGTACGGGCTTATCCTGCTGCTTCAGGGATTGTGGTTACTCCCTAAGTTTTTTCATGAAAAACATCCATAGATTGAGAAATCTAGTTTCCATCATTTCTGCTGTGGGTAGCCTAGAGCTGCTGTAGGTCTAGTGTACTGTTCAGGTTTTTTTTTTTTTTTAATGAATAATGATTGATTGCTTTCTCCTTTATTTTACAGTAAGATTTTAACAGCCATTGAAATTGGAAAAATTCTACAACTTAATTTTTGTTCCCCTGGATAAATGATAGCAACTCTAAGTATTAACCATGTTTTAAAAATGTATTACCATAGAGTATTTATCATTCTCTGAAAGTGAAAGTCAAAGTAGACACGGCTGCTAACTCCAACAGTGCCAACTGCCCTCTGAAGAGTCACCTGAAAGTTTGGAGGGGAATTAAAGGAACACTGGTCCAGAATGAAGATAAGGAAACAGCCTGCGTCCCTTGGGGGTTGGTTTGTTTTAAATCATCGCTGGGTTCTAGAAGTGTCCTTTATGTCTCTAAAGCTTGGATTTCTGTCTGAGGCTGATAAGCATGTTGGTTGTGACAGTCTGACATCTGTGGCCAAGGTAGCTTAAAAGTTGGCATCAGACCTCCAGGACCAGAGAGATTTGTGGGTGGAAGATCACAGCATCTCTGCCTACCCAACAACCATCCAGAGGTGAGGAGATGCAAGGCGAGGGTGGTGGTAGGGTGTCCTCAGCATCATTCCCATTTACAGATTAAATGACATCGTCCTGTGTCCATGCAGGGCACGGAGCTTGCAGTTAGAGCAGGTGGTGGAAGGAGCAGGTAGGAAGCGGTTGCAGCTTCCCACTCTCAAATTTTCTCATCTCCATGTTTGGAAACTGACTCTGGAAAGGGCTGAGCAGGGGCACGCACAGAGGCGCTGCAGTGGAAGTTCTTCAGTACTGTGTTTCACAGCGCGGGCAGCTCAGAGCCCGGTAGTCAGCCATCATTTCGTTCAGCCTCTCTATCCCTTGGAGTCCCCTCTTCCCTTCTGGCAGCATGGCGTCACTCATATCTTGAAGAAATTACAAGTATTGTGTAAACAATTATGAGTATTGTACAAACAATGAACACACTGGTTTGGCCCATCTATTTGTAAGAAAAACATGTGGGGTTTTATGGAAATGAGTTACAGCCCCAAGCTCCTGGCACCATCGCACATATCTTCAGTGTAAAACACCAAGTTTATGTATCCCTTCTGTCCTGAAAGAGTAGTATGTGCCACATACTGACGGGATTCCTGTTTCATTTGCTAAAGATTTGCCAACTTACAACATCACGGAAATTGTTTTTAACCCAAGTGTACTGCTTCCAAAGAAATGGTTATTTTCACAGTAGTCTAGCAACTCATCACCCATCATTCATATGACAGAATGTTAACTACTTTGTTCCTAATTGTCACTGCACACAAAAATCTCTCAATCTATTACCAATTTCATCCTTGACTTCTAATAGAATGTAAATCTCTTTGATTGTCCTATCACGTTAATGGGTGATGATGGTCATTGGTTTGGAAGAAATAATCTAAAGTGCTTAGCAGACTGTTTGCTGGGTGACCTGGGACAAACTACTCATTGAGGCTTACAAGATTCTGATGTGATGGAGTGACATAAAGTATATAATAGTGCTTTCCAAACATAAAGTGCTAAATAGGCATGAAGCAGGGATCATTTGCTTTCACATAATAGTACACAGTGTCCGATGTCTTAGATGATGTTTGCTGCTCAGAAAGATGAGAGCTACGAGCTGAGTATCGGCCGCACTGAACTATATACATATTGTACAATATCTTTCTATGCATCAAAATAGGCGATTAGGATGAGAAAAAGTTTGCACATGTTGATATTGGGGAGTAGAAAATATATAGGGATGGGCTACCAAGTAGGATAATGGGCTGTCCTTCTGGGACTGACAAAATTTTACAACCAAACCAAGGGACAAGTTATTTTAGTTTTTGTACTAATTAGCACAGAACACTTTACATATTTCACATGGTCTCATTAAAGAAAAAGATGATGATGATGATGATAATAATAATAATAATAATAATAATAATAATAATAATAAATAGGCCTCCTTGTAAACTGAAGAGTAGTTACTAAATATTATTGTTTTGAATTTTAAGAGAAGTATAGTTTCTTTTGTTTTTCCATGTTTTTTCTTGCTTATAAAAATATTTTAGCTGGGTGCAGCAGCACATGCCTGTAATTTCAGTAGCTCCAGAGGCTGAGGCAGGAGGATGGAGAGTTCAAAGCCAACCTCAGCAAAAGCAAGGTGCTAAGCAACCTAGTGAGACCCTGTCTCTAAATAAAATACAAAATAGGGCTGGGGATGTGGCTCGGTGGTCAAATGCCCTTGAGTTCAATTCCTGGTACCCCTTCCCCACCAAAAAAATTACTTTTTAAAAATTCAAATAGCAGTATTCTACTATATTATAAAAAGTCAGAACATAACTTTGATTTTTTTTAAATTTTAAAATAAGCACTTCAGCTCTCAGTTTTTACAAAGAAAAGTATGCTAAAAAATTGCTCATCAACTCCAGATTCTGGTCTTTGCTACTTTGTCCACATGGGAGCTAAATCAATCATACATTTCTTTCATACATACTTATTACTGTTCCACTATGTGCTTGGCTGCAATGACAGGGCCCAGTCCTATTACTGGTTCTTGAAACTTACTTGTGTGTTGTTTGGTTGTCAAAGGTGAGGACCTCAAGGAAAGGCAGGCAGATATCTGCTAGGAATAGAAGGGCTAGCAGCTTGCAAGGAGAGAAAACTCCAGACTCAGTGCCATATATTTGATGGGCCTTAGAAACTTCTATATTAGCAATGACTAACGGAGTCTTCACTGAGAAAGTCTCATGTAACTCACTGAGATTGACGAACACCAGTGAGAGGCCTCTGTCTTGTACAGGAATCGTTTTACTGCTGATTTTGGATGCTCCAAAGCAGAACACAGTTTATTGGCAATGTCTGGTGTTAGGGAGGAAGGAGGAATGACGTTGGTGACATTGACCTCCTAGTGAATCTGGCCTGTGGGATTTATGGCCTCAGAACAGACCTATGTCCAGATCCTGTACAAAAGCCTTCTGCCTGATTCTGGGAAATTCCAAACCTAATATTGCAGGCTTCTGAGATTTAGATAACCAGTTATTTATTTAAAGTAGTATCCTCAGGTCTGTACTGAGATCTGCACTACAAATATTTGGTCAGAAAATTAAATACTGTGCTTAAGTTGTATCTAAATCTTGTGGAATCTACAGGATTTGTTTATTTTAGTGTATCCCTTTAATCACTAAAATCACATTAGAACAATAGGGAAATTTATTCTTAAAAGAAAAAAATCTTTGAATTAATTTTTTTATAACCTTAAGTCAGCTATACTTGAGTAGAAAGATGATGTTCTTCAAAACCATGAAGATAGCTATTCCTTATAAAAATAGTCTCTTCCTTTTCAAGCAATTGATATTAGATACAAGAAGATCCATATTAGTTTAATTGCAAGGAAGACACTGTATGGCTACCTAATTACTTCAGTTATTTTCCTTCTTACTGAGTGTCTCCAACAGGCTGTGTATTTGATAAGAATCACAGAAAAAAAAATCACAGAAAGCAAATTATTCTGAGTTATTTTTAAAAAGGATACCACTTACACCAATTTCTAGTTTTATGATAACTTAAGGCAAATTTTATGTGTCATTGATCATCTCTTTAGAAAAATTTAAAAGATTCTGGTATATGTTTCCAAGAGTGTATTTTGTCCTTATTTTTTACCCCTCCTTAATTAAAGTACCCACATTTTAATGTGTAAGATGTGAAACAGTACCCTTTTAATTTCTTTGGCTTCTTCTGACACTTCCATGAAGAGATATATCTACTTTTTGTAATTTCTTTGCAGATGTAGGGTAAGTCATGATTCAATTCTAGCCCTCATTGTATGTGGAAGTGTGAATGCTGTCAAGTGGCAGTTCTCCTGCATACAGATGGCTGTACAATTTATTTTGTGAATGATTTCCAGGAAGCAAGAGAATCAAGTTGGAAAGATTATTAGTGTGTGGGGGAAATGACCACCTGCCTTGAGTTAAAACATTGCCACTTCATTTTCCCCCTTAGAGATTTGAGGTAAATTGCTAAACTCCAGGTAAATTGCTAAAAATTGGGCTGCATATGACTTTTCCTACCAGGAGGCTAGTGAATTTAATTAAACACAGATCCATAGGGAGATTCTATGCTTGCTGTTTCATGCTTGAATCTGATGCCCAGTATTAGAGATCATATTTCTATACTTTTAGGAAGCTGATCCAAACATGCTTGGGAACCTTATTTATCTGCTGTTTAAAAGGGCTTCATGAGTCTACTCAGCATTAAAATCAGGCCAATAGTGCTGGTGAATACGTCATGGGGTAGCTTAGGTGCTGATCAGTACCCCAAGGCCTCATGGTGTTGGGGTACGACATCACTCAATCACGTTTTATGCTTCATCATACAGATTTTCACGTTATGCCAATGAGCTCATAGGGGTGGACTTTACCCAGTTAACACATTTTTTTTTTTTTGTAAATGGAAGTTTTGTTTGTATGTCTGTCAACACAGAGCATTATATGACAAGGGGCAGTAGTAGTAGTCTATGACTGAGCATAGCAGGTGTGTTACACAAGTCTCTAACAATATCTCTAGCCTCTGTTTTCCATTTTTATTAGTAGTCCTAAAAGGACTTCTCAGTTTAACTTTGGGGACATGGAGCACAGGAGAGTCTCTGGTTGTGGCCTAGGGCTGAGGTGACTGCAGTAGACAGCTATGCTATTGATCTGTTGGGTGAAGTGCCCACAAAAGCAATTGCTTTAACCCAAAGAGGGGGAGCTTAGAGGGTTGGCGTGGGAGATTCTGTAGTTCAGTCTTGCACGCTGGGACACTGATATGCGAGGAAGACTCACCTCACCTATGTCTCTCTGCAGCACATCAGAATGCAGTCCATCTCACAGCAGGGCTTAGCACAGGGAGCATGTTCCAGCTCCCTGTTTTCCAATCCTATGCCATTGTGCTCATTCTCTTAGACTGCAGCGGGTTGAATGGATAGCACTAACTCCCGTTTTCTAGGTTTCCACCATGCAGTCGTAACATGTGGAAGACCTGCTATTGGCCAGACACTTGTCTCCTTTGATATGCATTACCTTATTTAGGCTTAACAACATGACTAGTAGGTGCCATGATGACTCCCCCTCCACAGATAAGAAACCTGCTGCACATATAAGTGGAGTCGCTTGCCCAGAGCTGTGTGTGCTGGTCTGTCCAGTGACACTTGGAGCCCATCTTCCTCTCCTGAGAATCACCAAGCACCACTACTGAGCCATCTGTGGCACTGAGTCCTAGGGAAAGGGCCCACTTGTGTACGGTGTCCAAGTTGTCACACTAGAAGCCATTATTCCAGGAGACCCTTTTGTAGGTTTCTTCCTCTGGGTATCCAAATACAGGTAAAACCCAGACAATTTGTTTTGAAAAAGCAACCAAAGCAAACATCCTCTTCTTAGTCATACAATCAAAATTTAAATACAGACACGGGCTTAGGAGTTCCCTTCTGATTTCACAGAGGAGGTAGTAGTGGCTGAGAGAAATGGAGTGCTTCTCCCTTCGTCCATTCCTAAGGATTCTGGACAGATGTCCTCTAAACTCTGTCCCTTGATTGCAAGGATCCCTCTTACCCATTCGTTACATGAGGCACCCTGCCCATGCCATGACACTACAATGGCTTCTGCACACCTATCTGAAGACCTCAGAAGGACATCAGAGTTTGTGGAACCCAGGCATGAGGAGTCTGTCTTAAATTGTGGATACATCAATAAAAATCACCCAACCTCTCTGTGAATGAGGTCAGTTGGCCTACTGGGAATTAAAACCCTTTTACACTCAAAAACTTTGAGCCTGTGCTTTCTATTCTCCAGCTTCTCATATTTGTTTTCATTTTAATGAGTATTCTATTTTGAGATCTAAGACCCACTCACCCTTCTACCCACTTCCACTGAGGGTCGATTTCCCAGCCTGTTTCTCCTCCCAACTGCCTTTCCAACGCATTACCCTGAAACAGCGACCCCAGGACAATCTGTGCTCACTCAGGACGGGATTTTTTTCTTAACTTCATCCCTTCTATAAGAAACATGTACTCATGTACCCAACCAAACATGTACCAAGGGAGGACACAGACACTGTTTTAAGTAAAACAAATTGAAGTCCTTGTGATTATTCTTCTCCAGTGCCTTTAATTTCTTTCTGTCTTTTTGATTTCTTCCAATTTTCCCTTTAACAGAGTTCAGAATAATATTTAGAGATAAGATGACTACTGGGT
This sequence comes from Marmota marmota marmota, assembly GCF_001458135.2. NCBI lineage: Eukaryota > Metazoa > Chordata > Mammalia > Rodentia > Sciuridae > Marmota > Marmota marmota. Next base: position 4,317,543 of record NW_026000048.1, read on the forward strand.
GATCAGTCACACAGGAAGCAGGGAAGAGTTTTGCTGAGGTTAGAGAGCGGACCCCATGATCACATAGACATGTCAGGATCCATTAGCTGTTCATGGGTAAGACTGGAACAGAACATCTCCAGATAGAGATTAGCTTCTAACTCAGAGAAGGAACATTGAACATTATTGACAGGCTGCTTTAGCATATGTAACATGCCTTGGCTTTAACATTGCTAACAGGAACCCACATGTATGTGGGCACATACCCATTCTTCTGCCCTACCTCCAGGGTTTGGAGAATTTTTTTGTAACATAATTGTGGATCTAGCTGCATTCAGACATATTTATTGGGCACCTATAATAAAATGATATCCTGAAGCATATAATTATGACCCTTTCCCACTATTAAAACACTCTTGAGTTTCTGCCTGTATTTGTACATCTGTGAGGTTTTTGTGAACAGTCGTTTGTTGTTGATAATTCTGACGCTGCTCCTGAAGTGTGTTATTTTAAGAGATTCATATCCTCCACGTGCATTTTGAAACATCTGTTCAGACCAGAACATATCAGTGAAAGCCCTATTTTGCTCTTCTGAGTGAGTCCAGATGGTTACATTTATGTACTATGCACTATAAGTTTCAATTAAGTACTGTGATTTAATTTATTTTATTTTTTATGTCTAATGAAACTAATTATTTAAGACAATAAGAACTCCACATATATTTCTAAGGTGCTAAAATTAAAGATCTTTAAGTGTGTGTGTGTCTGTGTGTCTGTGTGTGTACACATGTTATTAAAATGCTGTGAGGTTACTATCAAAACCTGTGTGTTAAGAACAGTATATTAAAGAAAGGTTAACTATTTCTTCTGAGTGAATTTTCTAATTCAAAACAAAATCAACTTCATTGGAAATATAGTTTCAAGAAAAACAATCGTTGAAAACTGTGATAGAATTATTACTTAATTCAACAAAATAATCCATCATCCATCATAGAAATGTATAATAAAGTAATTTTAATCATTGATCACTATTTTAAAAGAAAAAGTGATAGCTATTTCACTAAGTGAAAGAATTATGTCAATTTTCAGATGATTTTATTTCAAAAAGAATGATTCTTGATGCTTTAAGCAAAGAACTTTAAATTTTGTTATTGTTGTGTCTTAATATTTTGCTAAGTATGACCCTCAATCATTTCTAAAACAACATATATTTCCTCATAAGTTTAAATCATTTAAACTGTTGTTGATAATAATTGCAAACAATGCAAACTTCAGCATATTATAATATGTGCATGTTAAAAATAAAAGCATAAAATTGTTCTTTTAAACATAGTCATTGAGCCACATCTCCTTTCCCACCCTCCATCCTTTTTCTCCCCTCCAGCTTCTCTCCTATTGTAGCTCCACATGATATTTTTCTAAAGAGCCTTAAGTCATTTAATAAAGCATTGTCTATCTCAAGCACATGACCAGTCTCTTGCTCACGTGAGAGGATTACTTACACTTTCAAAGAATCTTTATTGAAAAACACACGTTGGTGTTCTTGTTGATAAGTTCCAACAGTGATTTCAACAATGTATAATATTCACTTTTAAAGTATCTCATTCCATTTATTATTTAAAGTGCAAATCAATTTGTTGGCCTTGATCAAAGCAGAGATTCTTGTTACATTCACAGCATGTAACCCTTTTAACTATTATTAAAAGCCCTGCCTTGGGAATCAACCATTTAACTAAATCCCATTGAATGATCCACAGAAAGCCTTCTATTGAGATATAAGTCACATCAATCACAGACATCCATCTGACCCTACATAAAAGTAATCAGGCTCTTCTGCAAATGCCTCATGACCGTGTCATGGTATATTTTCACATTTGGACTTCTGGGGGTTACACAGGGAATGGCAATCCCACCCTCTCAGGGTGAAGAAGATGGGATGATGAAGCTACTCATGGATTAAATAACAATTCTGTCATCTCCTCTTATTTTGGTCCTGAATTTGCCCCTAATACACCCCTCCACAACAAGTATGGGTTTAGAAAGTTTTCTTCTCATTTGGCAGATTTTTATTCTTCAATCGACATTAACTTTAGAATAAATATGTCCTCAATTTTATTGTCTTCTTATTTAGAGAGATAAATATGTATTTGCTATTTTGTGGTTTTCATATTTTTTTAAATGAGGATTGATGCAATATTATCTGTTTGGGGAAACAGAATTACACCTATTGAGATAAAATTATAAGATAAAAAGGGAGATTAAGCTAGCTACATTGGGGCTGAGGGCAAAGCTCAGTGGAAGAGAATCTTGCCTAGCAAATATGAGGCCCTGTATTCAATCTGCAGCACTGCACACACGGAGCACAGTGGTGGGTGGTGGCATGCTTGTAATCCCAGCAGCTCAGGAGGCTGAGGCTGGAGGATTGGGAGTTCAAAGCCAGCCAAAGCCAGCCTCAGCAACCACAAGGCACTAAGCAACTCAGTGAGACTTGTCTCTAAATAAAATACAAAATAGGGCAGGGCATATGGCTCAGTGGTTGAGTGCCCCTGAGTTCAATCCCCAGTACTGCCCTCCCCCCACCCCGCCACCTGAAAAAAAAAAAGTAAACAAGTAAAACAAACAAACACAAAAATCTCCACTTCCTTTATTTTTCATTATTTCTTTCTTTTTAACTTTACTTTTTTTAGTTCCTGTAACAAGTGTTACTTAGTAGTCTGGATTTATCCCACTACATAGGACTTAAAAATATGCATGCATATTTTGGGACACTTTATAAAAATTTAAAAAATAGCAAGTAGAAAATTAGTTATCAAGTACATTTTTATTTGAAAAGAGAAAAGAAAACAATTATGATTTTATAAGTGGGTGAAAATATGACAATATTAAAATTAATTCAGAAAATTAACATAATTTCCTTTAAATTACTTGCCTACTCTAACTCTGGAATCCTTTTTAAAAATTGGTAGTATACTCAATTAGCAGTTTCTCAAGTACAAAAGTTTGTTTTATCATTTTATAAAATAATTATAATTATTTAATATTTATATTATATATTTAATAAACATTTATAAATTAAAATTATATTAATTATTATATGAGTAATTACAAATTATTATATATTTAATAATTATTTATTTATTTATTTATTTTTTTTATTTTTTATTGTTGGTTGTTCAAAACGTTACAAATTTCTTGATATATCATATTTCACACTTTGATTCAAGTGGGTTATGAACTCCCATTTTTACCCCATATACAGATTGCAGAATTACATCAGTTACACATCCATTGATTTACATATTGCCATACTAGTGTCTGTTGTGTTCTGCTGCCTTTCCTATCCTCTACTATACCCC